>NC_056729.1:315452817-315617817 GCF_019279795.1 Protopterus annectens
AACCTACCAAACACAAAATTCAAAGTTAATAACTGGAAAACCAAAGCTGGTAACCAAAATACCTGCACCCTAGCATTAGCTCTCCTTTTCCAGACTCAGGTCTCTGAATGTTTTTTTTTTGGTCCTTCCTGCCTTCTTGGCTCTTCCCGATCCATTTGCCCTGTGGGCTCACTCCGCTCCCCTACCCTGCCCCCAATTCCCACCCCAGTAGTCTTACATTTATTCCTCCTCCTACAAATCCCTCCCTCTCCCCCAACCAATCCTCATACACCTTCCCCCACCCCTTCCTCCAACCCACCTGACTTTCACTACCACTCCCCCAACCATCTAATATCACTTTACCCTCTTCTCTATCACTTCTGACTAACTCCACTACCATGCCCACCCTTCCTCATACAATCCTTATCTCCATATTCTTGCCCTTCATTTTATTACCTCTTTACCATGCCACCTCCTTTACTGATTTCCATTTACACCCTCCCCCTTTTCCTCCTCACAACATCCTTACATCCCACTATCACAATATCTCAGCCTCTTTAGTTCCCCCAACCCTATCCTTCTCCTAAAAGTAAAAGTTTTCCCAAACTCTACTAATTACTACAAACCCAAACCAAATCTCTACCTGTCTCTTCAATCCAAATACAAACCTAATAAACATATTCCCCATCCCACTTACCTTTGCCTAGCTGGCGACATCCACCCCAATCCTGGACCAAACATCTCTCCAACAAATCTTCCCAGCACCAACAACAAATCCTCTAGTAAAAACCTCAAATTCTTCACCATCAATGTCCAAAGCTTAATAAATAAATTAACCCTCTTCCATGCCTGGCTCAACCATAATTTACCAGACATAGTAGCCATCTCTGAAACCTGGCTAAAACCTCCTATAAGTGACTCTGAATTCCTTCCCCCTGGATTTCACTCTCTTCGATCTGACCGCCCAAGTAGAAGAGGTGGTGGTGTAGCTTTAATCTACTCCAACCAATTGTCCATCACTCCTTACCATAACCCCATCCCTTCTTTCTCTAATGCTGAACTTGTGACTGGCCTACTAAAAATAAGCATCCATAAAAACATCTGTATCATTTCCCTCTATATTCCTCCTGGTAACAACACCACTAGCCTGGAAGACATATTCTCCTGGACCTCATCCAATATTAAGTTAGAAACCTACATCATGGGAGACGTAAATATCGACTGGGGAAAAATCATCAACTCTAACCCACCATAACGATCAACCTATTCAATTTCACTCAACTTATGAACTCCATTACTAGGCCTAACAAAACCAACCTTCCAGGCTCCATACTTGACTGGATCCTAGTATCTCATCCTAACAAAGTCATAAAATCTGGTGTCATTCCTGACTCATTAGGAGATCACCTCCCTGCCTTCACCCTTCGAGCTACTCCCACTTCCTCACTTTCTCACCAATACATTCATACATGTAACCTATCTAACTTTAAATCTACTACCTTCTCTGACTCCCTTAAGCTAACTAACTGGAACCCCCTAAAAATACTATCATTAGACAAAGCCGTTAACTACTTCAGTTCCACATTCTTAACTGTCCTTAACTCCCTAGCTCCAATTAGAGCTAAAAGAGTTAAAACAAAGACCACCCCATGGCTCACCAAAGATACAAAAAAGATTATGCTACAAAGGGATAAAACCTGGAAAACCTACCTCCACTATAAACAGCCAGAAATATTACTTAAATATAAACAGTTGAGAAACCTAGCCAAAAAACAAGTCATCAGAGCTAGAAAGTCTTATTACATCAAACTACAAGAAAATCATGCAAAAAAAATCCCAAACAATTCTGGAACTCTATTAATTCCCTCCTCAGGCCAGGTACAAAAAACAACCCCTGTCCAGACGCCAGCAAATATGACACAGAAATTGCCTCACTATTCAATACCTTCTTCACCTCTTCTATCACTGAGCTAAGACCTTTACCAACAATAACCCTCCACCCCTCCCTGCTCAATCTCCCCCTCCCTCCTCTCTCCACCCTAATTTCGAATTCAAACCCATCTCCACCAATCTAATAAAGAAACTTCTTTATAAACTAAAGCCTTGCTCCAATGCCCCTGACAGCATTCTGTCCTCCTTCCTAAAAATAGCTTCTGATGCTACTGCTCTGCCTATCAGCATCCTGATCAATAGATCACTACTTGAATCTTATATACCCAAACTATGGTGTACTGCATTTATTCTTCCACTCCACAAGGGTGGCAAAAATTGTAATGTCTCCAATTTCTGCCCCATAGCCATCCTCTCCCCTATCTCCAAAATTCTTGAAAAATGCATCCACCTGCAGCTCTTGCCATTCCTTACCAAATACCAGCTACTCTCTCCTACCCAACACGGCTTCCGTTCAGGACATAGTACTAACTCCACCCTTCTCTCCTTCTTGCATTCTGTCAACTCAGCCCGTGAGTCTGGTAATATGGTATCTTCTGTTCTGCTGGACTTATCCAAAGCCTTTGATACCATCTCTCATACCCACCTTCTAAACCATCTCTCTAATCTCAAACTTTCCCAAAAAACTCTCTCATGGTTTTCTAGCTATCTTTCAAACAGGTCCCAAGCCGTGAAATGAGCCCAAGCCACCTCCACTTTCCTTCCTACCCCCACTGGAGTACCCCAAGGTTCCATACTTGGCCCATTGCTATTCAATATCTTTACTAATGACTTCCACAAAGCCATTCCTAACACCAAAATTGTGCAATACGCTGACGATTCCACTTTGATCTGCTGCACCACTAACCTAACAGAGCTCCAATTTCTGACACAAAATGACTTCTCAACCATTGAAAACTGGATGCTACAAAATCACCTCTCACTAAATGCCAACAAAACTAAAATCCTTCTATTCTCCCCCTCAAAATCCTCCCCTCTTGATAATAACTCTCTTCAAATTACCAGCCTCAATAACTCCTCTATCGAGATCATACCCTCTGCCAAATGTCTTGGTGTCATAATTGACAATCAACTAAAATTTAACACTCATATCCAGCTAAACATCAAGAAAACACACATAAAACTTGGCCTACTTTACAGAAACAACCACTTCTTCTCTCTTTCCACCAGACTAACTCTTGCCACTACTTATCTCCATCCCTCTTTTATGTATGGTGCTCCTCTGCTCACTAATTTATCTTCCACACTCACCTCCAAACTGGAAGTATGTTACAACAAAATCTCCAGATTTGTTACCAATGCCAAATCCTCTTCTCATCACTGCACCTCCCTTCACTCTTTAAACTGGCTTGAACTCCCCACATACTTGACTTTCACCAAATAACCACAGCCCACAAATTATTATTCCAACCCACTAACTGCCCTGCACTATCCAATACTACAACCATATACCTCCCTTAGATCCTTTAAATCTTCTCACCAAAACCTGATCACCGTTCAAAAACCCATGCATCCAGCTAGTCAGTTTCTCTTATCCTTTACCCTAACAAAAAATGGAATGCTCTACCCTCCTCTCTAAGAACATGTAACAACCATAATAACTTCAAAACTCAACTTCATTCCAACCTCTACCTAAACAGGAAATGCAACTGCACTTTTACACCCATACCTCTCAAGCCCTTCTCCCCCTTCACTCCAGGCTAACCTTGTTTCCTTCCTAGCCTCACTCTCAAGTGCTGATTCGTATATGTAACTAAATAGTAAAATCTAGCTATTAAGCTATAATCTTGTTTTTATTTTCTGAACAAAATTGTAATTGTTTTTGTCTTATTCTTTTTGAAGAAACCCATTGTTTACATTACAAACTACATTTGAAATTGTTCATGTTAATAAACTTTGTTCTGTGGAGCTTTTCTCCCCGGGCTTCCACTGAAAACGGGCCCTCAAGCCCAGTGGACCTCCATGGTAATCAAACTGGAATAAATAAATATATATATATATATATATATATATATATATATATATATATATACAACTACACATACACACACATAGATATGTATAGGAAGATGCATATTTAGAGGGTGCACAGCATATTGAACAGCCAGTATTCCTACACCTTTTCAAATAGACAGTGTATGAGTCACTCAAACAAAAGACAATTGTTGACTTTAACATATACTCACAGAGAAGTCAAAGGATATGACACCACGCACAGGTCTGCATACATAAGAATTTTTTATTTGTGTATTATTACAGTTGTATATGCCATGTCATATAGCTGTTAAGATTTTGAAATACATACTAACTGAGTATTGCAACTCTCAAGCAGATCATTTTATACAGTAATCTGAAAACATAACATATGTTGCTGTCCAGGGCAAGGCCGTCAAGTAGTACAACAGTAAAGAAAGACTGGTCCAGAGGATAACAATCAATCAACAGTAAGTAATGCAGATGCATAGTTTAGCAGCCCCTAATTACACTCTGTACTCAATCCCTAGCGGGAAAAGACTTAAGTTGACACAATGGGAAGTATCTGTTACATAAGAATGCATAACTGAAAACATCACAATCACACTGACAAACAGAACAGTCTGTATAACAGTAAGCACTAGGCCACCAATGTTCCCAAGGTGAAATGCATGTTAATGTACAGCCATATACCTTTACATAGTTTACTACCGATATCCCTCACATGTTGTAACAGCCTAGGTTATATATGGTGCATACCCCTCCCCCATAGACTGACTTTCAGGGACAAATAACACTGTTACATACACTGACCTCTGGACTGCAGAAGGGCACACATGTTTTGTGCAGCTGAAGCTCACATATATATGGACCCTACCCTACAATATGTGGGGGGCCACAACAGCACTGTAATGATGGTAGGAATGGAAGCACGACATAACCACAGGCCACCACATAACAACACTTACTACATGTCATATGGACAATGCCTGGTATATAGGTTGAAGATAGAGGCAGGAACACAGGCCCATATGTGCAATATTGTTGTCATACACTGAGAAGGTTGCTGGTGTTACAGAATAGTCTGCAACATACCCTTAGTCAGGAATATAAAGTCAAAAACACAAATGTGTAGCCATTTACTGATAGCACTCAACACACAGAATGCCAGTGATATATCTGACACAAGACCTGTGTGGTTGTCAGACAAAACATAACAGGCACACCTCTGGCCATCATGTTGATAGGCCCATAGTTGATAGCAATAGAGACAGACCACAGTCCATGTTAAACTAGTATGTACACACATACCCTGTAACACTGGTGCTATACATTGCATAAAACAACACTACTCACACTGTCTGTAGGTCTGGAACCCTATACAAATATGTAGCTGGCCTGAATATGCAAGTCCTCTTGTAAGAGATATTGCTACCTGCTGTCTATAACACTGCTGCCCAGACACAGGAAGGCTGTCTCCATACAGGAAAGGTAATGGGACCACACTCACATGATATAAGGATTTATAGTAGTGGGTTGCCATGACAGTGGTAATTGGAAGTACTACACAGCATGCAGCATGCCAGTAGCAAGTGGAGGACACTGATTGGTGCAGAGGTCATCAACTGATCATGTGCATCACCCACAAAATTCATGCTGCAATCTATTCAAAACAGCTCAATCCATTTACTGGAGAAAGACCGAGAGAGAGAGTGACAGTGAAAGCCAAAGCCAAAAAAAAAAAAAAAAAAACAAACACAACAACAACAAAAACAAAATCCATCCAGCAAACTATCCAGAACAGACATCATTCCCACAACAGGTATGTGAAGTATATATGCATGTGATTGAATGTAGTACTTGGTCCATAATAATGGGATAGATGATGTGGAATGATTTATATGTGCCATCAGGTGTTGTTGTTGTAAAGATGTCCAGCTGAACAACTGCTATGGACAATTCTGTCTGTCCCTGTGGGTAGTGGGCCATACCCTTCAACTGTGCTGATCAGCACTGACTGAAAAGATGTAAGCCATCATAGTGTGTGTCGTGTAATGCAACAAATGTATATTAGTGTGGCCAACAGCTGGTGCTGGAAGTAATGCCATTATGATGGAAATGTGGGTTCCAGAGCCCACCACTTGCAGGACAGTCAAGTTAACATGTAATGTAGTATTCAGAAATGCCATAGGTGTGTAATAGGCTTACCTGCAATCTGCCCCTATATATACCCACCCTAATGTTAGGCTGTCCACATGTGGCACCTGTCTGTGTTGTAGCAAGGCAGAACAGTGCAGATGTGCAGGAAGGAGAGTTAGAGAGTGTGGACCTGATGTCTGAATGCACCCTACATATATATATATATATATATATATATATATATATGTGTGTGTGTGTGTGTGTGTGTGTGTGTGTGTGTGTATATGTATATATATATATATATATATATATATATATATATATATATATATATATATATATATATATATATATATATATATACACACACAATTATATATATATATATATATATATATATATATATATATATATATATATATATATATATATATACATATATACAACTCATAATATATATATATATATATATAATATATATATACACACACATATATATATATATATATATATATATATATATGAATAGAAAACGTATCCCAGTCACAAAAATAAAATCAGCAAAGTAACCCAAAACGAGGCAGAAACAGCGTATGTAGAAACCTTTTATGAACCTTTCAGTAACAAATAACGTTTCTTCAAAGGATCTCCAAAGAAAAGTTCAACTATTTCGAATATACCACAAAACTTGCTGCTAGATAAATCCAAACAAGAGTTGACAAATCCCCTTTCCAAAAATCACGATGTATCACCGCCAAGTAAAGACAAAAATAAAGGTTTATTCAGTTGCAAATGTAAGCGCTTTCACGGACAAACAGTTTCCGCATCATCAGACGTGTTCTCAAAATCAAACAGCTACTATTTATACGTCACATCCAGTATCAATCAACGAATAAAAATTCATAAAAACAACTTAAAACTTAATAAGACATCATATTTACAAATATTATATTAAACAAACTTTAACATGTTAGGGCAGCAAATATGGGGAAAACATACCTTCACAAACACTGGAAGAACATATGTGCACACACTCCAGATAAAATAGAGTGGAAGCAGCTGTTGAGGTACTGACTGCATGCATTTGTCATTGAAATGCACCTTCCAGCAAGTACGCATTCCCAATGTCACACCAAGAATTGGTCTGCTGTCCAAGATGTTTAGCCATCAAATGTGCACACTTATCTGCAAAAGAGGCAGCTGTGGCTTGAACACATCTTACATGCCATGATGAGGGCCCCATACCCAACAGGTAGCACCCATGAGTTGGACATGTAGCTATACCTCACCATTGAATATACCATTTCAAACAGTGCAGACAGTCATGTATGTGGCGAAGATGCATAGGACAGGAATAATGTAGGAAATAAACAGATGGCAATACAAGACATAGGATGTCACATGCAGCAAACTGGTCATGCAGACTGCCTAGTAACATGCCACAATGCTGAGGGGGTTGCAGAAATGTCTAGCAAGTACTGGCTGTGTACGCCCTGTGTCAGCAATTTCATGGACAGTTGTACCACAGGAAAAATCAGCCAGGCCTCTCTACAGGTAGTGTATGCATAACAGAAGAAGTCCCCAAAAGGCATGCGTTGAATGTGTACTGGTGTACCAAGACCACATAGGAAACCTACAGGCATTATCATGTACGATACATGTGCTGCACAACCAACACCTCACCCCACCTCAGGCCCACCATCCCCATGTGTACCATGCCGGTAACAGCGTACATATGTATGTTTGCCAATTCATTAGCTGGGACTAGGCTGTTACATGTGGTGTTCAGTGTTTGGGACACTGCCAACTGATACACATGTGTAGTCCATAGTTGTCAAACATCTGCAAAAAGGCTGAAGGTGGGAAGGGTGTCAACATGAGCCAACAGTACACTGCAGCAGGGAACCAAAGGATGCTATAAATGACTGTATCTGCACACAGTCAGGGTCAGGAACTGTGGCAGACATAACCCTGACTCCACAGCAATAGTGACAGCAGTGTGTGAACTCCAAAGGATGTGCACATGAGTTGACCTTGCAATCATGCAGAGTTTGGGGACATGTGTAGGGCAGACTGACCATATACTGGCAAATGCAGGTGTTCCATGCTAGTATACCCCTGCCAGGAATAGTGACTGCTGTAATACACACAACAGTAGGTGAAACAAACCATCATGATAAAGGCATGCAAACATATGCACACATAAAGTGTATGCATCTCAATCAGCATCAGCACAACTAACACATTTGTTTGACACTGCATTTGATTCTACAGGACATAGGTTCATAGGTAGGTACTAGGTTATCTGCCTGAAGGCATTTATAAGCCTAGCCAGAATGTGTTGGCTTTTGCCGCCCCCTTAGATTAGTTCCCTGTGCCTCTGGCCAGCAGAACCACTGAAGTGATTCCCAGGGTAACCTTTGTTTCCCATCCACTTGTCAAGGTTTCTCTTGAAGAGCGGTAGCGAGGAGCTCTGCCTAATGTAGATTGGAATCTTGTTCCAAAGCATGGGAAGTGTCTGGAACAGGAATCTATCCCTCCATATGTCACATATCAGGCTCATGTAATGTTAACATATGCAGTAATGTGGTGCCATGGCATATCAAGGAAGAGGGCGTCATATCAATAAGGTTGTGTACACTCCCCATAACCACGGTAAGGTCTGACGGTTGTCAGTGTAATTGTAACGTATTGTTCATACATGCTGATGATGACATCTGTAAATCAGACAGCAGGCATTCACAAATGACATCTGTCCACATATCATCCCAGGTATGTGTCGGACAAACACATAGGGGCTGTGAGCAGCAGAGAAGACATAACTGACACAGTAATACACATTCAGTAATGGTGTGTACACCTGCGAGGTATGGTGCACATTTTATGGCAGGGTACTGAACAGGTGCACAGCAATACTGTGTACATGGGTGCAGTGTTTTCCAGGGGAAGGGGCATCACCTACTAACACAGCCTATGCACCATACACATGTATACTGTTGATAGCATGGATTGACTATAGCTGCACTGCATGCTGTTGTGTACCATATGTTATGCATGTTGATAGATGGGTAATGGGAGGTCTGTGTGTAATATCTTTGTGCAACCTCACCTGTAAGTGTGTGTGTGTGAGGGGATGGAGTGGGGGGTGGGGGTTATTTTGTCTGTAAGTGCAATCTGATGGAGTGGAGGGGGTTGATGCATGCAGGATGTGTGTGCGTGTATGTGTGTGTGTGTGTGTGTGTGTTTGTGTGTGTGTCCATGTATGCACATGTGTGAATGTGGGGTAGTTCATATGTCTCCACTTCCCTTTGGAATTGTGCAGTCCATGGACATGGACTGACACATGAGACACCAGGAATACTTGTCTGATATGTAATCTCAGGACAGCTGATAGTATAATAAGGTCTGTAGCATGGAACATGCATTGGGAGGGAAACTAGACACCAGGTATACTGTTAAAACTGAAATCAGCAGAAGGGTGAAAGAATACCCACGTATGCAGCACTTCAGATGCACTGGGGGATTACTAGACAACACCAGTGAGTGCATCCAAATATTACTGTTGCCTACATAATAAGTTAATAGAGCAACAGATCTTGCATCTACTGATCAATAGTTATGTATGACACTCCAGTGCGTGACATTATTGAGTGACTGTAGTAGCTCCTACCATATGGGGGCCATGTTCACGATGTCTGGACAAACCCAGGGTGAGCACTGGATGACAACAGTGAGTCCTTGTAAAACCAACTCCAAGCAAGTCAAAGAGGTAATGGAGTAAACGGTCATGTTTTGTGGTCACTTGTCTAGGCAATTAGAAAAATGATATGTTAATGATTGGTATTAATGAGTGTAAGTTTCCACGTGTGATGCAGGATGGAGAACTTAAAAGAGAATAAACTTGGGACAGTCTGTAAACTCAGGGACAGGTAGGTATTATGGTGGAATGTCATGGTGTGTGTGTGTGTGTGTGTGTGTGTGTGTGTGTGTGTGTGTGTGTGTGTGTGTGTGTGTGTGTGTTTGTGTGTGTGGGTATATGTGTGTGTGTATATGTGTGTACTGCTAAGCAATGATGTACAGGTCTTAAAGTGTGTTTCTTGTTTTCCCCTCATAGGTGGCGAGGTGGGTCAGGGTCCCTCCTGCATGCAATCTGATGTTGGTGTCCATACAGACACTGGAAATGATGATAGGTGTGTTGAGGCACAGGCGGGGTTGTCAGAGGCCAAAACTGCACCATCATTTGACATCCCCCTGTTATCCACCCCATCCCCCGCACAAAGTCACAGTGTCTATAGATACCCCATCACCAGTGGCCATAGCAGTGGGACAGCTGGCAGTTGGTGGCAGTGCACAGGACAGTGTGGTAGCTATGGCTGCTGTGTCCAGACACAGCAGCCATAGCCAGATGTCTGGCAGGGTACCACATAAGCAGATGTACAGGGGTGCTCATGGGAGGGCCACTGATCATTGTGCCCCTGGCAACAGTGCCACATCTGGTATCACCAGATGCATGGTTCAGGCTGTCATGGAGGTGCAGGCACGTATGGAATGGTACACCAGACAGGGTCTGAGGCTGCAGAGGGTTGCTTTTTCAGCTGTAAGTGACAACATCTGTGATCTTGCAGGTGCCCTCAGTTATTATACAGAGGTCATGGATATACAGTGGGGTGAGATGGTGGGCCTACTCGACCATGGATTGTCCATGCTAGAGCATGTAGTGGGAGTGGTGTGATGACCATGTGGACAAAGGCCAGCAACACCAACATCTGGAGGTTGACGTGGACATGCAAGGAAACCAAGCCACTCCTGTAGTGACACTACCGGCCCCAGCACTGCAGGGAGGGTGCTGTTCATACCACACCACAGCAGGCCACATGCACGTGGCCCTGGCCAGTGCCAGGAGGGACCTGGTTGCAGTGGACATATGTCATCATCAGGGGAGAGTAGCATATCAAGGCTTGTACCCGGACGTGCCCATGGAACCCCTGGCAGGCACAGTTCTCGTGTCCATGGCCGAAGGCGGTGAGCTGCACACCCTGCCAGGTATGGTCTGCAGCTGTCCAACAAACACCTGTATAGGGCAGCCACATGGTAGAACTGTGTGCATGCATACCCACACACAATACAAACACACCTAGGGCAACCCCATACCTACACACACCACATCACCATGGCCATATCAGTATTTTAAACCCCTCACTCACACACATGGTGCCAAACGTATGGCCCACCCTAGGTCTCTGGCAAACCAACAGCACAACCTGTTCATATGATGATACCTGTGCCACATCCCTGTCATCCATAACATCAATGCAGGGACAGGCTAATATGGTTCTGATGCACGCGGTGACTGTACTACAGTTTACCAATGTACTGCTGTGTAACATGTTGTCAGCAGTAATGTTTAATACTTACATGTCAGGTAGTGTAGCTGTCCAGCCATGATGCATTATAGCTGTTAGTAACACTGAGTGATTGTGATCTCCATAAAGTTATCCATTCTGTGTTGTAGGTGTCCATGTGTTATCAGGAGGATGGTCTGCTGTCATATCTCACAAGTCACTGTGATAACACCATATCCTGGGTGCAGTTGAACACATGTCATAGGTCTGTCTAACAGTTACTGCCTGTGCCACATATATCGCCGATAGGTCTGGGGGTGGTGTAAACAGGTGAGTGCATCATGGCTGCTGCTAGCAGACCTTTTACACTGGACAATGGTAGTTGTACTTTGTGGTACACACCACATGTTTGTGTATAACACACACAGATGCATAGGTGTTGATGCACTACACAGAGAATACTGTGCACATGGATGTATGTAGGAACCCATCATAGCCTATATAATTCCACCAAGCCAGACTATGCAGAACAACACATTTTAAAATAAGCAGTCTGCTAGTTTGAGGTCATTGACGATGGTACCGGCAGGGTATATGTCCCTTTCCCCAATGTAGTGCAATTCTCAACACAGTAAACATATGTGTGCTGGTGTGGGTGGCACATCCCTACTCTTTGGAGGGTGAGAGGTGCTGTAGAACCACAGACAGTGTGATAGACAAATACATAACCTGTTAACATGACCTGCACAGTATTATGGCCAGCTACATGGGGAGGGTACACTCAACAGTAACTGCAATGATGTTGGCTGTGTCCACAACAGCCACACCCAGCTATATATACCAACCCCAGCATCGCTGCACACTTATACAGTGGGGAAGAGGCCAATTACATAGCTAACAGTAGTTGTGATGTAATGTATGTCCACAGGATGATACTTGTGACATGTTAGCATATGCCACGCAGTTCTTGGACAGATGACCCCCTGGGACATATATATTCAGCAACCTGATATAGATCCATCCATATACATGCACATTCTTACTTGGCAGCACTTGGACTAGACCCCTACCTAGGTATGTAGTGCTACTGATGTGTGTGGCTTTAATTGCACACACCGCACAGCTTTTAGAATGAGGTGTGTTCCAGGTTACATGTTACATGCAGAACATTCACAGGCATGTACAGTAGGGTAATGGGGGATGTAATGGTTGTATATGGACAATACATCGTGTGACATGCCATCATATACACATTGGAAAACACATAACAGTCAGACACACATCCATGAGACCTGGGCCTATCAGTGATAACTACCTTGTCAGTCTGTCCAGTGTGTTACAGGTAGGCTGCACACAGCACATGCATAACTGGGCTGGATAGTGTTATCAGTTACCTGTATGGTTGATGGTGACAGTGTTCACCAAACAGTGGTACATGGGACATGTATAGGAGTACCATAGTGTAATGACAGTACACCCAGCACCCACACCCCACTGTGCATATTGTATGCATTGAAACCCATGATGACACTTTGACATACCCACCATTACACATTGACCAGGACTACAATAGAACCCCTTGTCCATCCCAAGAGTGCTACTACAGGGATAGGCATCTAATGCACATGCTACAGGCATAGTAGAGTGATGCACTGTCATGCCTCTCCTATGAGTAGCAACATCACTATCCCTAATACTGTGTGACAATGCATATTGTAATAGGAGTATGTGGCCTTGGAATGCTGTACTGCACATATCTACAGACATGCACACATACACACACTTTCCAGAACTCAGTGAGTATCCCATACCTATCAACCCATTTGTACAGCAGTGTTGTGCTGGTACTGCAAGGCCCAGGTATCCCTTATGGAGAGGAGCATAACAAGGTACATGTAATGTCCGGTACAGCAGCAGCTACAACTAACTATGGCAATGGGTGGTGCGGTGGGTGTGAAGGGCCTCAGGGTATTCCCAACTACAGGTCTACTAACACACAGACACTGATATTCTCAGTAATGCACATGTACACATTTCTCAGTACTGGGATGCATCGGTGCAGGTGTTCATAGTTGTGTACCTGGCTATTGTCCATGGAGAGATGGGAAGTGTGGTGGATTTGTGTACAGTGGTATCATGCCACCTGCCACGTGCCAGCAGGCTATCTACAGACACCACTGTGGTTACCCTCAGGGTGAGAGTGACATGTATCAGCCAATCCTCTGAGTGCCTTCTGCAGAGGGCCGGTGAAGTACTCCAGTTGACATGTATGCAACATGTGTTACATAACATGGTTAGTGTCTGTCTTGGACACCTGTACCCATGCATGTTCTGTTGACTGTGGTAGTATAGTGGAGGTATCCATGGCATGTGGTGCGTATAGGGTGTTGAGTCCTATCTGTGTCATTTATAACACAGCTGGGCAGACATGTCATTGTCAGTCAAACACAGATTGCCTGTATGTATCCAAGATGGATAACTGACATCTGCACATCTGTACAGGGACTGACAGACATCAGCTCACCAACTAGCTATGCAGTAGAATGAATGTGTTGACAGATAGATGTCTGACATCGATAGGTAACCCATTACTACATGATGGTATCTCTCACTGACATTTGCTATACAGAATGTAGTCTACATTTATTTTCCACGTCAGATCATTATTCAGTAGGAAATATATAATGTGACACAGCTCACACACCAAGAACATGACACTGAGGACTCAGAGTCCATCTATGCATGCAAGGGTGTTTGTTTCCAGTACTACAATTAGCAATCTACTCTTGCTTGGGAAAGCACTGTCAACAGTAGTAACATAATGATACACTACATGCCAGTGTGAATGTATATAACCTGAGATACTACCCTTGTATGTAACATATTCACATGGATGACAGTGCTGTACAAGTCATATATACAAAAGTGTCCCAGACAGGAGACTCCCACCCCTTGCTACTGTAATAACAGCACATAGACGTATGTTATGTACATGGATTACATACACTTATTACAGATGTCATTACCCTGCTATTTTATCAGACTGGGATGTGGGCACTGGTTACCAGGGCTGGGCCATGCTTAGTAGGTGTGAGCATTGCTGCAATATAACACTTAAGCACATTTTCACACTGGTAAGCGAAGCCTACACAGTGTAAGTACCTGTACGTTTAACCATACCTTAGCACCGCTTAGTTTCACGCAAACTGGCGCAAACACACTTAAAGCTGCTCAAAACTGCCTTAACCACTCTGTATCCAACAGCCCTTGTTCTGCTCAGCAACAAATTAGACAGCCCTTGCAGATCTTGAACCCAGGACACTGTACACTATAGTCACAACAGTTAACCACTACACCATGACAGCTGTGAAGACAGTTGTTGTTTTTCCAATATATCTGTCAGTACACATATTGAATAGCATTGAACAATTGCTGTAACTTCTACAATTGTATAGTACTTGTTAGTGATATTACTGTTGCATCACATATGTTATATCTAAATATACACATATCAGATACATACGGTGTGATACATCTGGGAAGGTATACACAGCAGTAATGTTTACACATGACAAGGATATGGATATATACATATACATATGTAGATATATGTCTACATGTACATACACATATATATTCATACGTTTACCTTCAAAATGTTGAATGCTAAATGGTTGAAAATGAATTGGCTGAATGCACTATATTGAATGATCAAAATGTTGAAATAAAATTAGTCTAAACTCACAATGTCAAAATTATCAAATTTGCCCATTTCTGCACTGTAGTGTGATATCGGAGTTGGTATATTTAAGTAGGGGGGTGTGGGGGGCACAGCCCCCTACATGGGTGGTGCAGGGGGGTGTAGCCTCTCTGCAAAATAGTAGAGGTGATCTCATTGCATTTTCAATTAAATGATTTTAGACATTTTGATCATTCAGTATTTTGGGTCTAGATGTTATTTATCAACCAAATGAACATTAGACATTATGGCATTTGACATTTTCAAGGTAAACTATATTCATATATATGTATTTATACACATCTGTATAGTGCATCATATATATGTTCATGTATAGATCTCTCTGTATATATATATATATATATATATATATGTGTGTGTGTGTGTGTGTGTGTGTGTGTGTGTGTGTGTGTGTGTGTGTGTGTGTGTATATATATATATATATATATATATATATATATATATATATATATATATGTAGATATGTATATGTGTATGTATATGTATATGTATATATATATATATATATATATATATATGTGTGTGTGTGTAGATATGTATATGTGAGTATCTATATATATATATATATATATATATATATATATATATATATATATATATATATATATATATATATATATATATATATATATATATATATATATATGTTTACCATATGTCCAGAACATGGAGTGAAGTCATACCTCAGTACCAAGAGTCTCAACCTCTTAGTGCAAGGGGATATCATGTATGTATGTATTGCATGTATATATGTAGACTGTTGCTACTGTAACAGGGGTTGAATTAACAGACATGTTGTGTGTGGGAGGTCACATCTGCTATTGACATGTATGCCATCAGTTACTGACAGACATCCTAAGGTCATCATAGTACAGTACTACTGATATTACAGTAATGATCCTGTGGACTACATCCGAGAAATGACCAATATATGTGGATAGTCTGGCACACTCTGGTCAGTCCAGAGGTATACACAGATCCCTTTAGTGCAAGACATGTGGACCAAGCTTGACAATGTGGATGTTAACAGCCATGTACATGGGTGTATCATGTAAATAATGGACTATATAAGCCCACACAGTTTATGCATTCACACACTCCTGTCTGTCCTGACACATAATAATTGGTGGTGCAGAGGTCACATGGCCACATACTACCCAGTAGGTAGTGACATACATCTGTACAGCATCCCACTGCTTTTTCATAAATACACAGCAGTTATGGTGGCCCAGCAGCAGTACATCTGACAAATATCTGGACATAACATCACACTGGTTAATGACACTAAGCTGCTAGGCATGTAACAAAGCACTGTGCAAATTACAGGCAGACTGCCACAGCAATGGCCTACATTTCTTATGGGGGAATACACATGTACCTGCAAATATAGCAAGCTCTACAGGCATGTCACAACACAGAGTAACAGACATCTGTGTGAAAGTGCATACCCACAACCAATGTGAACACAGCCCACAGCCACATATGGTACGCAAGCTAAATATTACACTATATGGACTGTCTGATCAATACCGTCCTTGTATGTGCCACTCGCACACTAACCCTACATATACTGGGCCACAACACAGTGTGGTCCAATGCCTATCTGTGGTATGGGACATGTGTGTGTTTGGCCCTACAAACATGTGAGCTGATAGGGTACCATGCACTGGAGCAGCATATAACATTAGATAGAACAGGACCAAGAACAATGACATCTATCACACTCTGTACACAGGCCAAGGTATGTATTCGGACTACACTTATTCTTGACAATCACCAAAAGTACACAGATCCCACTACTGTACACACAACTACAGAATGCCCAGGTAATTTCCTCGAATATAACCCCTACTATACATAACATGTCTAGCAGTTTGATATCTGACTGGCTTGTTATCAGGTTTGATGTCAATAAATAATGATGTACAGAACATATGCACCTTTTACTGCAGGTCATATGTACAAAGGTTGACAGACTTTTGGCTGGAGGCACAAACACTGGGCCAATATTAGCATGTTGCTGTGATACCCTCATACATTTACTGTTGTAACAGGGTTTGTTGTGACATATGCCCTATGAGGGATATGAAGTCAGTAACTCTCATGGCTGTCACCATGTACTGACTGTAATCCTCAGACTATGCTTCTGCAGTTCTAAGATAGATTATCTGTGAGTAACACAAGAAACATAAGACTCCAAACACTGGCCAGTCTGCAGATAAACCTACAGGTGGGAGTTTCCTCAAACACATAACACTGTCATGACAGGTATTAAATCATGTAGACCAGCCATATCTGCATAAACCCTGTTAAACCAACATTACTCCAAATGCAGAAGAGCAGCACTTGCATTCTGTAGTCATGTCTGGAACATCCCCCTCCTGTTTGTTGGCCTGTCTCCACAGTGTATGTTGTTAGAGGTATATCCCACTACCATCTGTGATGCTGTTTACCAAACACTGACATGAAGTCCTACTCACAGTGAATGAAAAGGGCCAACACTCACATGATGTTCCTAAATATAGGAGTGTGTTCCATGCAATTGGCTATGGGAATGTTACTACAGCTGCTCCACATGAAATCAGCTAGTGGGGGACTGCAATTCAGGCAGGGGCCATCAGCTTAACAAGCCTCTGCCTAAGCAAAGCAGGTGTACTACTCCACATCCACCAGTGAGGGTGTGAGAGAGACAGACAGAGACAAAGTAAGATGGTGAGGGGGTGGGAGAGCAAAACTTAAGCATGTTTGTGCCACACACTTACCAGTACAGAGTTTCAAACCCCTGCCTGACTATGTACTGCTATCACATGTCTATGCAGTTATTGCATGTGCCACAGAGCTTACATGTTGGGGACCTGTCCAAAGGTATATTTGATGGTGAGTGACATCTGCAACTGTGATAAAGGAGGGATAAGTTGGGTGTAGTACACGTGTCTGTCCACATGAAAAGGTATCAAGGTTGACACAGCGACACTCTCTCAGGGACTCACACACATTATCACAGTTGACAAAGTCAGGATTAGACTTCCTAACAAGCTAGTTTGTCACAATACAATAATATGCAGGTATCACATGCACCACAGGGGTTATCAGGATGATATATGGGCAAAGGGTATGTCAAGGTGTCTGACATCAGAAGGCATGCTTCAGTAGGCCAATGGGAGGTGTAGTGAGTGTGAATGGCATCCACATCATTATACTCCACACACACAGACACAGGTTTGCCAGTACTGACATGCATGGGTGCATTGCTTCACAGGTACGTAGTGGTTGACTGTGCCAGAAGGCTGTACAAGGCTAGGTAAAGGGTATACCTTGGCATCAGGCCACATGACAATGGTCTGCAGTGTGGCTCATGGGTGTAGTGTCTGGATTGGCCCACACAGGTGGGTATTGTATTCACTATCCAGTCATCTGGGTTACTATTGTGGGTGGCCAGTGTTGTGCAATGCTTGCCATGTATGTGTTCTATATTCCATGACATGGACGGTGTCTGGGATGTGCATATGTCCCACATACATGTTCTGTGACATGTGGAAGTATACCTGGGGTGTCTGGGGCATGTTGTATAGACAGATTGTTATTATCGGATGTGCCATTCCTGACCTCATGTGGTGAGAACTGGCAATGGACACCAGGTTGACCCTGCACCTGCATTGACAGCATGATCCAGGTATTCCCTGTTGTCAGTGGCATCTGTCCATACAGGGCAGGTGTATAAGGCATGGTATGTCCTTTGTGGATTACATTTGCTGGCTCTACAGTTGTTGCAGGCATCCAGTGGGGAACATAGTGAAGGAGCACAGTATGCAATGATTTGCCTATTGTAGGGATTGGACAGGGTGCCATGTCCTCTGTAGTCCACTGCAATCACACCCTGGTTACTATCTGTGGGCAATATGCAGGGAACTACCAACATAGTGGTAGTTGCCTAGCCGAGTGTGTGTGTGTGTATGAGACATGGGTGGAGAGTATTCTCTGGGTAAATCAAGGGTTGCATATATTGTTCACAAGGCCAAGATGTCACATGTAAGAGTATGGATTGTCTACCCCAGTCTCTCTGCTGTTTGACATCCTTGTAAGGTGGACATTGTGACATATAATAGGCCCACCATATAAGAAATTTGCAAAACCTGCTCCACAATGAGTCCTGTTGTTGCACACTCACAGCTATCTCCACACAGGATACTTATGACAAACACACACACCAAGACTCTCAGGTGCCACATCTGGGATTAGAATGCCTACCTAACTAAGTACATTACACTACAGCAATACGCAGTTATAGCATGCACCACCGAGCTTACTGGGCTAGTCCTTCCCCAAAGGTGTATTTCAAAGTGAATGACATCAGCAGCCCTGCCAACGTAGGGCATTTGAAATTGTAGTGAGTGTGAATGGCCTCAAAATCATTGATCCCTACACAGACAAACACACACACACACTCTCGCCATGTCTGATATTAGAACCCTTACCTAACTAGTACATCACACTACAGCATTATGTAGTTATAGGATATGCTAGGGAGATTATTGGTCTATTCCTTCCCCAAAGGTGTATTTCAAAGTGAATGACATCAGCAGCCCTGCCAAAGTAGGGCATTTGAAATTGTAGTGAGTATGATTGGCCTCAAAATCATTCATCCCTACACAGACACACACACACACTCTTGCCATGTCTGGGATTAGAAGTCCTAACTAGTACATCACACTACAGCATTGCACAGTTATAGGATGCATGACAGAGATTACTGGGCTACTCCTTCCCCAAAGGTGTATTTCAAAGTGAATGACATCAGCAGCCCTGCCAACATGGGGCATTTGAAATTGTAGTGAGTGTGAATGGCCTACAAAGCACTGATCCCTACACAGACAAACACACACACACACACACATGCACACACGCACACACACACACACACACACACACACACACACACACACACACACACACACACACACACACACACACTCTATGTCTGGGATTAGAACTCCTACCAAACTAATATAACACACTACAGCATTACGCAGTTATAGGACATGCCATGGAGATTACTGGGCTATCACATCCCCAAAGGTGTATTTCAAGGTGAAGACATCAGCAGGCTTGCCATATAAGGGCAATGGGGAGTGCAGTGAGTGTGCATGGGCCATAACCCATTCATCTAAAGGCAGACACACAACGCTCTGACACACACAGGTTTATATTCCACAGGTGCATGTGTACAACTGCCAGGTGACTACTGACTTGTCCAGTCATGTTACACAGTTAGCACAAGCACCACAGACACTATAGTGCTGTGGGATACCAGCAGCAAATGTCTACGGTGATTGATATTTGCACATCATGTGGTTTTAGCCAATTGGATGTATGCTGGGTGGGACAGTCCTCATCATGGGATGCTCTTTGTCACTGTCTGTCACTCTCTTCCACACATCTATGTATGTGTAATTTTTGGCCTATTATAGTGTGTTGTCCTTGGATATATGTGCATATTCCTATCCAATGTGTGTGCAAAGCATGACTGGTGTGTACTGAGGAGTGTGTGCACTATCATCTGTGACTGTCAGATATGTATAGTCCATTGTTGTTGCCAGACATGGGCTTCATTAAGTGTCTGAGCATGGCCAGTATGACCTTTCAGTATTTTGTTGTCTGACATGGCCTTCATTTCTCTAAGTTTGGGAGCATGCCCAGTATGACCTTCTGTACTGAATGTGTGAATCCATTGCAGGTAGATTGTACTCCAGTGCAGGCTTTTGTGTTCTACATCTACAGCTAGCAACCTGTTTCTGCAGGATATCTGTAGATGCAGCTGTGCCCAGTATTGTGGTCTGCAGCCTACATATTCCTACACAATCATGGCATTCTAGAGGGGAAGCTGCAGACACTTGCTGCTGGGTCTGTGTAAATGGTTCAACACCTTGGTACAGTGGTGGCTGAGGATCCCATGCTTGTACATCCATTAATGTGACAGCATGGCCATATCCTGCTGTGGCCATACCTCACAGCTGTACTGATTCACACAGGTTACCCAGAGGCAGGGGCCATAATTCTGGACATTACCCCTTCACATTGTGGTTTACGAGCAGGTTTGTAGCCACCTATTCCTGTGTTTGCAGGCATGGATAGTATGTGCACATGGCTGAGTTTTGGACTTTACACACTCCATGCCACTCATGCTCCTAACCCCCCATTATTCTATCCTCTTCCAAACATGATGCAAACATTATCTGATATGTTCCCTATAGTTATCACCTCATCCCAGCAGTAATTTGGTGTTGGTTCACAGGGGTTCCTATCAGCTGACCGAAGAAACAGGTTAGCGAATGTGACTTGGTCCAGCTGTAAATGCCAAAATGGCAAAATATTGAAGCGGCATGTAAGCGAATTCTTTCCCTGGGAAAGAATTCGCTTGGCCGCTTCAGTAGTTTCATCATTTTCAGCACTGTAGTGCGGTCTTGGAGTTGGTATATTTAAGCATGGGGGTGTGTAGGGGGCAAAGCCCCCTACTTAATATCATGTATTAAAGTGTTTTCTTTTTTTCTTTTTTTTTTTCTTGTTGCAACAGTGATTTTTTTCCCTTGGAAAAAAATCGCTGTTCTGACAGTTCGGTTTTGTAAGCTTTCGCTTACATGGGGTCGATTAATCACTGTTCGCTAACCTAAGCGTTCAGTGATCTAATATAGACCAGTGCACAGTTCATGCAGTAGGACATGGTGGACATGTTACTGGGATTTTTCCACATGGCCTTGCATTTGGATTCTGTGGACTGTGTTATGTTGTTATGTGGGAGTCCAAGACATAACATACATTGGCAGTATGGGTGAGATACAGGCCTTTGGCAGAGGACTGTAGGCCATTTGGTAGTGATGCAGGCCAGCTGTAGCAGGCCGGTGCATTGTGTCACTCCTACAGTCCCAGACTGCAATACACTCTATTCCCCTGGGGTGGCAGGGTAGGTGTGTAAGGTGTTAATGCCAATACATTCTGTCATTATTGATCCAGTGGTGTGGATGCTGGCAGGGTGCTGCTTACCTGCATGGGACACCTGTTCTGCATGCTGCATTCTTTAGCTATTGCCATACAGAGGTGCGAGTTATATTGTACTCATTCCCAACAGCAGGGATAAGACTGGAGAGGTACCTGTGGGTGATGGTGGGGTGAGTTGGGTGCATGTGTGCGATGGACACTATTTGCATCTGACTCACAGATATGCATGGGGCATTCCACTTATGCAGGCTTGTGCAGGGACATGAGCTGATTCTAAATACTTCATACCTGTGACCTTTGTGGTCTGCCAATGTTTGGCCAGATGACATCTGTATTCCCTACTACAAGCCCAACTAATGTGCTGCTAACCTGTATGTATAATTCCAAGGGTGTGTCCATTTGACAGTTACATATTATACACTGTCTGTCTGGGGTACTTCCCCTTGTGTACTGCTTGTATGTCTGGGCCCACATTCATGCCCTGTCCATCTTTCAGATGGTGTCACATATTACTTCAACATTTACTATGGCTTACTGCTAGAATGTGTTTTGCTGGGAAGCATTGTTTTTGGCACTGCAGGTGTGAGAACTTGGCCCTGTCATTGGCAGTGCTGACCAATGGCCACCAAGACAAACCTCACCGTGCATAGATACTGACCACTCTCACACAATATACAACACACACCAACCTAATACATGCAGCCCTGCACGTTGTACACATGCTACAATCTATCCTGCTACCTTGGCCAGCTCAGGTAATCTGTGCTTCACTGTTATTATATCTACACATACATAATATATTTCTACATAGGATTGGGGGCACACCTGACTGTTACTACATTTCTACATAGGATGGGGGGACACACCTGACACTTGTACACATTTGCTATGACTGTACTGGTATTTCAGGTATTCCATTTCATTCTGTATTCTGACCTATCATGCTGACTAGAGGCATATCAGTGTACTACAGGTCTTAGGTTTGATTGACCTACATTTCAGTTTTTGACTTCTTACCCTTCAGAACTAACATCCCACTGCCTGACCTGTTGCATTCTGTCTGTGTAGGTCTGGAGAGGGGCTGTTCTCCATAGCCATCAATCAGAGGCCTTAGCACAGCCTTTGTTTGTGTTTGTCTACACCTGTCCTGCTGGCTGAGACTGTTGTTGGGTATGTGAGCCTCCATGACTGGCATGTGTGTGTTCTATGGACACACATGTGGCCCACCACATTTCATGCAGTGAGTTTTGTCACCTTGTTTAGTACTGGCTACTATGGTGACACCAGTATTTGTTACAGATCTCATGCTGCTGATATAGGTGTTTACTCTCTGCTGGCATCCCTTTCAGGCACCCGATTCCCTTGCATTCTCACATCCATACCATAGATACAAGTAACAAAACATACTACTCCACTTGGCAATTAATAGGGAGAGTGACTTACCTTGTGGCTGTGCTAGTATTGAGGATGGTGCTGGAGGGCCGACTATGTCGATACACATAGTACACTCCTTATACATGGATAAGCACAGGTAGTGTCATGTTTGGCATCCCTTTTACTGTATGTGCGAGTCAGAGAGAGGTGTCATTCCTTGGGTTCCTACCATGTCAGTGTATGTGCTATGCATTGCCTCTTTGCCATGGCTTGGGCATACTGGGCATGCCTCCTTCTGCCTAATGGGGCAGGCTCAGGTTGTCCTCCTCTGAGTCACTCTGTGCCTGTGCAGGCCTAGGCAATGGTGGGGGGCGGTGTGGCCCTGCCCCGTGCTGTTTCTGCTACAGCTGTTTCTGCAGGATCATATTGTGTAGCATCGCACATAAGATGACAATTTGGGTACATGTAGCTGGTGAGTACTGCAAGGCTCCACCAGATGTGTCCAGGCACCAGAACTGTGACTTCAGCATCCCATACATATGTTCTAGTATGATTCTGGTCTGTGCTTGTGCCTCATTATGGAGTTCTTGTTCAGGTGTGTGTGCATTTCTGATAGGTGTCATCAGCCACAGCTCCAGTGTGTAACCAGCATCCCCCACTAGGTGGCCATAAGGGATCTCCTCACTGGCAAATCTCTCATACAGCTGCGTCATATGCCAGATGCGGGAGTCATGATAGCTTCCAGGGCAGCCAGCACACACATTCATTATAATGCACTGGGCATTGCACATGACCTGGCAGTTGATGGAGGGGAAGCCATTGAGGTTGATGTAGACCCTACCCTGCTCACCAGGTGGTGCTTTGATGCATATGTGCGTGCAGTCTATAGCACCTACTACCTCAGGGTATTCTGCTATTTGGTGGAAGTGACGCATATTGCTGGTCAATGCCTCACGGCTATTGTGGAAATATATGTGCTCACCGGCATGTGCTGACATGGCATCCAGGGACTGGTGGAGTTCCCTGGATACTGATTTATGTGAGATCCCCATGATATCCCCAGTTGGCTTTGGAAGGTACCTGTGACTAGTATTCTTAGGCTACACATACCTTGGTATCCACTGGGATGGGCTCCCCTCTGTTGGTTCTGTGTGTGAGGTATGGCCAGCACAGCTCAACAATTTGCTGTAGGAGGTCCCTGTCCACCCTACAGCACTCCACTATCTCCAGCTCACGTAGCCCCTGGTAGTTTACCCTGGGTCTGTACACTCTTCTCCTTCTCCTCACTGTGGGTTGGTTATCAGCATTGTTATCCTCACCACCCTCAGCCTCTTCCATATATTGATTTATAAGAGTAAAAGCAGCCCCTATCATTTTATTGCTTTTGTTTGGTAAAATTTCCCTGCTTGTGTACACCAGTGGTGTAGAGTTTGTGGGAAAAAGCAGAGGGTAAGGTGTTTGCATAGTTTATAGTGGTGTGCTCTGCTGGGCTGGGCTGCTGCCTGTGTAATTGGCTGATTATGATACATTTCACCTGCCAGCTATGGTAGCTCTCCTTGATTACCTTCCTTCTGCAGTTTTCCCTTCCCATTGCCTTCCTGTTTAAGCCCAGGGTCACGCTGTGCAAACACAGTGCTCAGATGTGCATAGAGCTGCTATTTCCTGGTTTACTTTTTTTTTTCCTTTAAAACATGGTGTGCGGCGTGCACACCCATTTAGGCAATGTAAAGAGTGCTAGGCAGCCTCAGACGCACACCCTTGCTTAACTCTGCTAAGCTAAAGGCAAACCCAAGCCACAGGGCTCCAATAAGCTTACAGTATGCCTGACATACCCCTCTATGATATCAGCTAGCTCTTAGGCTTGCACCATGGTCTTCCTGCATCGACATGGTTGGGTGCAGGCTAGCCATGACAGGGGATCTAAGATTTGGTATTATTCCCCTCATTTGCATAGGATTGCCTGCTAATGCCTAGTTACAAGTCTGACACTGAGCCTTCCCCCTTACTAACCACTATTCACTGGCCATATTGTCTTCTGCCTGCCATTGAGTATAATGGCAAAATTGTGATTTTTGATAGAATGCTTATTTCAAGTTTTTTTTTATTTATTTTCGGCCCAATCCCATTTGTGTGCCACTGCCCTGCACTTAAACAGCCAAAGTCAGCTAAAAACAAGTAAAAGTTATTTTTTTGAAACTGTTTTTCATGCCAATGGTCATATATTTGGCCATTGGCATGCTTTCCACATTATATACACCCTTTATTTAGAGCTGTCATGGCTCCATTTTGTAGTTTGCAGAAATGTACTCGGTTACTAACCAGTTACATTTCTGCAGACTGCACTAGTCCTGCACGGCCAGCTTCCTGGATTGCAAATTCAACTCATTTGCATGGTTTTCACCTGCAAATCGGGTAATTTGCTTACAGGAGCTGTGTCCATGCAGGAATAGTGCATGAGCGCTCATGCATGTCCCGGGAGTTTATTCCTGGATCGCATGGCAGACATATTACCTCCAGCAGCTCCTGCACTATTCCTGCATGCAATGCAGAGCTTGCTGAATCCTGGCATCTGGGTATGTATTATTGATGCATATGTGCTAAATCCTGGCATCTTATAGAAATGAGTGTATAATGGGAACCAGAAATCAGATGACCAGATGTATGTGATGTCATTCTGTAATCTAGGACAAAAATGATGTTTAATACTGGATGAGGCTGAAGTCTCATTGCATTCTGTTTTTGTAACCTAACAAAGAAAGAAGACCATTCACCTACTTCATCTTGCCTTGCTCTGGTAAGTGACTAGGGAATAGTAATTTGATAGATCAGTCAGAAAAATATAGTGAGATTAGTTAAGTACTGTTTTTCTGTATCTGTATGAATCTATTCATCTGTGTTATTTTAATATTTCATGTGGCTGAAACTCTGGTGTTTATTATAAATAGATATTTATTATTTTCATGTTCTTTTATTATTTATTATTAAATCTATTTAAACTTTTCACTGTGGCTGGTCCTTTAGAGAATATTTGAACCTTTGAGAGTATTTATATCTATTTGGTGTCTCTATGGCCACTCCTGAAAGCCTTACTGCATTGGTTAAGAGCTATCATTTGTATTAATATTAATTTCCCTCAGTATAATTGGGTATCATTGTAAGAGATTTAGGGTAGCTGGCTTTGGAGTGTTTGGTGGCAGTGTATCTACCTTATAGCCTGTCAGAAGGGGACATAGCTACTAAATCTGTGCTAGTTTTCCCAGGTGTGTGTGTGTGTGTGTGTGTGTGTGTGTGTGTGTGTGTGTGTGTGTGTGAAAATTAAATCTCAAATAGTGTGTGTGTGTGTGTGTGTGTGTGTGTGTGTGTGTGTGTGTGTGTGTGTGTGTGTGTGTGTGTGTGTGTGTGTGTGTGTGTCAGCTGGTTGGAGCAGGGACACGAAGCACTGATTTCACAGACAGAGTGGCAAAAGACTTGGCTTGGACACTTGGCTGAGGACTCAACTTTATAGCTGTGCCAGTGGGGAGTCTTACTGGGGATCTGGAGAGAGGGAAAACCAGCCCCTGGACTCAGCATATTCCCTTTGTTTTCTTAAGAGAAGTTGTGCTTGATGCAGAGAGCTGCATCTGGAAATACAAGGAAAATCCATTTCTGTTCCAAGTGAATGCTCTCTCCAGTGTCAGTGGTGAGGATCCAGGCTTCTTCATTACTGGCCCAGAGTGAGGATGTCACAATACATATAAATCAAACATGTGGCATTAGAGAGGCTGACATATTAATACTAGAAACAGCAAATCACTGTAAAATGAATGTGAAGAAATGCCCTAATGCAAGAGATAATAAACATACACATTCAAATCACCAAAGTGTGCAAAGTACAAGTTACATCATTAAATTGCATGATTGCAAAGCAAAAGCCTTGTACATATAACATATCTGCATCACAGTCATCTACAAAAATAAAATAAGTAATAATGATGCAGAATGCCATGGCTTCTATTCCCAGCACACTCATCTTTGATGCAGAATGCCACGGCTTCTATTCCCAGCACACTCATCATTGATGCAGAATGCTATGGCTTCTATTCCCAGCATACTCATCTTTGATGCAGAATGCTATGGCTTCTATTCCCACACTAGGTAGACAGTTTGCTGACCCTGCAGTACAATATAAAGAAGTGGTGCACTCCTGAATGTGTTGTCTTTCAGATGAGATGTTAAACTGAGGATTCATCAGCATGAGTTGATGGTAGCTCAAATGGATAAAGGATCCCATGACTCCTATCAAAAAGCATGGGAGAAGTTCACTGATGCCCTTGCCAAATTCCCCCTATTAATATAAATACTGTCTTGGGTCTCCCCTGAATGGAAGCCTAGCGGGTCTAAATTGGTAACAAAGAATAAATAAAAATAATTTTTCTGGTAGCAGATTTATTTTGTATCCTCAGAAAAGGGTGTAAAAGGTACTGAAATGATATCATGCAAAAGGTTGGAGTGTATTAATAAACCACTGGCTTGTGTGAGTTAAGTGCATTCTGTGTGAAAGCTTGTGATTATTTCACTTGTCCATTTCCAAAAGAAGGGAATCCACTAATGCCTGGGCCAAATGGGGGTCACCACAACTATCCTTGAAGAGTCCTTCTGCACCTTTAGAAGAACCCTGGTTATCAGAAGAATGGTGAAAAAGCATGCAGGAAGGAGCATTCTCAACCATGTGGATAAAATAAATTTGTCTTGCTGACCTTTGTGCAAAGAGTCCTCAAGCAGAATTGCTTTACTTGTCTGTTGTGGCTGGAGGCAAACAAATCTACTGAAGGAGTTCCCTGCAGTTGGAACAATTTCTGTAAGAGCCTCGAATGCAAATTTCCATTTGTGAAGGTTTATGCTGTTCCTGCACAGTTCAAAATGTGTTTTGCTCAGACTAAATGTAGGTAGTAGCCTAGAGGGACAGATTTAATTGAATGTCTAATTCCCAGGCTACACTGCAGTGGTGGTGCTGCGGTAGCATTGTTGCCTCATAGCAAGACATCCCGTTCGATTCTCAGCTAAAGCATCTTCTGTGAGGAGACATGCATGAATGGGCGAACCTTCGTTGAAGGTTTTACATCAGGGGATGGCAATTCGGTACGTAAAAATCTGCTGCCAATCATTAGCGAACCCGAGTTCTGCTGTGGTGACCCCTAACCGGAAAAAGCCGAAAGATACAACAACAACAGCAAATCTGCAAAGGGGGTAGGAAAGTCCCCTTTGTTTGTTTATGTAACATATTACTGTGATATTGAATGTGATCAGTAGCTGAGGGCCTAGACTCCAAAGATGGTTCAGTGGATTTAATTTGTCTTGCTTTTTTCCAGAGACAATAGACTTCCTCCCCCTTGATCATGGCTCCCCAAACAAGGTCTGAGGTATCTGTACTGCAGATGAAGTAGGGCTGGAGAGAGAAAAGAGAGCTCTTAGATGAAAAACAACTGATTCACACACCGGAGTAATTCTGTTTTCACAAGCTGCAACAATAGAATTTGAAATGAAAGAAGGTAGTGGTGTTGGGTCCAAACTGACTTGATGAACCATTGAATATTCCTCCGAAGTCTGGCTAAAGGAACATGAAGCTAGTTGAAGCTAGGAAACCTAAACTTCTGAGATATTCCCTGGTAAATGTCACAGTTTGGTTAAAAAGTATCAAAAACTCTTCCTTGTAACATTCCACGTTATCCTGAGGAAGAAAAAGCATCATGAGGGATATGCCCAGTAGACATTCTGGAAAAACTATCCTGTGAAATGGGAAGAAAGATTTTTCCATGTTTTTTGACTCAAGCCAGAGATTCTTGACAACTTACAAAATAATCTGTAAAAAGTAAGATAGTTTTCTAAATCTGGAAAATGCGAATGCCCTGCAACCTGCAATGAGCTATTACAGGGGGCAAACATTTTGTAAACATTCTTAGATCTGTTGACAAGCCATAGTGCAAAGCAGAAAACTGACAATGTAAAAAAGACACAGAAAACATAAAAATCACCTGAAATATTTGAGAGTCGGAATGTGATGTTAAGGTTTAGAAAGAAAGATCTAGAAAGATCATAGAATAAAATCCTTTGCCTCTTAGTTCTAGGGGTACATGTTCTATAACCCTCTATTACAGCATCTGGTCTAAAATTAGAGGGGGAGCAGGGAGGTCTCATTGATCGGAAGAAGAGGAATCTCTTGGAAAGATGGACGGGAATTATGCTGCCAGTTGTAACCTTTCTGAATGACTTTCAGAACTCAAGAGTCTGAAGTTATCTGGTAACACAGAGGAAAGTGAAGAACTAGACTTGAGAAAGCTTTACAGGACTGCCAGGGTGGGAAGGGGAAAGCAAAAAAAAGAGACATATAGTCAATTTCCTTAGATTGTCCTTAAATTTAGGAGGACACTCCTTTCTCCTTTCAACCTTTCTGCCACTGTTTTTTTTTTTTTGAAATTTTGTTTCCCTGTGCCTTTCTAAAAATGTTTATTCTGTTTTCTGATACAAGAAATCTAAACTAGAAGAACGGTTCTATTTCATTTTAACAAGAAAGGTTGTAAAACTAGTATAATCCCCTAATTTAACTATTCCGCAATCTGCCGATTTTTAAAGAACCTGGCAGACAAAGAACTAAATGACACCTCTTTAACCAGGGAAGCATTCAGGATCTGAACTTGGAAATGTTTTGGTAAATTCTGAGCAAATCTTTTCATCTCTGACCCAGTGGCAGTTGCTGTAGAAAAGCATCATCAGTGTTATGAGCACATTTTAGGGAATGGTTGGTTACCTTGGACAAAGGCTGCTAATTAATAAAGAGATGCCTTAATCTCTATAGAAGAGAGGTCAGCAATTAACATTCTCTTATTGATTAAGGAAGCCAGCAGAAACTTAAACAAGACCTGACAATTCAGTATTATGAAGACTAAAGTTGAAGAAGTATAAACTTTATTTCCAACCTATCCAAGTGTTTGCAAGCTTCTCAGAAGAAATATGGCTTGTTATCATAAGGAGTTTGGCAGAAGCTGATTTTGACTGAGAATCTATTGCAGGATCTGACATCAGAGTAGAAAAATGGAATTTCTTGGACTGGGACATGTTATATAATTTATCAGAATTTCTGGAAGCAGATTGCTGATTATCAGACAAATGTTGACTGGAAAGAAAGTATCCTGTATGGCTGATAACACATGAGGACAGCTGCAGATTGAGGAAATTCCACTTGTAATAGATCATGACATCTTTGCTGGACCTCTGGACTTCTGGAATTTCTTTTGTCCCTACCAAAACAAGTCCTTCATTCTGGAAAGACTATCAGAAAAAAAAACTCTTCAGGTGGGGACTCTAAAGAATAACTTTCCTCAGTCAGATTCCCCTTATTTTGGAATAGGAATTTGAAAAACAGAGTCTAAGTCTAAATCTGGTCTCACAGACTGAGGATCAGAATTTGAGAGGAAGATCTTTTCCCTTTTAAATGAGAGGAAAGCACAGCATGCAAAGACTGAAAAGACCTTAAATAAACTTTTAGCAAAGACCAGCCAACCCTCCCTTATGTATTTAGGAGAGGATAAGTGCTTAAATACATGTTTCCTTTTTTGGGTGACACTCCCACAGACATAGGCACTGGAAGCTGTTGAAGATTGGGGGGGTGGAGAGTGAGAAGGACACTTAGTTATCTAAAAAGGGCAATTTTTTTAAAAACTATTTACTACCAAAACATAGGTTCACTTGGAGGACATTATAAGCTTAGCCAGTTACCTTTGGTGCTTGAATTAACATTTCCTGATGATTGGTCTTACCTATCCCATGGCTTATAATTGTATATTAGCTCTAGTGAGAATAACTGTGATCATACCATAGATAATTTGAGGCGACTGATGTAAGGGATGCAGCATTTAGGAAATTCCTCTATCCATTAGTGGCACGAGGTGCAATCCTGCAGTACATTTTCTATTATCCATCCTTAGATCCAAGTTGCATTTGAATATGGACAGGGATGAGCTTTGTTTTACTTGAATGGATACTCTGTTCTGGAACAGTGGTAGCCCGCTGTGATATATACCCGCCTCTCCACAACATTCAGTTTAGATACCTGGACTGAGTATTTCTGATGCCATTTGACTTGCTGATGTTCAATAGGTCCATCTGTATTAGGTTGGAGGATGCCTTGTATGCCAGACAAGTCACCTCTAAGCACTCTGTAGGATACTGAGTATAGTGATAAATCTTTGATGTGATCCACGTAAGACCTATTGTTTAGGACTTGTATCCTTTTAGTAAGGTTTCTCTGTGCATATTCCAATTGTTGCATGGGGCTGGACAAATACATGCCAAAGTGGGTATTATACAAAATGATTGACCTAATGAGGGCTTTGCAAAGGGAGAAAATAACATCTCTAGATCTAGTCACAATCAATGTGTTTATTAGGTGTGCAATATAGAAAGACTTTCTTATGACTCTGAGCACATGTTGGTCAAACATTAGTTCACTGTACACACAAGTTCCCAAATGCCAAACAACTGGGTCACTTCTCGGGGGGCATTGTCAATTTGGCAGTTCCCTGGAGTAGATGACTTCTCAAAGGATAGAATAATGTATTTTTTGGAGTTTAGATTCAATTCATGATTCTGGCACCAGTTATTATAGGTTCATAGGTTGGTACTAGGCTATCGGCCCTAGGGCCTATACAAGCCTAGCCATAACAATTCCCTAGATATTTCTTCCCACAATATTTACTTCTCTGGATTGTTTGTGATAAACCTTCCTGCATGATGATTAAGTCATTGGGGATTCAGTAGCTGGTCTGAGCTTGCAGTCATCTCAAACTTAGTCAGCCAAAGCCCTTTGGTATTTCCTTTTACTTTTTTTGTCCTCATCCATTGCTTTGGTGACAAGAGTAAAGTTTAAAATTTGCCCATGATTTTGAGCCTTTCAAGCTTTCTCTTGATTCTTGCCCTAAGAGGTTGAGAGATCAGAGCATATGTTTGTCTGTCTCTGATTGTGTCATATTTTTGATGTGTTCCTCATATGTGTGATTTTCTGGCAAATTTATGAGGACTGCAAAACTATTATGACAGACATTTGAGTTTGAGTCAAACACTGAGACATTTGCTAAACAAACAATACTGTCATGCAATGTTAACAGACTTGGCATGAGCAGTAAACTTCTCTGCCCTTGAAACTCACATTCATTTTGCATCTTGCCAGGGGAGGACTAAACTTATCTCTGGGCTGTTTTCAAACCATAGGCTCTTTAGACACTTTGGGCCATGCATACATGTATGCATTCTTTGATTCACCTTCCTGCTTGTATTGAATTATATACTATTCATTAGTTATTTTGTTAATTAAAGACAGTGAATTAGCCAAATAATAAAAGTGTTTGTAATGGTATTTAAAGGTTTCTACAGCATGACATAGTGAAAAAGAATCACTGCTTATTTTACAATAGTCTACAGTGCAAATGGGTATATCAGAATACACTTCATAAATCTTTGTCTTAGCTTATAGGCCTCACAATAGGCATTCTTGCCTCCTTTAGGCAGAAAACAGAAACAGAAAGAGAAAGTATAGGCCATAAGATCATGCCAGTTATCACTACGATTAGAAATCTGTTGTAATGACCTATGCGAAGAGGAGAGGGCTTCCACCATGGAACGTTCACTTTGTTTGTCTGCAAGTGCAGCAGTAATTATAAATTATAAAACCTATACAAAACAAACTTTAAGCATTATAACTGGAAGAAGAAGTTGTCCATTTCACAACTGTAGCTATTAAGCATGGATAAACATATAACTCTGTTCATAACATGTCAATGCAATATGACAGTCATTCATTCATTCATTCTTTCATTCTATAATGCTTACTTTATCCATTTATGCATTGCATGGAAGATGGAAAATAATCTTTGTAGTGAATGGGCACAAGGAGAGAAACTAATCCTAAGTAGATTATTAATCACGTGCATATCTCTTGCTCTCTCTCGCTCTCTCTCTCTCTCACACACACACACACACACACACACACACACACACACACACACACACACACACACACAAACACACACACTGACTCAGGTATATTTACACACTGGCAATTAGGAGGATCATCAAATCAGTTTATAACAAAGAAGGAATTTCAGGCTTGAACTGAAAACCATACCTCTCAACCTGGAAACATCAAAAATCTGAACAAAGGCCCATGAAAAATAGGTACAAATATGTGCATTGATTAACATAAAATTTGCATACATAATTAGTAACCCTGCCCACTCCAATGAAATTGTGGGATGCCAGCTTTTAATTGCAAACTGAAGAACAAACAACCAAAAATATGATCATGAAACACAAAATAAGCAATAGAAGAATAGTGCTTTATTTATATTAATATTTGAACTTCCACAAAACTAAAATACAATTTTCTTTTATAAAAAATAAAATTAACTGCAGCTGTACTTCAGCCTTCTTCATGAAATAACACAAAATATAAACCAGAACAATGTGTGTGAGTGTGTGCATGTGCACGTGCATGTATGTGTGCAACTTGTTCAGTGTACATACCTAAATGTGAAATTCAATGCCCCCCCTTCCTTCACCCAATTTTTTAAACACCTTTTATTAAATTATCACTTAAGACATAAGCAAACATATATTAACAGAAAATAAGCAAACTATATTAACATTTTCCCAGTTACATACATTACACATCATGTCTTTTCTTTCCCTTTTTCATCACTCCAGCATTATATAAATTGCTTAATTCCTGTCGTCCATAAACCTCACTCATTCTCCTGATTATTCTACATGTTTTGTTCCCACAATTTCAATTTATTTCTATGTAATTTGCTCCTTCATTTTTCTAAAGGTTTCTCTTCCAGTTCTGTTACCTATCTCTTATATAATATTCAGCACTTCAAATAAAGTTGGTATAGACATTGATTTCCATTTTCTAGTAATTGCTTTTTTTCACAGGCAACAGAATTAAATGTAATGCCTTACTATGTCTAGACAATTCAGATCATCTGCCCCCACTCAAAAGAATCAGTTCCTTAGTTGTAGCCAAAAATATTTCTGACAAGAGTCCTCTATATGGAATTTTTTAAATATGCCAACTAATTACACTCCCAAAACATATGTGCCCAGTTATCTCTTCTTTCCCATCCCACCCCCAACATTTGCTATCTACCTGAGAAAAAATTATTTGAAGTCAGCTTGAGGTATAAAAATATGTATGCAAACACTTCCATGCAAAGATCCTAAACTTTCTGCCTTTTGCTGCATACTTGGGAGAAATACATATGTCCTCCCTGGCTCCCACTGTTCTCTTGTAAACTACTTTTCCAGTCTCTTCCTAATGTTTTTTAACCTCCTCTAATTGATTATTATATTTATCATGGAATATTTTCAGTACCTGTAGGAGAAGATATATAGTGATAACAGCAGTAATTCATGCCTGCATGTCATGTTAGAGCAGTGTCTGTACCACTGCACACTCTCCATATGATAGCCAGTTATTAAAAAAGTAGTGCATAAATCAGACATTGCATCAATTTACAAATTATCAGCTTCAATACATATCAAACAGCAGCAGGCCTATTACAGAATACCAAATATATATCAGCCATTCCTAGGAACAGAGAAGTTACAGCCACTCAAAATGAAAGGAAGCAAACCAACTCCCTACAGTTAAATATCCTTAATAGCAGCAAGACTCTCAAGTTAACATCTGCACTACAAAGCTGGCTAGATCCACATTAGTATAAAAGGAATTAACAAAAAACTGTTTTAATATAAGCGCTTTCATTCGAAAATTTCAACAAACTACTTTTGTTGTAATTTTCGAATAAAAACGGTTATATTAAAACAGTTTTTTTGGTTAATTTCTTTTGCATGCACCTCTTGCCTTGCCACTATCCCTTTTGTGTTATAATAATCATAGTGGTTTTGTTTTTTGATTTTGTAGATCCACATTAGTACAATCCATGTAGCAGATACTGTAATCAGAGGTACCGCACAACACAGTATGACAGGCCTATGTGATATATGGTCAAAAAACCACCACATTTTACTATAAAACAGACAACCATCTGAACTTTAACCAAAAAAGTAGCCTAGGCCCTAACTACGGCATTTTACGCAGACACACACACACACACACACACACACACACACACACACACACACACACACACACCTTCATATGTAACTTAAATACGAACTTGCAAATGGATAACTCCAGCTCAGCTCCATATGCAACTTAAATACGAACTTGCACTTAAATATGAACTTGCAAAGTCCAGCTCAGATACATATGCAACTTAATACGAACTTGCATGCTCACACTGACTCACGCCTCACTCTCAGCGCTCATATCTCTCTCTCAACTCTTAACTCCAAAAAAAATAAATAAATAAATAAAAACAAACACTAACAATCGGACTCGTTACATGGTCGCTGTCTTGCTTACTTTCTCTCATGCATGTTCATATAGATTTCTTTCAATTCTCAACTTCTAAAAAAAACACTAACAGCTGCTATCAATAACCCACACCACATTGCATTTCTTTTTTCTTAATTATTTTGCAGTCAGTACCTGAAGGAGCTGGGCCAGGGGGGAGAGCTGGGTCTGGTGGTGATGATATATGTTTGCATCTTCTTGAATCTGGAATTGTATATCTCTTTTGTCTTGTGTGTGAGAGAGAGTAAATGAGACCGATCACCGTCTTGGTAGAGTACAACAAATGCACCAGTAACATTGGCTGTCTATTACGGTTACTACTAACTAACTAAGGAACGAAAGGAAAGAATGGCTTGCCACACATATTGCACTTGCATAAATATAAACACCTCCTCAAGCCCACAGGCTGCTCACGGTGCTGACATCATCATGCACGTCCTGCACATGATGACATCAGCAAAAAAAAAGACTGGGAAATTCGGAAATTAAAGGGGCCACTCAGAAATTTGTGGCACCCCATTAGTTTTACCTCAAAACAAGTAAAAACTGAGGAATTCGGTATGGTTGAGAGGTATGCAAAACCCACACTAAGAGACAACATGCAGATCCCAGGCAGAAGGTATCCTAGACAGAAATCAAGATGGAAATCCAATCACAAACAGGTAGCAGTTATAAATATTGCACTGATATGTATAATACCTTGCATTGTAGAACACCAAAACAAAGTAAATAGAACCTTGTCCACCATGGCTGGATACAAATGCTTTATTTAAAATACCAAAATGTAAACGCTTTCACAGTCTCTATAACTACTTCCGCAGACAACTTTAAACAACTAAAACACATTCTTTATACAGTTAAAAATCAATTAACAAGTAATTGATAGCAATTAGGCCATTTAAAGTGTCCCTTACACTTTGCTACTAAAAAAACATCTAATACTTAATGTACACCTTGTTTATTAAAAAAAAAAAAACTTTTAAAAAATGTATTCATATTTTTCTGAAGCAGCTGAGCAGAGGTGGATCCTTAAACTTACTGCAGATACACCACCAGGTATAAATGAAGCAGTATCATTGAAACCATTCTTAAAAGCTAAAGCACTCAGGCTAATACACATATGGACAGCACTTTAAAATGTGGAGACAAATGTGAAATGCATTTTTTAAAAAGTTTTTTTTTAATAGACAAGGAGTAAATTAAGTATTAGATGTTTTTTTTAGTAGCAAAGAGTAAGGGACACTTTAAATACCCTGATTGCTATCAGTTACTTGTTAATAGATTTTTAACTGTATAAAGAATATGCTTTAGTTGTTTAAAGTTGTCTGAGGAAGCAGTCATAAAGACTGTGAAAGTGCTTACGTTTTGGTATTTTAAATAAAGAATTTGTATCCAGCCATGGTGGACAAGGTTGTATTTACTTTATTTTGATGTTCTGCTTCTTTTGGAGCCTGTCCATTATCCAGAACTCTTGCTGTTTGGCATTTTACCTTGTATTGTGACAGCTGGGGATAGTGTTAAAAGAGGTATCAAGAGTGTAGCTGTTTACTAAGAGTTTACATACACTGCATTTATTCTGTTAATGTCAAACACTCATATTTTGTTTTAGGTTTGTTCTTGAGTACCTTGTATTATTTGTTGTGTGATTTAAAGCCTTCTCTTATCCTTCAGCTTGGACATGGAATCATATAGAACACCACATTAGTGGTACTTAGATTACAAGGTGTACTGCAGGCTGCACACACGCACACACACACACACACCTCTTCTCTATGATCAGCAGCAGTAAGCAGCATAGCATAAAATCTCCTCTCCTTAAACTCTGATCAGCAGCATAACAGAACACACTGCACTCGGGGGCAGCAGGTTCTCTTCTGTGAGCATTGAAAACAAACTAAATGCATAATGGAACACACACCACACTGAACTGGGGGCAGCAAAGGCAATATGTGAGCATATCTCTGGCAGCTGTACCTGAAAACAAACTAAATGCGAATCACCTTACTATAAGGAGCAGCAATGATCACCACTTGGAAGGGCAGCATAACGGAACAGTTAGTTTAACTTCCGTGTATTTTAAAAAATTAATGTGCGATGCACGCATGAGTCCTTAGACAAATCCATGTTGAGTCCTTAAAGTGTGGGGGGGTGCACCCTCCCCCTCGCTCTATGGTTTTGGCTCCCTAGCCCACAGATAAAAAGCAACTTGAAAGATGGTCTCTTACTTGGGAATGAAGCTCCTCAGAGTGAGATAGAGAAGTAGCATTACCCAGTCCCTTCTCCAATGCCACAAAGAGTAGTTCCCCCTTACTCAACAAGGGCAGCTGAACAGCCACTGAGGATTTACCTGCTTCCCACTCATTAGTTGCTTTCTAAGGAACAGCACCAGCTGAGCCAAAACAGACCAATATGTGGTTTGAGGAACAAAAGATGCCCACAGTGGAGTCACCCATTAGAAGCTGAAGCCAGAATCAAGACTGAACCCCCAGTTAACTTTTCATTTCTTCTGGCTCAGGAAGGAAATGCTCTAGTTACTGGGACCCAAGTCCATATCCTTGCTGCAAAAAGGTGTCTGACAAGCAGTTAGCTGAGCTTTGAATAGCTGGTCTTACCTTTTGACAGTAAAGTTAAGTTCTGATGTAAATTTTTTACTGACAACCACACTAGACTCAGAATCTAAAAACATTTTTTTACAGAAAACTAACAATTTTCTTCATAAAAAATGATAAATTATAAATGATACCCCCTTAAGGACCCAGGACCATCTCTCTACCAAAAATAGTGTCTAACAAGTGGCTAGCAGATCATTGAAGTGTCAGTCTTACCTCCTTACAGGAAAGTTTATGTCTGAGGTATAATGTTTTAGTGACAGCCACAAAACAATCTAGCCCCCATTGCAAACAACATTTTATGAAAGAAAAGTAACACTCTTCCTAACAAAACATGATAAATAATAAGGGACTCCCCAGAGGGACTCAGGACCATCTGTCTTTCAAAAAAGGTGTCTACCTAACATGAAGCTGAGCTTTATATAGTTGGTGAAACCCCTAACAAGAAAAGTACATTTAGAAGTAAACATTTTTGTTGACGTCCCCCAAAATCAAAAGTCCTTGCTATAGATTTTTATCCAAAAAGTAAAACTTTTCCCCACAAAAGTAAATTATTTAAAACACATTTCCCAAAGGGGATCACAACCAAAAATGTCAGATGTAAGGTAAAAATTTTACTGACAGCTTCTAAAAATACAAGTACTAACCTTTAGCATATATCAAAAATGGTGAATTAGAAGATATTGCCTAACAGGGTACTTATGTGTCCAGCTTCGGTAAAGGTCTAGCCATCCATTCATCACTTGAGGCCTACAGGGAAGAGTGCACTTTGATGGTAAGAAAAGTTTGAAGTTTTGAGTCTCCATCTACTGATTTTTTTTACTGCTCTTCTTGAGCTGTGCAGTGGCTAGGAGGCATGGAAGATGCTTTAAAACTTTGGAAGCTGGCCTGCTGGTCCAATCCAGGGTAAGACATCCCATATGGATTAGGCTACTGCAACAGTGATCTACTGCTAAACATCTTCCCTGGGCTTTTTCAGAATTAAGTGTAGAATGTTGTTTTGTCCAGTCCCTTAGAGTCCTTTCTCCTTGTACTCTGGATGAAAGAAGTGACTAGTCTGTTGTTATGAAAATGATGAGAATGAAATGCCCATTCACTAACACTGTCATTTTCTGGCCTCAGCCCTAAACCTTTTAGAAGCTTCCCTTATGGGTAATAGATGATTTTCAACTTCCGGCTTTTCCCACACTTTGACTGCAGTTTATTAGCATACTTATATTCATCACCAATCCTATTTTACCCTGCCCTCCAATCTATGCAAGCCATCCACTTTCCTACATACACCAGCACTTCTCATTCCCCATTCCCATTTCCATCACTGCTGAGCATACAATGGCATAGCACTATCACACTTTCACATCCATCTCTTTTATTTCCAATGCTCAGATCTCTGTGATGCTGCGGACGCTCACCATGATAGATTACAGGATAGTCTCTAGCTGCCCCATCATTATTCCAAACTTTTGGCAATGAGGAGCTTAGTGTTTTGCTCTCTTCCCCTCCTACCTCCTCCTTTTTACATTTCTGATTGTCTGTCATGATGGTACCCTGAATTTTATTTTCCTAAAGCTGTACCCTTTCCTGCTACTTGCTATTGTTCAGTTATATTAACACAGAAAGTAAGAATATGTGATATTTAAAAGCACACATTTTGAATGTTTATTTCAGGTTATCATCCAAGACACAGATACTTATCCCAGAAAAAAAAAAAAAATAGACATTCCTATCAAAGTCAATATACCTCGTGAGTCTGGGAGTCTTTTTTAACACTTTCAGTGTTATATTTATCAATGCCAGTCAGGCTCAGTTATATGCTTTAGAGATTCCTAACTGCACAAGAGAAAATAAAAGAAAAAACAAACAAAGATGGCATGCAAAAACTTAACTTCCTGTCCACATACAGATATGTGAATTCAACCTTTGGTTTCATTCTACCTGCATAGCAAATGCAAATATTCTATCACACAAAATAAGTATAGAAAATTTAAATACCTTGAGAAGCAATAGCACACAGTTGGGCAACAATAATTTCAGTATGGGATTACAACTGCAGTTAAACAGTAAGGTGATACAGGGCATAGTAGAAATGAGGGATGCCCCTGGTCATAGGAGTAGATAGGTCTTGGGTAGAAGGCAGCACGTACGAAGGTATGAATATATTTCCTGCAGCCACATTTTACATAACCGAACTCATGCAGATACTTTACCAAATTTGTTTTACCATAGCTACTTTTGCCTTCTAAAAAACTTTTACATAAATCAAGATGCAATATTTGTTCTACTATACCCTAATCAGAACCGTGCCTCATTTGTTAGACAGAAAGCTAACATATTAAGAGCTAAAACCAATGCATATGACATGCAAACTGTGTTTTATGCCCCATTCAAGTGCTTATCAACTGAGCATTTGGCTCTAACTTGTCATGAATGAAACATTAACTAAAAAGAGGAAGGAGGGGACCACGAGGGCAAATGCTCATATTTCATGAAAACTTAGCCATAGTTGAAAGTCATTTTCCAGACTAGGCTTTCCTTTATAATACATTAAAATCAAATAAATCATTTGAAGCAAATGGCATATTGCGAGGGTATACAGTGAAGCAAAGGATATAACAGCAGGTACTTTGCTAATGATTTTTGAAAAAAAAAATCATTAAAGGTGTCATGGTGCCAAAGGACTACACCGGGGAAAATAGTATGAGGGTTAAGAATGTTACGGAGAAGTGTTCAATCTAATTAAAAGTCAGCATGATTAACTCTGATTATAAGGAACTAGAAGAGCATCATTAAAGTTCTGATTAAGTATTCTTGAAGTAGATTTCAACTGTTAATGATGGTCACAAAAGTTTCACTGAAGAAAAGCCATATCATTTGAAATTGCAAGTGTTTTGGATAATCAGGCAGTGGAACAAAAAAGAAATGGAAATGACACAAATGACTTACTCTTTGCAGATCAGACAACTAGGTTCCTTTTGAGAAGGTGGAGGGGCTAAGAACAGAACTTTGAATTATTGCTAAAAAGTACTCTGTCAGTCACTGTACAGTCACCCCTCCCCCCAGTTCCAGTTCAAAAACACATCAGTCCTACATTTCACACATATATCATTGTTGGATCCTTATGAATGTTTCCCCTTACCTCCTGCTCTTGCTGGCAGAAAGCCTTAGTTAACAGAAAATAAACACTATGCAGTGGAAAAATGCTGGTTCAGAGCTTGAAAGATGGGCAAGGATTATTCTCTGTGAAAGAACTACATATAAAAAAAGTAAAATTAATTTCTCATCTTACAGACCTCTCCCTCCATTGCAATATCAATAAACAAGGCTGCGATCTTTAGAAGCATATTTACTTCTTTCAGGGAAAGAAATCATGCTAACTGTTATTAGTAAAATGTTACTCTTGACTTGCAAGTTTCTATCCATCCATATGCAGTCTCCTCTCTAATCATAGGTTCATAGGTGTGTACTAGGCTAATGGCCTTAAGGCCTTTGTAAGCCTAGCCATAGGATTACCCTGGCATCGTGCCACCCAACCTTAGTTCCAGTGCCTCTCTCGAGTAGAGCCACTGGACTTATTCGTGAAGAGAATTTTTTTATTTCCCATCCACTCATCAAGATTTGTCTTGAAGAGGGTCAGCAAGGTGCTCTGCTTGACATGTATGAGAAGTCTATTCCATAGCATGGGCAGTCTCTGGGTTATGAACCTGTCCCTCCAGTACATTCTGTTGGTTGTGGAAATGAGGTTGAGGTCTCTAGAGCGTGTGGTGTGGAAGGATTAGGATTTCTTTAGAAGTAGCATTTCTAAGACAGCTGGGTCAGACATGGCTTTGTAAGTCAAGCAGAGATCACCTCTAAGTAGGCGATATGAGACAGAGAATAGTTGGGGTTTTTTAGTCTGTCCATATAGGACAAATGTTTAAGTCCTATGATCCTGTTTGTGAGGTACTTTTGTGGCCTCTCCAGTTGTTGCAGGTGTCTAGTAAGGTACATGCCAAGTGGGGTATTGTACTCGATGATTGGTCTAATGAGGGAAGAGTAGAGGGAGACAATGACCTGTTTCTTCCTGGATGGAAAACCCTTAGTAATGAGATGTGCCACACAGAAGGACTTTTTGACCACAGTGGCAATGTGGTGATCAAAAGAGAGGTTGTTGTCAACCTGTGTTCCCAGATCTCTTATAACACCTTCTGCATTCAGTGGACTACCATCAATGTGGTAATTCATGGGAACCGGGTTTTTCCCAAAGGGGATAACAACACATTTTTTGGCACTGTGCTTAAGGCCATGGTTCTGATACCAGTCGCTCGTCTCAGTGAGGCCATTCTGTAGGATGTCAACATCACTTGGGGAGTTAATAATAGCTCCCAACTTACAATAGTCTGTGAACTCTGTCAACCAGAGTCCCTTTGTGTTGTTCTGGACTTCAGAGAAGTAGATACCAAACAGGAGAGGACCCAGGACCAATCCCTGTGAGACTCCACTTGTGACTACTCAGCAGTCTGACTTGTAGTCAACTACTTTCACACTGTGGGTTCTATCTGTGAGCCAGTTTGCAACCCACCTAGTGATATAGGGGTTGATGCCTAGCTTAGTGAGTTTTTCTAAGATTCCTGAGTGGGGAATGGTATCAAAGGCCTTGGCCAGATCAAGGTAGGATGTATGAACCACCTTGCCTTCATCCACAACTCTGGTGACTGACTCAAAGAAGTTGACCAAGTTGAGCAAGCATGATCTACACTTCACAAAACCATACTGTGTGGGATCCAGAGTTTGGAGATTCCCTATATCCTTGTTTATTAGTTGCATGATGATGCATTCTATACCTTTGCATATCAGACTCATCAGGCTCATGGGGCGATAATTCCCAGGGACTGTAGTCACTCCTCCTTTGTGGAGAGAGATGACTGTAGCAGTGCACCATTCAGTAGGGACAAAGCCTGAGGTGAGGCTGTGATTCAACAGGACACACAGGTGAGGTGCCAGTTCACTCTGTAGTTCATGTAGAACACAGCCAAGGATATTGTCAGGTCCCATATAAGCTGTATTCTTGGCCTTGGACAGTGCTGTTTTAACCTGCATAGCAATAATACTTGATGCCAGGCAATCTACTGGTATTGTGATTGGTCCTTTGCAGGGGAGAGAGGGGTGAAGTTGTCACTGAATCTGTCAGCCAGTATATTGGCACTATCTGTTGGCTCAGTATAGGAGATACCATTGTGCAGTAGCTCAGAGGAAATCTGGGTATTGCTGTGAAGATTCTTTACATAAGTATAGAAGGCCTTGTGGTTGTCTTTACTGTCTGCTGCAATTCTGTTTTTATAACTAGCTTTAGAGGATTTGATGAGGGATCTCAACTTGTTGCTGAGGCTGATAAGGGAGTTTTTCCAGTCATGGGACTTCACCTTATTCCACATCAGTTTCCTCCTTCTGTTATACAGTTTGTTTATGGCAGGGGACCACCAGATTGGCTTCCTTTTTTGGAGGAATGTGTCTTGGTTCTATTGGGTATAGTGACATCCATGCATTTGTGTAAGTGTTCGTACTGTGCATAGGTGTATGATTCAGCAGTCATGCAACTATTCTCCATTTGCATGGGTGCCGTGAAGTTAGCCACCTCTGTTTTTAGGAGCCCAAAGTTAGCTTTGGAGAAGCTTTTCATGGTGGTTACCTTTGCGGGGAGGGGGGGGTGGATTTCCAAGGTGATTAATTTATGGTATGATCTAACCAGGGAGGAGCTGACTATTGGTGTAGAGCAATGATCTCCCAAGTTAGTAATGACCAGCTTAAGGATGTTGCTACCTCTAGTGGGGGTAAGAACGAGCTGGTATTGGGCATTAGTATTAATGAACTCCAGGAAACGTTGGGCAAGTGTATTTGTACATGAATAGTTTTCCCAGTTAGTGGAGGGGTAGTTGAAGCCACCTAGTATGAGAGTGTTAGGTTGGACCCTAATATTCTCCAGGGTGCTTAGGAACATGGAGTATGCATCTTGGGACATGGTTGGGGACCTATAGCAGGCTACGACCTGAATCACTGTCTTACCTAGTGTTAGCTGCACCTGAAGTATCTCTGATGCGTTATGTTGGGCTACCAGTCTGGAGCTGTGTGCATCCTTTATGAAGATGGAAACACCACTGCCTTTGGAGATTCGATAAAAAGTTCTGGGGCCGAAAAGTGTGGAAAGAGTTATAGCCCGGTAGTGTAGGGTGCTTTCTGCTGCCTTGATCCAGGTTATAGCACAAATGTCGATGTTCTCCATTTTAAGGAGTGTTTCGAGTGAGTACATTTTGAGATTTACACTTTTAGCATTGAGCAGCATGACCCCCAGATTGCATTTGTTTGTAGCTATTATAGTGGTAATTTGGTCTTTGCAACACCATCTAAAAAAGGCACTATAGGGGTGGCAAGAGCCTTGGCCAGTATCCAGAAGCCCAGGGGTGACAAATGTAAGCCATCATTGGCAAAGCATTGAGGTCTGTCAATCATGTCATCCCAGCAGACAGATACTGGATCCCCTTAGAGTGACACCAGAAACTTAGCCAATTGTTGAAATCAGTCATTTTCTGCTTGTACTGTGGTATCATTTTGGGTGATGGTAGGATGCTTCTCAGGGCTAGGGTCATACCCACCTGGGCTACATAATCCGAGAGCTCCTCCATGTCTCTTTTCATGTAGTCCAGGGAGGTATATCTCAGGTCATTCACACCCACATGTACAATGACTGAGTCATATTTGTACCTGTTGTTGAGGGACCTGAGTGCATGTGTTATGTGGTGGATCCTGCCACCTGACAGGCAGCTGACTGTTACTTTCTCCTTATTCAGCCTAGTGAGTGGAACATCAGTGTGCCTCACTATCAAGTCACCTATGACTAGTGTGTTGGGCATGCTGTTTTGCCTTAGGGGCTTTGGTTGAGTGGCACACTGTTTAGGAGAGTTATGTGTCTCGTGATTAGTGTTTTGTTGTAGTGGTCGAGTGCATTTCTGCCTTGGAGGTCTCTTCTGTTTGGATAGATTTTTATTGAGAGCCTCCACGAAAGTGGGTGTTTGGTTTGTGTTTTTATGTGAAGGCAGTGCTGGTGTGTGTTCTGGTGGGTGATGTGTTCCATGTGGTGTGGTAAAATTGTTGACCTTCTCCTCTTGACCAGATCTTCCGGTCTTGGCTGTAGAGTGTGTGGCTTCCAGTTTGGATATATAAATGCATCTTTTGCAAGTCTGAGTGTTGGGAGGTAAGAGGAGAGGGTTGTCTGTGTACATGAGGCAGTTGCTACATTGCTGTAGGATGCCCAAGTTCACCAGGTTAATAGGAGAAGACACAGGGAACTGACCTTTAGCCATGCCTGGAGGGGTGGGCATTAATAACAAGTACTGGAACTGTTTCCTTGTGGAACATTTAGTGGTGATAGCACTTTTGTGTGCTACAATAATTGCTACAAGAAGTCTGGTAAAATGCTAGACTAATAAGCTAGTAGAAGTGCAGGAGAAGAGAGAACTAGCAGATCTAAGGGAAAAATTGAAGAGCAGACTTTGGCTCCGCACAGAAGTTTACAGACAGTCCTGGATGCAGCAAATCTGTATCTGGACTAGACTAGTTACAGGAAAGGTGGGAAACAAGTGTAAACATGGGCTTTTAAGCCAGAAACTTGAAAGAGATGGAAAGGCTGCCCAAACGGCCAATAAACTACAATTTCTGGCCCAGAATGCACTTCTCTTGTGGTAGATAGGCTACCTAATGCTTACCATGCCCACTGATAAGCTAGAAGGCTTCCCTCCAACACAGAAAGGCTTGGTGAGGCTCAGAAGCTTACATACAGTCCTGGATAGAGCAAATCTATATCAGGACTAGACTAGTTGCAGGAAAGGCGGGAAAAGTGCAAATGCAGGCTTTTAGACCAGAAAGTTGAAAGAGATAGAAAACTGCTCAAATGGCTAATAAACTACAATTTCAGGGCCAGAGACCACTCCTCTTGTGGTAGATGGCTACAACATCAAATTCAAAACATCAAAATCCATCCAGTAATCACTACATGTTTACTTCCAAAATGCAGGTCATACAGCTGCCAATTACTGTGTTTGCCATTACCTTTGTGGGATGTCCCATGTGTTCTCAAAATAAAATCACTCACATTTCAGGTTTTCTTTACTGATCTGCTGGTCTCTTACCCCCCTCCCCCCATTTCTGCAGTAGTTTAGTTTAAAAAGAAAGGAGGTTGTTGCCCTTATCATACATAAGAGGAAGACATTTTGTAGTTTTTACCACATATTCATTTGTTCTCTTTCTTTCACTTGACAAGGCACAACTCAAAATCTTGCCCTAACTGCTCTTCTTCATCTGGTGAATGAAAAATATCGAACTTTTTTCAGAGCATCACTGCAGTAGGACCAAATATGGCATCAGTACCACTCTTTCTTTCAGGCACTCGGCTAAATCATGCAGTGTTGAATATGCTGCCTATGAAGTCCTTACCCAGGCCATTCAGCTCCTCACAATGCTATCATGCAGCAATATTTTTATGAAATAAACACATATCATTAAACAAAGTGTAGTAAGTCAATATATGTGATCAAAAGACAATATCTATAATAGTTGTGGATGAGATCTTAAGTCTTCAGATCCCCTTATGTCCAATAAAAATTAAATTCCAGTCTCACTTTAAAATGGCAGTGTCTTCAAATATTTGGTTGTCAAATCAAACTCAGGTCTTTTCTATACTAAACACATCAGGTGTCTGTCAGGTGAGGGTACTAGAAATGTTAGTCCCTTTTACTGGCTGAAATGCCTGCAGCACTTACCTGCTGCTTCATCTTGCAGTTATATTAATACTTAGCAATCATTTATGAAATCTCCTTCACATGCAATAATATTAATCTTATATATGAAGGCGATGATCTAATTAACATGGTGCTGCTGACTACTAAATCAAATGTTACCACAACACCACCTCTTCACGGCAGACACTAATAAAAAAGTTCAAACCTCCGTTGCTGTACCATGAAGGGCTGCCCTCACAACGATAAAGCACAATGCTGTCACTAGTACTGTGGCAATTGCAGTTCAAAAATATCCAAACGCCAAGTGGTAAACTCCAGTAAGTTTAATGTAGATCCACAGAACAACACAATAAACGAATGACATCAAATGATAAATAAAATAATTGAGCGCGCTTTCGTCTTCAGTATATAGACTTCATCAGAATCAAAAACTCCCACTAGGTGAGTATTTTAAATACCCTACGCAAGAACACCATTGGTTAATTGATTGATTGTTCCACCAAAATGTAATCATAATCTGTTCATGACATATAAACAATACATTTTGTGCGACATGAAAATGGCAAAAATATCTCAATTAATCATAAGAACCGCAAATGTTGAAAAAGTGAAAACTGTAAACATGAAAAATGAAAAATAATATAAATAATAAATAAAAACTTTAAACATGGAAAAAGTGGAAAAAGTGCATAACATCCCATATGATCATATGGCCCAAGAAATTATGCTTCTAAGTTAATGTCAGAAACTCCAGACCATCCTATGTTTATATATAGATATATGTAGGTATTTGCTCTAACTATTACAAAATACCCTAATATATAATAAAAATTACAATGCCCCAATCTATTCTTGTAATAAACACATAAAAAGCACATGTTATATTATAAACCATTGGTATTTAAAAATATATATTTGTATGTGTGTTAAATATGTGAATAAAAGAATATATATATATTCAAGAAAATTTATGTGTATATATATGTATATAATTATAAATATAAATAAATTAAAAGAATAAAATAGATTAAAAATGTTAAGTATTAAATATTAAATATCAACTATCCCATAATTAATCAATTTATATTAAAATTTTATATATTTATAATGAATAATATATGGTATGTGTATAACATATTGCAAAACGCATTAGAAATTCTACAATATACATAACCAACAATTGATATGCATATAATAATAAATGTCTCTACATACAAAATAGGAAATAAAGTAGATATGTGTTCATTTGGGATTGTTTGCTAATAGTTTCAGGGCAGGCTTAATGGAGAGGTGATTGTTCATTCCCATGGGGCCATATACTCCCTCTCCATGTTATGCAGAGTACCTCTCTAGTCCTCTTTAAGAGGAACCTGGACGACTGGATGGGAAACAGAAAATGCACCCATGGGATCCCACCTGTGTCCCCGCTGGAGTGGAGAAACAGATGCTGACTTTGTGGGAACATGGGCAAAATTCTTAGCTAGGTTTATAAGGGCCTCCAGACCAATACACTAGTATCATCCTTTGAACCTATGAACCTTGCCATCAGACAATGTAATAGATGCCTGTAAGGCACTAAAAGGCTGATTTACAGAGTGATCTGCTGCTCTGGTTGTGAAATAACTATACTTGATATATACCAAAACTGTACAGCACTTATTTATGTAGCACAAATCCTCACTATTTCCAGCAGAAGTTTAGAGTATCAATGCCAGCACACTGAATGATGTGCAGTGTACCTAGAACTCAATGAAACCACAACACCACTATCGATGTAGTCTCTTCAGCCACATGCAAATCTCCTGTCCTGAATTACTAAGAAAAATCCAAGTCAAACAGCAGCAGATCACTGGCTACTGTGAGAGTATCCTTCAAAGTGTCACACCACTATGAGTGCATCACCAAGGACTACCTGAGGGCAATAGTGCATATCTGCACCTGTGAATCATCATCTACATCCTGTCACCCAAGTCACAGACCTGCCCAAGAATTCACACTCCCTCATATCCCTGATGTTCACTTAAATATGTACAATTTTTTTCACTTCGCTACAGTTAAACATTTCCATGGTGTAACAGCAGAGAGAAACATGTACTTCTATTAAAACATTTGCTGAATGATTGATTTCTTAATATATATGGCAACATGCCTTGCTCGCAAAATGACTGATAATATATCATTGCAGGGCCTTGCAGTTCTTCAGTTTTAAGTGCTGTCCCATTGTGATTATCTGTGCATTCCTGTAAACTTGAGATGACAGCTGGAAACTTTTGTGCAGCAAGCATTTGTTGATTGAGTTTGGGTGATACTTCTATATTAACACCATATTATGTATAAATGTTTTGATATGTGATGAATACAATGTTGCTGACAACATATTAAACAATAATCTTTTAAAGAATGCTGTTGCTATATTAATACTATTAATGTAGTTTTCAAGCTCATTACATGAAAGCACGTCAATATAAGTTATGGCCTCAGTTTTTGACATTTGACAATCACAATATCTATTCACTGCATTTGCAGTTTTTTAAATAATCTGCCTGTATATTTGATATCTATACAGCATAAGCTTAGTTTGGCTTTGCACAAGTTCATTACGTCATATAAAACTTTTTCATATGTACACAAGTTTTTCCTAGGAGCAGAGTCTGATTCTTTATTTTTACAACCAAATGTTGTGTGCATTAATAAACTTTTGTAACAAATTAGTTTTTTTCCATTGCATCAACAATTCAATTAAATTTCTTTAGTTTTTATGTAAGATGACAAATCAGTTATTCACAACAACATTCAATGCCCATGTAGCTATAGATGTCAAGAAAAACTACATAAATGATATACTGACTACAAATCTAAAACAGGGCTATTTTCTAGATGATCATCCTTCTCATACATCTTCAGTGTACAAGATATCAATACTAATAACAGACTGGTTAGTTTTAGTCCACCCCATCTGGATAACCAAAGTTTGGCAAGTGGATTCATTTGGTGACCACAGGCGAAAATAAAAAAGCAATTTATTTTCCTCTTTCATTCCTAGAAAAAATAGTAGAAACTGGCTTACTAAGAAAATAATGCTTTGATTAAATTCCAGCTATTCACCTTTTGTGCAAACCACCCAGTGGTGTGAACATTGGTGATGGTCACTATTAATGAGACTCTCCAAGCTCATGAACAAAATAGGACAAACGGGATTGACGCTGATGCCAATGCCTCCTTTGCAAATATAGGTGATCCCAACCAACAGGATGGTATATCGGCCACACCACACAAGACACAATCCTAGTCAAGTTGGTTGGTCTCCTTCTATCACCAGCATCATAGATATATGCCTGAATGCACTGACCTTGATCCTGGTCTTACCACTAGTACTAATCCCAAGCTTGATGCCTTGCATTTCTGTGATGTCACCTCCATGGCATACATAGATGAGACCCTGATTATAGCCCAGATGACTCAGCTTTACCTAGCAACTCTGTTACTGGAGGAGCCAATGTGAGGTTGGAGAGGAATGGAAGCATAAGGCAATGCCTGCTTGCCTGTTGGAGGGGGAATGGTAATAAAGTGTGCTGGGGCATGCCCTATGCCACAGTTTCTTGAGAATATCATATCTGCTGAAAGAGGCATCAGCCTGTAAACATGGTGAATTTATTTTATTTTTTATTTTATTTATTATATTTGTTAACTGGGTAATGTCTGACTGGGCTAGGAGCCCATTTTCAGTGAAGGCCCAGGGAGAAAAGTTCCAAAACCAGTATCAATACTAACAGTAATAATTATATACAAGTACAAAATGAAAATAGCAGTGTACACTTATACATACAGTGCAGAATAAAATAATAATAATAAAGAAATTAATAATATCAGAGACACCAAGACAGTTGTGATTTAAATGTGCAGATTTTGAGCATAGTACATATGAACCCTTGCCCAGCAGTGCAATGGAATGAAGTTGTATAATATAAGCATTTCAGCATAGAGATGAATTGAAGAAGTGGAAATCCTAAAGACAGCAGGATCAGGGGGGAAGAGACAGGAGGCAGGAAAGGAGTGAAAGTAACGGAGCTAGGAAAAATTAGCCAGGAGCACTGGGCAATACAGGAGTGCATCATCATGGAGGTAGCCATGAATCTCTTCACAGTGCTCAAATCCTTCCAACCACTGACATGCCTGCTAACAGGTCAGGGAATTAGGCTACTCCCAAACTGAAACAACAATTTCATGTAGGCAGTAATCTTGATAATGTGGGATCTGTCTACCTCCCAAAACCATATTTAAAACTAATCCTGTTGTGTTAGATAGGGTAAATGATGCTTCTAAAGTCCAGGTGATTAAAAAAAAAACAGGGCACTTGAAATTGGGGAGGAGGGGAGTTTCAGTGGTTGATATAATTTCCTACAGAGCTTTACTGAGTATGTCATAGGATCATAAGAAATACAAGTCAAGTGAGTCATAATAGCATTCACACCTTGCCAATACCTACCTTCATTCTGTACCCCCTAATCCCCATTTTCAACAGCAGTAAAGCAGGCTAATCCCAGAATAAATTTATGGCTACTCATCTAATTATCCTGTTTTAACTGGGGGATACTAAGGTGCCACTTTGTTTAATCTGCAGGGAAATTTTGTTCCATAGGTGGGGTAAGCACTGTGTAATAAATTTTTCTCCAGCTCATTTTGTTTATGCAATGGTAGAGATTAAATCCCTTAGTTTTTGTATTAGTGCAGCTGTTTGGGTTGCATGCATTTAAACCATTACCAAATGAGTCTGCAAGTTGTACACACATATGGGAAGAATAGAGGGTAACCTGATCCCAGAAGGATTCATTCTCCCCCACACTTTCAGATATTCCTATAAGCAGTTTTTTGACTTCCTCTGCAATTAACTCATTCAGAGTTAACCCTACAATACCATTCATGATAGCTTTAGTACTGCTCAAATTAACCAGCAAGGCACAAGTACAGCCCTTCCCAGCAGAGCCAGCCTTAGGCACAGGCAAAGCAGCTTGATGCCTAGGGTTCTAGTCTAACTAGGGACATTTTTAACAAATATTTTAATATAAAAAAGAAGCTGCCTACATACGCTATCATGACTGTGGTGCTCTTACATAAAGGTGCCCTTGTCCCAGCTCCTCCATCCCCTGCTCCACCTTGACTGCTGTTGCTCTCGCTAGCTGTATTTTGTTTTTAACACAAAGAAAAAAACATCATAACTTTCCCCTGGATTTACAGTATGCATGTGTGGACCTTTCAGATCTAAAGTCCAGAACTGACTTGTAGATTAATATTTTAGGTTCACTCACATCAGAATGCAGTAATTGGATGCAACCTTATGAAGGGTGCAGTTTCATTTCTTGCAAAAGAAGCAGGTACAAATAGCATGAGATGATCACAAACATCTCTGTAGTACTTGAGCTACTACTCAAAAACTGTATATAATTTTCATTACCCATAAGTGGAGAAAGGAAATTTGTATTTTTTTAATCTTTAAATTGTTGAAATCCTGACATTAAATTTGATGCTCAGAGTTGTCTCAATAGGACTTCCAAAAGAGAGGAGGGTAACCATTAGAAATGTTGTAACTTGCATGAGTGAGTCCTGAAACACGTAGACTAAATGGCTGAAAAACAGATTTGCATATACCATGTATGAGATGGCTATTTGCTTGAATATTCCCTTTTCTATAAGGTCTGTTGATCTTGGAGTTGGTAGATATAAGTCGGGGGGGGGGAGTGGGATGCCTCTTTTAAAGAAGAAGAGTAATGTTTGAGATTTGTTCTTCTGGAGTTACAGTCTTTTTTTTTTCAGTGTGTCCGAACTTGCATTTTGAGTGCCAACATTTTGATAAGGAGGTAAATAGTAATGGAAAATGAATGAGGGAATGGAAGAAAGCAATAGACAGACAGAAAGAGAGAGAGAGACAGAGAGATAGAGCGAGAGGGCAACTTGAAGCTCAGCCCTGTAGTATGCAGCAGAAATGTAAGAAATGCGTCAATATGGCTAGATTGCATTTGAAGGCAGAATTAAATAGAGAAAAGCAAAATATTAGACAAGTACAATAACATATCTAGGCTGTACCTGTTCTAAAAGAAACTGTCCTTCATTTATCTTATACATGGACTGTGTACAGACATAACAATGAAACCACTTTATCAAGATTTGTTGTGTATCAGATGATTTATCTATTGATTGCTGCTTTCAAAAAAGGTTGCAAAATCAAGATATCTGAGTAAGTGGTTGGTAGTGACATTCCAGCAGAGTAAGTTTCATTTTTTTTGTTGCTACCATACTTGCCAACCATCAAGCCTCCCCTTATAAGCCCAATTCATTCTTCATTACTTTCTGGCTGTGTACTCCCAAAGAGGGCAAGAGAAGGCAGGGGTGGGGGCATCACAGCATTGCACAGGCTGCCATGGGATGGTTTGCACTTTCACCAGCATGCTGGTAATAGCAGCATACTTGCATCATCCTAACCCCACTCCTGTGGCTGAAGTGAGCATCAGCATCACTACAGGAATGTCCTATACCATCCTTTTGATGAGTGCATGTTCCCTCAAATATATCTTATGAGGCCTTAATTGAGACTGCAAAAGACTACTTCTCCAGTACCTATGACCCTGGTTTTGTGCAAGATCTGTTTTCATAGGAGCAGGTCGGGCAGCCATGGCCACCTAATCCTTTTATTCAGAATGGGAGACCTGTTGCAAACCACTCACTCCCATCATCCCCTGACCTGCTCTTCCTGCAACTAGGCCACTATCTGTACTCAGGCTGTGGTCAGAGTTTGTCTCTCTATGCTATAGAGCCAGGCTAACTAAGTAGTAATTACTGATGCAGAAATATCCATTCAGGCTAACTAAGTAGTGATTACTGATGCAGAAATATCCATTCAGCCGACAGCTAAATTCAAACTTGGCACAATAAAGATATGAAATAAATGGACATAAATAGCTGCAGAATTGGTTTTCTTAAACTGAACTGAATTGAAATTAATAATACAAACTGCATACTGTATACTCCCAGTCTCAGGCTTTTGGGGCAGTAGAGAGGACGCAGGAGAGATTTTGCAGAGGATCACAAGGCATGTTCAGGACAGTACAAAAAGCATTCTGCTTTAATTACTTACCTTATGCTATACAATGTCCGAAATTTGGAGTTTTTCTGCCTAGGCATTTTGTTGAAAAGAGACTTTGACTATTGCCTAGTTAGACTTTGTTATTAAACACATACAAACACATTAAATAAATAAGCACATTCATAACTTGGCTGATCATCTAAGCTGGTGAAATCTCACTAGCAAACCACATCAAACTCCCATATGCATTATCAAAGATGTATAACTACAAGCAGAGAGCAGAATGTTGGCTACTTCCTTTTTTAAATTTGCCAAGCCATTTGGGTTTCTAATACCATGATGGGAATTCCCATTCCCAAGAAAAAGTATGATTAAAGTTCATAAAATTATGTGTTTCAATCTCTGATGTTAGCCAGAAGTGCTCTTTGCAGCACTTGCAATGTGTCCAGAAATGAGTCCTTCTGCAATTCGTACAGAGTTACATGTATCAGTAACATATCTAAGCACGACTGTATACTCAGTTTTATAAGACCAGTTGCTCCTAGTACTACTGGAACTGTCTGGGTATCCTTCTTCCACACTGCCCTCATTTCTGCCTGCAAATCCTAGTATTTTATGACGTTATGTTTCTGTACATAAGTTACTGAAGTCACTGGGTGTAGCAACATTAATGATCAATGCTATTTATGTCTTCTTTTCATGGACTACTACATCTGGTTTTCTCACATCTAGTTTTTGAAGTGTTGGTAAGAGGTGATTCCATGTGATATAAACTACATTTTCTATAATGCTTTGTAGCACGTTTCCAGTGTTTTTCAGCTGCTTCAATATTATAATGTTTGCGCAATCCCCAGTGCAACAGTCGTGCCACATTATTATGCCCATCAGTATACAATCCTTCTGCCATTAGTATATCACAACCCACAACAAGATGTGCAACTGTTTCCAATTCTCTTTACAAAACCTACATTTGTCTATTTCTCTCATTGTCAGGCCACCCATATTAACCTTTCATCCTTTTGTTTAAATTCACCTCTCCTTAGCCATTGCTGCTTTCATTCCTGATCAACATGAGGTTGTTCCAACAATTTTCTATACCTGCAACTATATTTATGCATTTTCTACATTTCTTGCCTTCTTATTCAATCTTTCACCTTATATTCTTTCTTTTGTTTTTTGAGACATTCAGTTGCTGCCTGATTCTTATCTACTTCTGGTTTGATTTCCATTCTTGCTTGATGCTGATAAGCTTCTGCTAAATTAAGCAGGGAAGTCATCTTAGACTAATTCTCCTCATGTTTCAAAATTTTCACTACATTTGGGTCTTGTAAAGTCAGCAGATACGTATGCAGTTCCATGATTGCAGATCGATACATGTAATCAATTTCAAGGCAGCACATACCTCCTTCAGAGCGTGGAATATATAGTCTTGGTATGAACTGATTTGTATAAATCATTTGATGAGCATGAATCATCCTTCTGATTTTCCTGTCCAACCAATCCAACACCTTTTGGAGCCAGTCAGTCACTCCAAAACTGTAAGTTAGGATAGGAAAAGCAAATTGGTTTATAGCTTGGACTTTGTTCCTAGATGTCAACACTGTTTTCAGTATTCATTTTAGTCTTCTAAAATATTCCTTACTCAGTTTTATTCATATTTGTTCATGTTTTATTGTTGATCCTTCATCAATTCCCAAATATTTATACACTCCTTCTTGCTCAAGTTATTTATATCACATTCCTGTCCCAAACTGATGTTTTATTGGTGCTGCAGCTTTCCTGCTTTAAATGTTGCTTTTGCACATTTATCAAGACCAAATTACTTTCTTATATCATCCAAAAATTTTTTGACTGCTTGCAGTTGTGCTTTCAGTTCCTCATTTGATGAATTATACAGTTTTAAATCATCTACAAAGAGAAGATAAGTCTTTACACTTTGCTGTTTTCTGGGAGAGAAATTATAGCCATGGCCTAATCTGTTAAGTAGACAACTTAATGGGTTAAGGGCAAAACAAAAGAGCAATGGTGACAGACAGCCACCCTGGAATATCCCCCTTTGAATTTCTGTCTCTGAAATAATAATTTGTCCTTTATCATGGCTTAACTCCAGAGAGGCTTGCCACTGTTTCATGGTCATTGTAATGTAATCGATCAGTGTCAGGTGTATCTTACATATTTTTAAGCAAATGTGGGATACTGTCAAATGTTTTTTATAGTCTATCCATGCCACACTTGGTTAGATTCTTCCCCTTTTTACAGTTTTCCACTATGACTTTATTTAACAACAAATGATCCTCTATTCCATGACTTTGTTGTATTACCCTTTTGTTCTACTGCCATGATAGAGTTTTCTTCTAAATGACTATAACCTCTGTCAGCATCAATTCCAGTGTATAGCTTTTACATTTTTGGAACACAAGTTATTGGTCTACAGTTTTTTAGGATTACTTGCAGGTTCACATTTAAGTAGAAGTATTGTTTTTCCTGTTGTTAACCAAGAGCTTTCCTTAACTTTATTTCAGTCTCTGGACTCTTAAGCTCTTCATCCCATTTCATATCCTGTACATTTGAACTTCTTATTCTTTATTTTAGTTCTTCTATCCATGTACCATCTTTGCTCCACAGGATCTTCGTACATATTTCTGCAAAATGTATCTATTTCTTCTTTTTGTTTTTTTGTGGTATTTCAATTCCTATTGCCTTGTTTCCCAGTTCTCTATAAAACTTTTTGGGTCATCAATAAATTGCTTAAGTTGCACTTTTCCTTTATATGTATTTGCTTATCTTCTATTTTTTTCTGCCTGTGCTGATAGTTTTAGCTTATTATTTGTGATAGTGCTTGATAGATCCTGATCTGTTCTGATACTGCACATTATTTTTATCACATCTATCTTTCTGAGCATTTTTGTTAAATTGTTCCATCTTCTATACTCTTCTAACAGTGACACTTCTTAATTACTTTATAGTTTTCTCTATTTGATACTTTCATGATAGCATTTGGTTTCTCCCCTTCTTTTCCCTTACAAACCTGTGTGTTTGTAGTAAGACTTTATCTGTTATTAATTTAGTTGCTCAGTAATATATCCTATTTACTTCTGTTATATCACATGAATCTCTATGGACAGTCCTAATTACTGTTTTCTTTTGTTTTATCAAACCTCTAACTTTTGGGGTCTTATTGACTTTCTGTAATCTATTTCTTTCCTTAATCTTAATATGTGTCTCCATATCTATTAACTCAAACAACTCTTCTCTTAGATAATTTTCTTCTAAACTGAGGGTACATCCACTATTTTCCATATCCTGCAGGCATTCTATAGAAAGTTCCAGAGCATCTTCCTGTGCCACATTCTCTTCAGTTTTACCCTGTATCATCCATTGGTCTTTCATATGTAAACTTACTGGCCTATCACTCCATATTGACTACATCAGATTTGCCACAGTTTCCTGTTCCTTCCCTTGCTGTGCAACTCCAGCTGAACATTTGTGCTGGTTTCCTATGGAAGGTTCCAAAGTATTTTCATATGACAGCTGATCAGATGTTTCCTGCTCCACTGGTTTCTCCTTAATTTGGGGACTCATCGCTGTGCCCTGCTGTGATGTTACCAGAGTTAGAGTTTCTGCACTAAATCCTTCACTTCACAGGTAATCCATAACCTCAGGTTTCTATTTCTTTAACTTCTCCATTACTGATCTTCTTTTCTACCTTTTCTCTTTGTTTTCTTATTTAATATATTCTAACATTTTTCATTTCCATATGCCTTTGCCTGCACTTCTCTTCAAACATCTTTGGTGCTGCTCTTTTTGTGTTGATTAACTTTGCTTTCTCCTTTGCATGAATGTTGCACTATCTTAAATCTTTTTTTTCTTTCCTGTGTCCACATTTCTTCTTCTGATGTCTCCTGGTCCTCCTGTTCCTCCTTAGTTTGGGGACTTGTTGTTCCATCATGCTGTGATATAACCCATGTTACACTTTCTACACTAAATCCTTCACTTGGCAGTTAGTCTAGAACTTCAAGTTCTATTTTTTTAACTTCTGCTTTACTAATCTTCTGTTCTGCATTCCCTCTTTTGGACCTTACTTTTTTATTTTTCCATATCTGGATGCATTTGCCTGTATTTCTCTTTGAATATCTTTGGGGCTGCCTTTTTTGTGTTTATTCATTTGGCTTTTGCTTTTGCATAAATATTGTACCATATCAGGTCTCTCTTCCTCATGTTCATATTTCTTTTTTATACCTTTTAAAAATCTCTTGAGTTTGTTCTTTATATTTTTATACTTTCTCAGTCACTTCTTTTTCCAAACAGTTCAAGGTTTCTTGGTCTATATAATGGTTTTCATAAATCTGTTGTATTAATGATCGCAACTTTTTATTTGAAGCCTCTGACAGTTTTTCTTGTGGAAGTGTTTTTCTTTCTTATAATTTCTCTCTTAATCTTTTTGTATATCTTCTGTCTGGAAATTTTGAGCTTCTTGCATAATAGTAGCACTACATAACTTATTTTACATCTTTAATAGTCCACGCTATTGTCTTTATGACTCATTTTTTCACTATCATTTTATTTGATTTTTGTGCAGGCTGATGTTTGCACAGTACTTTGGAAAAATTCAGTTCCCTGTTTCTCTTTTTAATGAGAATGAGGAGTGCATATGCATCTAGCAGATTACACTAGGAAATTTCATAACTTATCAATTGCTCAAGTGAGTTTTTGAAATTTTCTTTAAAATTTAGACATTGTTCTGGTTTGTTATTTGGGGGCAGGTGCTGTATGGTCACGAGTATATACTTTTTAATTTTCTGTGCTTCTGTTTGAATTTATTTTTTGCACCTAGCGGTGCAGACAAAATGGTAGCTGTAGCTTTTATTTTCAGAAGCAGCAGCTTGGGCCTAAGAATGAATGCGGTTTACTATCAATATGCCAAGTTAGAGGAGGTTGAGCCGTCATATGATTGACACAATTCCACAAAAGTCAGAATGCCAAATTCAGGCATACCCAACACAAACATCAAACTTTGAAACTCCCTACTGCTCTGGACCAAGGAACTAGTGTTACCATGGGTCCTGAAGGGGGCAAAGCTGGGCAGTCAGTAATGTTGGTGTTCGACATTCTGAGGCTTGTGATGGAGGAATCGCGCAGCTGGACTCAACTGCTTGTGACTAGACATACTGAGAGTAAACCATGAATACTGATATGACTTAATGGTGAAGGGATGATTAAACTATTCAGCAGCATTTCCTCACTTAGGTATGATGGCAGTTTGGTCATTCATCTTACCACAAAACTTAATCCTTCAGTGGAAATTGCTGGTGACCATGGACAGAAAATTAAATAGTATTGTATACCAGATAGGGTCTGATGTAATGAAGAGACTAATAATGGGTACCATGTTGCCAAGGATGAACACTAAATCATGCAAAACAACAGAACTTCAAAAAAAATGTTCTACTGACACAGAATCTTGGCTTAAATGTACTAACAGGTTATAGCTAATATACTAATAATGTACTGCTATGTTTCTAAAGCAGAACATTACATAGCACTTCATTACAGACAGCAGGACAGTTGATAATACAATGAAAATTATATTGAAAACAATACCAATAGAACATTCTAAATGGAAAGAACAAAACCATAAAGCAAAAGCCTTAATTTGAAGTTTCATGAAAAGACTGTTCAGTCATTTTCATTTTAGAGTGAAGCATGCATTCATTTATTTGTTTTGCAAGACTTGTTAGGAATTATGCATCATTACCATGAGGATTAAAGTAGCTGAAGCCAAGAGATTCATGTTTTAGCAGGACCAATTTAATGATAATCTACATGGTCAAAAATAAATGCTGTTGAGCCAAGTCTGATTTAATGCTGGCTAACTGTACCTTTAAATGAGAGTTGCTAAAGCAACATGAATCTCTTAGCCTTAACTGACATTTATGTTAAGTCTGTATTATTTCCAATATGCCCTGAAAAGAAAACAAATGCAGCCATTTTTCTTTATAAAATATGACACTTAACATTTTTCTGAAATATGCCCTGAAACTTTGATTTAGATATTTTGGCTTTTTCTTTTTAAGTAGTTCCAGACCAGTAATCTGGTCACCTCTGTATTAATAAGCTTGTTAAAGCAGAATTAAGCCTGCCTTTCAAGAAAATATTGATTTTTGTTAGTTTCTTTAATGTATTGTGTAATCTGCTTGTGCTATGCTGATGTGGAAATATGCATATCACCCCAAGGTTCCATACTTGGCCCTTTGCTGTTCAATATCTTTATTAATGAGTTCCATAAAGCCATTCCTAACACCAAAATTAAGTAAGGGTTAATTTACTGACTGTCTCTGTCCATCAGAGGCATAAGAGTCAGATCAGTGGTGAATTTCTGATTACCTGTCAAATGGTCCAAGTTGCACTTTAATAGGGATAGGGAGGAAATCTGCTTCACATGGATGCGGTGTTTGTTCCAATGACTGCAAATTCTCTAAGAAACATATGTGTGTCTCCAACATGTACTATTTATGTCACAAGCAAAATGTAGGTCTTTTAGTCAAGTAGTTCTGATGCTGTTTGTTTTGCAGATGTGCAAAAGGTTCATCAAAACAGAGTCCAGGGATGCCCTGTATTCCAGGCAAAGATCACTTCTCAGATGTTTGTATGATACTCAGTAAAGAAAGTGGACTTTGAAGCAATCAGCACAAGAGACTGTGATTACTCCTTGTATTCTTTTTTGTAAGGAACCTTTGTGGACATTTCAGTTGTTGCATGTGTCTGGTCAGGTACACATCAAAATGGAGATTATAATCAATGATGAGTCTGATGAGGGCCTAGCAGAGTGGTATCATGACCTCTCTGGACCTAGATGAAATGGTCTTGCATATACGTTGAGCAACATAGAAGGATTTTCATACTATCTTGGACACATGTTGGTCAAAGGCTAGATCATTATCTCCATGAGTTCCCAGATCCTTGACAAGTGAATCAACTTTAAAGGGTGTTTTAGCAATGATGTAATTGTCCAACTTTCCAATTGGTATTATAATGCATTTCTTGGTACTGAGTTTTAAGCCATGGCTTTGACACCAAGCATTTACATGTATTGGACCTTTCTGAGCGGTGTTCGCATCTTGGAAGGATTCAATGACTGCTTCCAGTTTGTAATCATCTGCAAACTTGGTTATCCAGAGGCCTTTGACATTAGCTTTGACATCCATGAAGTAGATGCCAAAGAGGAGTGGACTTCTCACAGAGGTCTGGGGGACTCTACTAGAGACTGCCCTATTTGTGTAGGTGGCCTCACTGATTCTAACCTCCTGGGTCCTATCAGTGAGCCAGCTTGCTATCCAGCACGTTACAATGGGGTTTATACTTAGTTCTGCAAGTATGTTGACAATCCCTAGTGGGGTATTGTAAAATAAATGTCTTAGCCAGATATAGGTAGACAGTATGCAGCATGTTCCCCCAGTCATTGCCTAAGTGACCTTTTCTAAGAAGTTCAGACTATTCATTAAGCATGACATTCCTTTGACAAAGCTAAACTGGAATGAATACAGTGTCTGGATGTCTCCAATTGTCCTTGATGGCATTTTTCATAATAATTCTTTGCTTGGCTTTGCAAATAAGACTAGTCAGACTAATAGGTCTATAGTTTCTGGGATCTGCTGAAGGTCTTCCTTTATGAAGTGTGATGACCATCGCAGTCCTCCATTCATGTGGCAGGAAGCCTATTGTAAGACTATAGATAAATAATGACTCCAGGGGTCCTGATAAGTCATATTTTAGACTATTCAGAAGGCTTACTGGGAAATTATCAGGGCCAACTGAGGCCATGATCTTGACTTTAGTGAGTGCAGCCAGTATATGCTCCCTAGTTATAGTTAGAGGGGCTATGTTTAAGGGTATTTTTGAGGGGATAACCACAAATCCAACCCCAAGAAATTTTGAAGTAGCATAACAAGCATCCTTATCCCAAGCAAAAAAGACAACCCTTGCCCTGATCCTAGCACTCCAGACAATACCATTGCCTCCAACATTAACTCATTCTTCATTGATTCAATAGTAAAGTTAACCACATCCTTCCCTAAAAACTCTTCACCTCCATCTACATCTCCTTATTCTAACTCCTCTCCCTCTGCCACCACCTCTACCCAGCTCCCTCCCTTTGCTCTAAAACCCATCCTTGTCAGCACAATACAAAAGCATCTTAGTAAATTAAAAACATGGTGTAAAGTCCCTGACAACTTACCTTCCAACTTTCTCATGTCAGCTGCCAAGGGCATAGCCCTTCCCATCTGTATACTATATAGCCATTCTATCCAAGAATCCTATGTACCCTTCCTCTAGAAAAAAGCCTTCATTATCCCCTTGCATAAAGGAGGCAACAAAACTGACATCTCCAACTTTTGCCCTATAGCCACCCTGTCCTCCATCTCAAAAATACTTGAAAAGTACATTCATCTACAACTCTCACCTTACCTTTAGACAATCATCTCCTTACCCCTACACAACATGGTTTTAAACCCAACCACAGTACCAATACTGCCCTTCTATCATTTCTTGAGAACATCAACCAAACCCGTGACTCAGCAAAACATTGTATATTCACTCTTCCTAGACTTATCTAAGGCTTTTGACACCATATGTCATATCCATCTACTGTCTAAGCTCTCTTACTTCAATATTTCCTCCCCAACTCTCAGCTGGTTTTCTAACTACCTCACAAATAGGCTACAGGCTGTTAAATGGAATAACTGTACCTCCTTCTACCTAGACACCCCCACCGGCATTCCCCAAGGCTCCATTTTTAGGCTCTTTACTCTTCAGTATCTTCATAAATCACTTCCATCTTTGCATCCCAAATGCTAAACTTGTCCAATACGCTGATGACTCTACTATCACTTGCTCTGCCAAATCTCTTCCCACACTCCTACAAGAAGCTCAGGCCACCTTTAACAGCACCGAGGATCGGATGCTAAACAATCACCTAGCTCTCAATGCATCCAAAACCAAACTCATGCTATTCACCCCAACTAAAAACACCAACTTAGACAAAAAACTCCTTCTCTATAATAAGCCATAATAAGACTCAGATCGAAATATCCCCCCCCATACCAAGCTTCTAGGCGTACTTATTGATGAACAACTTATGTTTGACATCCACCTTCAGACTAACATTAAGAAAACTCACCAGAAACTCGGCATGCTTTACCGACACAATCGCTATCTTATCCCCTCGACAAAACTTACCCTCTGTACTACTTACCTCCTCCCCTCTCTCATGTATGGAGCCCCTATCATTAACAACCTTCAAGCCACCCTTAAATATAAACTGTCATCTTGCTACAATAAAATCTCAAAGTTTGCAACAAATGCCAAATCTTCCTCTCACCACTGTATCTCCCTACACTCCCTAAACTGGAAAGAGCTTCCCAACTTCCTCTCTTACATTCAACTCTCCACTATCCATAAACTCATTTTCAAAACTTCTCAGTGTCCATCTCTCACTTCCACCCTTACCATGCACCTTCCTGACCGATCCCTCAGATCTAACAACCAGAACCTACTTGAAGTGTACAAACCATTGCATACTCCAGGCCAATCTCTCCTATCTTTTTCCCGTGCATGGAAATGGAATTCTCTTCCCCCTCATATTCAAACTGTCCATAACCCCTCAACCTTTAAGACCTTACTCCACTCTTATCTCTTTTCAAAATGGGAGTGCTCATGTTCCCACCCCTCCTAACATTTATACCTTACTTGCATTGCCACAGTAACATACCAACTCCATAGACTATCTCCTATACAGTATTCCAATTGCTTACCAGACCATAAACCTACAACCTTGACATGCCTCCCAGTCCTGTTATGTCTTGCCACACAGTCCTGTTATTTTCTGTCTTGCAAAATTGTTGACAATAACTTCTGTTGATTATTTTCTTCATAGTCACCCCATATTAATATTGATATGTTCTAAGATGCTATTATTTATGTATGCAATAACTCCTGCTGATCTATGGTGCTAGTTACTTCTGTATGTTTGTAATAACCTCTGCTGATTGCTGTTTTCATAATTACTCCATATTAACCTTGATGTGACTAACGCTGCTATTATTTGTTGTGACATGTGAATAACGCTGCTATTTGTTGTGACGTGAATAACGCTGCTATTATTTGTTGTGACGTGTGAATAACGCTGCTATTATTTGTTGTGACGTGAATAACGCTGCTATTATTTGCTGTGATGTGTGATTAATGCTGCTATTATTTGTTGTGATTTATGCTGCTATTATTTCCTTATGTTTGTACTTGGAGCTTTTTCCCCCGGGCCTCCATTGAAAAAGGGCTCACTCTGGCCCAATGGACTTTCCCGATTAACAAACTGCAAATAAATAAAAGTAAAAAAATGGTTAAGGTGGGGCATAAAGCTGGAACTGAATCTGCTGTCCAGGCGCAGATGAATGTAGTACCATTAACACCAGTTCAGCACATTGCTGTGTGTTGCCCTTGAGGTTTCTGACAAAGCTGTAGAAGGCCTTATGTTTATCTTTCACCTGAGAGTCTATCTTAACCTTAAAGTTTACTTTGCTTGACCTAATTAACCATCTTAGTTGCCTATTTACTTTGAGGAAGTATTTATATTTATGGGAATTAGGTCTATATTAGATGAACAAATGCTTAAAATGTCGAGTACGACATGCTCAGCAGCTTATAATAAAATGTTCATCTAAGTGAAATTCCAGAATGTCAAAACAAGAAGTTTCAAAAAGTTATAGTTGGCCAGCCATCAGGATGCCAATGGCTGATGGCTAAAATGTACTGTACACCATTACAACCCTCCCCAAAAAAATAAATAAAAACAAAAACAAGTCAACAAACAAAATAAAGTGGGGGGCTTCACCCCACACACTCCCTAATGTGGGGGGCTGTGCCCTCCACACCCCCCTACTTAAATATACCAACTCCCAGATCACACTACAGTAGAGGACCATCATAATAATACACAGGGTGAACGTTGAGACCGCACCACAGTAGAGGACTGTAAGAATGGCTAGACTGGGTGAACGTTCTGATGTCAGCTGTTGTCTTCCTGATGGCTGGCCAGCTATAACTTTTCAAAACTCCTTGTTTTGACATTCTGAGGTTTCACTTAGATGAATGTTCACTTAAAAGCTGTTGAGCATGTAGTACTCAATATTTTAAGTGTTCGTTCATCTAATAAGGAACCTGGGAATTACCCTTCCTGATTTTTGTCGTAATTCCTTTCCTTTTGTTGTACATCCTGTTTAATTTAGGATGCCACCAAGTCAGTTTTGTTTATGGGGCTAGCCCTTGGCTTACTTCTGGTAGGTACAAGAGCCTCTATGCAGCTATTGATATGGTTGTACAGAGTGAGAGCAATTCAGCATAGGCTGCTGAGTTCTCTGGGTTTGGAGGGGTATTGAATTTTGGCAAACCATCACTTAATAAGAGGAAATTTGCCTTGGAATATTTTGAACTATTACTGTGATATGTAGTGAGAGTAGGGACCAGGTTGAGGAGACCCTGGAGAGGTGGAGATATGCTTTAGAGAGGAGAGGAATGAAGGTCAGCAGGGCTAAAACAGAATATATGTGTGTAAAGGAGAGGGAGGGTAGAGGAATGGTGAGGATGCAGGGAGTAGAGTTGGTAAAGGGGGATGAGTTTAAGTACTTGGGATCAACAGTTCACCGTAATGGTGAGTGTGGAAGAGAGGTGAAGAAGAGAGTACAGGCAGGGTGGAATGGGTGGAGAAGAGTGTCAGGAGTGATTTGTTACAAACAGGTACCAGTAAAAGTGAAAGGGAAGGTCTACAAGAGGGTAGTGAAACCAGCTATGTTATATGGGTTGGAGACGGTAGCACTGTCGAAAAGGCAGGAGTCAGAGCTGGATGTGGCAGAGTTAAAGATGTTAAGATTTGCACTGGGTGTGACTAGGATGGACAGGATGAGGAGTCAATATATTAGAGGGTCAGCTCGGGTTGGACAGTTTGGAGACAAAGCAAGAGAGGCAAGATTGCGTTGGTTTGGACATGTGCTGAGGAGGGATGCTGGGTATATTGGGAAAAGGATGCTAAGGATGGAGCTGCCAGGTAAGAGGAAAAGAGGAAGGCCTAAGATAAGGTTTATGGATGTGGTGAGAGAGGACATGCAGGTGGTTGGTGTGAAAGAGCATGATGCAGAGGACAGGAAGAAATGGAAAGAGATGATCCGCTGTGGTTACCCCTAACGGGAGCAGCCGAAAGAAGATGATGACTGGCTTTAATGGGATTATGGAGTTCATTTTGATTTTTAAGGAGACAGCTTTATGGTTGGACCTTACCAGGGAGGACAAGAAATTGGGGGAGGGGGGCAGGTGCAGCATTCTCCCAGATTTGTGAGCATGAGGCCCCATATATTGGAGCCTCTTGTGAGTGTATTTACTATTTGGCAAACGGTGTTTGTATTTATAAAGTCCAGGAATCACTGTGCTTGTAGATTTGAGGTTATGAGAGATTCCCAGTCTATAGAAGGGTAAATAAAGTTTCCCATGAGTTGGATGTTAGGTTGGATGCTAAGTGTCTCCAGTAGGTCCAAGTATGTACTGTGAGCTTCTTGGAACATGGAGGTGACCTATAGCTGGCTAGGATATGATGTGGTATGGGATTTTCTCTGTGGTGATCTTCATGTGGAGGAGCTCTAGCATGTCATCCAGTTTAAACACCCAAGAGGTATGCATGTTACTGATGTATATTGAGACATCTCCACCTTTAGCCCTTGTCTAGTGGTCTAAAAGTGTGTCAGGGACTGAAAACGTGCACTGCTGTGGTACTCTCTGCTGCTTTAAACCATGTCTTGGTAACTGCAGAAATGTCTATTTTCTTGAGTGTGAGGAGGGCTTGGAGGGAGTATAGTTTTCTATTTAGGCACCTGGCATTGGTCAGTAACACCTGAAGTTCAGTTCAGTTAATTTTGCTATGTTGGTAGTTTGTCGATTTTGCATTGCCCAATAAAGGCAATAGACAGTAAATACAGTTTTAGCCAGTATTAAAAAGCCTATAGGAGGAAGGTGCAGACCATCCATGGCAAAGCAATGTGGTCTGTTGATAGCATCCTCCAAAGCTGACAAATACTGGATCCCTTTAGAATGACACCAGAAAGGCAGCCAGTTGTTGAAATCCATGATTTTTTTGCTGATCTTGTGGCATCATCCTCGGTGATTGTAATATGCTGCTTAATGCAGAAATCATATCAGCATGGTATAGTCTGAAAGCTCCACAACATCTCTTCATATAGCCCAGGAAGGTACATCTCAGGTCATCCACACCTACATGGACTATGATAGAATCATATTGGTACCAGTGGTGTAATGACTTGAGTGCATGTCTGACTTGGTGGATTCTGGTTCCAGATATGCAACTAACCATTATCTTCTTGTTCAGCCTGGTTAGAAGGGCATCAGTATGTCTTACAATGGAGTCCCGTGTGATGAGAATCCAGAGAAGTGAGTTTGCTTGCCTTAGGGACTTAATGTTTGGGACTCCATTGAGTGTGACAGTACGTGTGATGTTAGGTGGCATTTTTTCTGAGAGCCTTTGGGCTTGCTGAGGCAATGCTTTGACAATGGGTGGTCTAGGCAATCTTTGTTGCTTAGGAACATTGCTTTTAAGTGTCTCAGCATATGTTGGTTTATGCGTGTATTATGTGCTATGTGAGGTGGGTGTTGTGTGTGTGGCTTCAACAACCTGATGTACACTTGTATTTGAGAATTTAACCTCCGCTGTCATTGTGCAATTATTCTTCTCACATACTCTGTCTTTTTTAAAGATTAAATGGTTGTCAGTAAACATGAAACAATTGCTACAATGTCCCAAGATGCCCATATCCACCAAGCTGGATACTGAGAAGTTAGGAAATTGCATATTCATACTGTTTCATCCATTCATTTGTAAGCTACAAGGGGGTGATGCATTGGGTTTAGAAGACTATTAAGGGTGCTTTGTTGGTGCAGACTAATAAGGGTGCTTTATTGGAGCAGATTATGCTAAACAGTGTTAAATTCCAATAATTTTTATGCTTACACAATACTGAATTCTACTAAATCTGTAGGCATTGCCACTCAGTGCCCAACTAGCTGCTTTAATCTTGTTGGTGCACAAGCTATTTGCGCTGTATTGCTGCTTTACAAGTTACAGTTTTAAGGACTGTTCTACAGGGAACATTTGCTTTCTAGGTGTTTGCTGCTGTACAGTGCACTGCTAACCCACACAAACTTGCAAAATGTATAGCTGCACAAAAAAAACCCAGAAAACTAAATAGTCTTCTGGTCCATAAAATGACTACACTATGAGTCCTTTTGTGTATTTCCCAACTCAGATAGAACAGGCAAAGACATCATGCCAGAAGATGAATAAACCCAGTCCTCCTAATATAAAAACATAGTAGAAGAGACACACAAGTGCAATGCTAATACAAACCACTTAAACAACTAGCTGGAAATCCCTTGCTGAAGGCAGTTTCAAGATGATCTTACAGCAGGAACAGTGAGAAGAAGAGCATTTGTTTTACAAAAAATTTGTAAAGACACACTTAAAAGCAGGAAACAGCAGTGAACAGTCAGAATAACTTAAGTGTGATTTAGCCATCAAAGGTACTTTACTTTGTTTGAATGCCACTGGATACAAGTAAGCCTGGATGGCATTGGATACAAGTAAACCTGGATGGCACTGGATACAACTAAAACACAACTGGAATGCAGGCTAGAACTTCAGGCTTTGCTGAGATCCAGGAAAATGAGCAGGAGAGAATATGAAATAAAGGAGGGTTACTCAACAGCAATACTGTTTTGTTAGGTGGGCACTCAGTGTCATGGATCTATGGAAAGCAATAGGTGGAAAGAGTACATAAATAGCTTATACAACAGTCAATAGCAATGAAAGTGGTGACTTTGTAAATGGGAATATAATAATGCATGGAGGACAGAGACAAAGCCTTATAAAACAACAACAAAAGGGTGGGAGAGTTGGGAAAACAATTTCAAGGAACAATCAGGCTAGCTAGAAAGGCAATATCGGAGGTGTTTCAGAAGTTTTAGTGGGGGATGTGGCAGACACAGAATACAAGCAAGAACATGATAAGCATAATATAAAAACACTGAAACAAAGTAGAGCAGTGACAATTCTCTCACTATGGAACTTCTTCTACAGTTCAAGGCACCTGACTATGCAGAAATTTAATAGGAATACTGTTTATGGAAAAATGCAGTAATAAATGAGTAAGGCACAAATCTGGTAGTAGTAGTACACAGTTCTGCCAAAACTGTGAATTAAACTCCAAGACTATGGAACAGTGAAAATTCTCACAATATGGAACTTCTACTGCAGTTTAAGGCACCTGACTATGCAGAAATGTACCAGGAACATGTTTTATGAAAAACATGCAGCAATAAATGACTACAGCACAAATCGGGTGGTAGTAGTAGTAGTAGTAGTAGTGGCAGTAGCAGTACACAGTTCTGCCACAACTGTGAATTAAATTCCAAGACTATGGCCCAGCAGGGTTTAAAATCCAAATGGATAGCTTTTACAGGTAATTTTACTTGTGATAATTGAAGTGCAAAATAATGCACAAACACAGTCTTCCCAATACTGCTAATTAAAATACAAGACTAAAGTCTCAGAACAAACTAAAAAATACAATCAGATGGGACAGGGCAGAAAATTACAAAGCAGTATCAGCATATAGGTCAGTAAAGGTGTAAGTTAAATATTTAACCAGAACTGACATAATTAAAATAATTTAATTTGTTTCCTTTTTTTGATAAAAAAAATAGTTAGTTACAATTCCACACCTCTCCAAGTTTTAGTCCATAAAAGAGCTACTATAGGACACAATAAAAAAAAAGGCAGCTATTGGTTTCCAGCTTCTCAAATACATTCATGGGCAGCTGAAAGGATCACATATCAGCAATAAATTTTACTCCTAAAATTTTAACATAATAAATACCTCAAATACATGCAGCATTATCATGAAAGCAAATTCCAACAGATGCTTTTCAATGTTAAAATTGAAGTCTTACAGTGTGATTATTTTACTATGTGACTGCTGATCCAGGTAAACTCATGAATTTTACATAAGTAATTGATTATGATAGGTATAAGTTTCTTTTTATCATACAGTCTTAGTATGATAAGGAAAAATAATCTAAACATTTTGTCATGTAGACTGAGGTTCAGATATGTATAGATGCTGACTTAAGAAGATTTACACCTCTTTTCTTCTTACCTCTAAATCTTTTTAGTACGTGACATAGCTCTTCACATCCAGGCCACCATCTTTTTGAACTATTACCATCAGTCAGGCATTATAGATTAATGCGCATGACAACAAGCAGATACAAGAACAGTTTTTTTTCTAGAGGCCATCAAGTTCATAAATGGTAAATTAGGCTGGGGTATTCTTTTTCCCAAGCCTCCGAGTAGTGTTAATACTTGTTTCTTTAAGAGTTTATTTCAGTGTTTCTTGCACTGAGTTGCACTTTGCACCTTGTATCTATACATATATTTACATTTTTTTGCTTGTTCTTAATAGTTGTATATATGTCATTTGTCTTGTTCTTAATACTTGTATGTATGTTGTTTATGTATTTCATACTTGGAGAGTCACTGGAAATGGAGTCATATTCCTTGTATGTTTGCATAATTGGCCAATAAATGTGATTCTGATTCTTCAAGGAAAATGTAGATACTTACAGACATCACTGAAGGACTTGAGCTATATCTCTGATATTATCGTAATGTCAATGTTATAGTGTATATTCCAAAATTAGATTTGTGATTTTCCAGGGCACTTCTATGGGCTAGGCTTGTAAAGACTCCAGGGCTATTAGCCTGGTACACACCTATGAACCTATGGGAATGGGATCTTAATAGATATGCAGACAGAATTAAGATATGTTATGTACATGCAATTTTTTATGTGTTTATTTTACTTCAGCAAGGTCACTAAGACAGTATTCTTCACAGTTGGGCTTGGAATGGGTTATGATGAATATTTAAAAATAGTAACACCTTGCTAATATAGCTATGATCTTAGCATTAGATTGTCCTCTAAGCTGAGTCAATAAAAACACCAAATATGATGTGGTGACCCATTACTGAATTTAAAATAGATAACACAACTGATGCCACAGCAACTTAACATATTAACCACCATATAACACACATTTATTAACCTTTAATCTTATACCAGTTGGTGTAACCAAGCCCATTCTAGCTAAATTTGAAATCTGGGTGCATACCAAGGCTGCCTTAGACCTACTTGTTCATAGGTTCATAGGAGGTTATTAGGCTAGTGGCCCTAGAGATCTTACCAGCCTAGTCATGTTAATCCCAAGTTGCCGTGTTTGTCCTTATTAAGTGAACATATTTTGCAAAACTAGTCTATGGTCAGCACAGACTACCCCTGTCCATAAGTGACAAGGGTGCCATAACCTGGGTGAATTTGTGGTCTCCCATTGTCCAGGTTGCACTTGAAAAAGGTCAGTGATGAGCTCTGCTTCATGTGTATTGGAAGTTTGTTCCACAGGAATGGAGACATATTTGTCTCTCCAGCATGTTCTGTTAATGTCACAGGCTTGGTTAAGATCCCTAGAGCAAATGACTCTTGTGCCGTTAGATATGTGGATGTGAAGCATATCCATCAGGGTAGGGTCGGTGACCACCTTGTGGGCGAGGCACAAGTTTCCTCTTAACAGCCTATGTGATACAGAGTACAGTGACAGGGCTTTTAATCTATCCACATACTTCCTAGCCTGTAGTCCCTGTATTTTATTGGTTAGGAACCCCTGTGGTTTCTCCAGCTGCTTCAGGTGTCTGTTGAGGTACATGCAAAAGGGAGCATTGTACTCTGTTAGTGGTCTGATGAAGGTTGAGTACAGTGGGGCTATAACATCCTTAAACCTGAATGTGATGATCTTACTTATGAGGTACACAATGTAGAATGCTCTCCTTATCATAATAGAAACTTGGTGGTTGAAGTTCAGTTTGCTATCTACCTGTGTTCCTATGTCTTGCACAACTGGGTTTGAACTTAGGGGAGTGTTATCAATACTGTAATTAGTAGGCAATTCTAATTTGTCAAAGGCAAGAATAATGTACTTTTTGCATTTAGTTTTAGACTATGGCTTTGCCACAAATCATTTGTCTGTGTTAGCCCTTCCTGTAGTATGTATACATCATCGGAGGACTCAATGATTGCACTCAATTTGCAATCATCAGTGAACCTGGTTAACCAAAGGGTTTCTGAGGAGTAGATTTTGAACAGTTAAGGACCCAGCACAGAATTTTGTGGTACGCCACTGGTGATGGGTCTACTGGTAGAGGTGAAGTCACCAACTCTGACAGTATGTGTTCTGTCAGTGATCCAATTGTCTACCCATCTAGTGACATAAGGCTTAATCCCCATTTTTTTACTTTCTTCTAGCCTTTTGTGTTTCTAATCCCATGAAAGGAATGGACCCCATCCTTAAGTCAAAGTATGATTAAAGTTCATGAAATCAGTATTGTTTCAGTCTTTGATGTTAGCCAGAACTGCTTCTTTCAGCACCAGCAATGTGCCCAGTAATGATTCCTTCTGCAATTCTTATGGAATTACATGTATAAATAACATATCTAAGTGCAATTGTGAATTCTTTTTTATAAGGCCCATTGCTCCTACTGTTGGAATGGTCTGGGTATCCATCTTTCACATTGCCCTCATTTCTGCCTTCAAATCCTGGTATTTTATGACTTTGTGTCTCTTTTTATATAAGACACGGTAGTTACAGGGTGTAGCAATTTCGATGATCAATGCTACTTTTGTCTTCTTTCCATGGACTACTATAGTTGGTTTTCTGACATCTGTTTTTTGAACTGTTGGTACCGGTGATCCCATGTGATATAAACTTCATCATTTTCTATAATGCTTTGTGGTTCATGTCTCCAGTGTTTTATTAACTATTTCAATATTATAATGTTTGCACAATCCCCAATGCAAAAGTCTTGCCACATTATTATGCCTTTTAGTATACATTCCTCTGCCATTAGTATATCAGAACTAGCAACAAGATGTGTGACTGTTTCCAATTCTGTTTTGCAAAATCTATATTTGTCTGTTACTCCCACATGTTTGATGGACTTTGTAAACCAATGTGTACTTAGTCCACTATCTTGGGGCACCAATATTAGCCTTTCTTCTTTGGTCTACATTCACCTTTCCTTAACCATTCCTGAATTTGATCCTGATCAACATGAGGTTGTTCCAAGCATTTGCCAATTTTCTTGCCTTCTCATCTGATTCTTCACCTTATATTCTTTCTTTTGTTTTTTGGCACATTCAGGTGCTACCTGATTTTTACCTACTTCTGGTTTGATTTCCATTCCCGATGAATGCTGATATGCTTCTCCAAAACTAAGCAAGGAAGTCATCTTAGACTTATTCTCCTCATGTTTCAAAACTTTCACTACATTTGGGTCTTGTGAGGTCAGCAGTCGGGTCTTGTGAGGTCAGCAGTCCTATGATTGCAGATCTATACAAGTAAGCAGTTTCAAGGAGGCTGATACCTCCTTCACAGTGAGGAATATATAGTCTTGGTATGCACTTCTTCTTCTTTCGGCTTTTCCCAGTTAGCGGTTGCCACAGCGGATCATCTGTCTGCTCATGATTGGCAGTGGAGTTTTTACAGTGTTGAGTTGCCAGCTCGGCACCCAACCTTCCACAGAAGGCACACACACACACACACACACACACACACACTCTCATACCTAGGGCCAGTTTAGCGTCCAATCCACCTACTGCATGTCTTTGGGATGTGGGAGGAAACCGGAGCACCCAGAGGAAGCCCACACGACCACAGGGAGGACATGCAGACTCAGCACAGAAGGCATCCCAGCTGAGAATCAAACCGGAGAACCTCTTGCTGTGAGGTGGCAATGCTAACCACTGCACTACCATGGCCACCCAGTCTTGGTATGCACTGATTTTTATAAATCATTTGATGAGCATGAAGCACCTTCTTGTTTTCCTGTCCAACCTATCCAACATCTTTTGGGGCCAATCAATCACTCCAAAAGTGTAAGTTAGGACAGAAAGAGCAAATTGATTTATAGCTTGGACTTTGTTGCTAGATTTTAATGCTGTTTTCAGTATTAATTTTAGTCTTCTAAAATATTCCTTACTAAGTTTTACTCACATTTATGTTTTATTGTTGATCCTTCATCATTTCCCAAATATATATTACACTCCCTCTTGCTCAAGTTGTTTTATATCACATTCCTGTCCCAAGCTGATGTATTCTTGGTCCTGCAGCTTTCCAGCTTTAATGGTTGCTTCTGCGCATTCATCAAGACCAAATGACATTGTTATATCATCTGAAAAAAATTTCACCACTTGCAGTTGTGCTTTCAGTTCATTATCTGATGAACTATACAGGTTTAAATCATCCACAAAAAGAAGATGAGAAGTATTTATAATTTGTTTTCTGGGAGCCAAATTATAGCCATGACCTAATCTGTTATGCAGACAGCTTAATGGTTTAAGGCCAAGAGAAAAGAGCATCCATGACAGAAAGTCACCCTGGAATATCCCCTTTGAATTTTTATCTCTGGAATAATAACTTGTCCTTTATCATAGCTTAATTGCAAAGTGGTTTGCCACTGTTTCATGTTCATTGCAATGTAAATGATCAGTGTCGGGTGTATCTTATACATTAAAGCGCTTTCATCTCCATATGAGACTTCATCAGAAATAAACCCGAACCATCAAATTGATTGCATTTAAATACTAAAAATATTGTGACATCACCATCAATTAATTTAAAAGGACATTGCCATGAAAAATATATGTATCATACATTTCATTCTTAATTTCACTTCCTTATTTTATAAGTTAATAAATTTCACCTAATGAATTCTTATAACCTTTGATTACTTATAAAACATATATATATATTGTTGAAAATAACCAACTTTTATAAATATGTTTTTAAGTAATTATTTTATGTATAAAATGTTTCGGAACATATAAAAATTCATATGTACATAATAAATATGAATATAAATATAAAAAAATCAAATGGATCAGTTACCACCTATAATATATTAAATAAAATACTATATCCAATTCATTTAACAAAACAAACAATACATACTATATGATGTTTGCTCTTTCTTGCAGTATAGGAGCCAATGATACATAATCATTCAGACCTGGTGCAAACATGGCTGCCAGTCTAAATTGCCACTGGCTCTCCTTTTTTTAAGGTATTTTTTCAAATTCTTCCCCTCTGGTGTTAATTTGTATTATTTCCAAAATTTTCACAAACTATAGAATGTCTGTATAAGGCATTTGTATTTTTTTTTTATTTTTTATATTGTTTAAGCATTCATAAATTCTGTTTTTTAACACATGTTCAGTTTTTCCTATATAAAAATGCCCACTTGTTTTACACCAGGCCAAATACACCACCCCTCTTGTATTGCATTTACTTTTTTGAAAACCACTTTGCTCTTAGTATTATTGTTTAGAACCACTGACGATTCCTTAGTTATATAAGGACAATATGTACACATGCCACATGGCTTAGTACCCTGTTTAACATTACTGGTATTGTCTATCCTGTATTCCAGTAATTGTTTAACATTGTAATCAACTTTATTAACAAATTTGGGCTTATAACCAACTTTTTCCAAAATTTCCTTCTTGGTCCTGAAAATGTTCCAATTTCTTTCAAAAGCTTCCCGAACCAATTCAGTATTCATATTGTATTGCAAAATACAGGCTTTGGTAAAATTTCCTGATCTTGAACTTTTTTCACCTCTCCTAGTTTCGTCTTCTAAACTTGTTCCCAATAAGGGTTTATACTTAATACCCCATTGTGTGTACACTTCACTAAAAATGTTGTCTAAAAATCTGAAGGATAACCCCTCTCTGAAAACATGTGTGAAATAGTATTAAATTCCTTAACTAAATCTTCTTTACTAGAAGTCATCCTGGCTGCTCTTATAGCCTGCCCTTTGACTATGCTAATTTTTTGTCCTAACGGATGTTCACTTTGGAAATATAAATAAGCATTACAAAAGGTCTTTTTTCTATAAACCAGTGATTTGAATTCTTCTTTTTCCTTTAAAATTGTAGTATCCAAAAAATTAATGGAATACTTGTTATACTGATACGTAAATTCCAAAAAACTGGTAGTGAAGTTTAAATATTCTATAAATTCTGGAATGTCTTCTTCTATGCCAGTCCATAGAATAAAAATATCGTCCAAATAATGTAAATACAATTTTACATTACCCCAATGTGGACACCCAAAGACATATTTATCCTCCCAACCCAACAAAACAAGGTTTGCATAGACTGGAGAACATGCTGCTCCCATAGGGACCCCCTTGATTTGTTGATAATACTCACCTTCAAACCAGAGAAAATCATTGTCCAATACTATGCCCATAAGTTCACAAATAAGTTTGACCATATCGTTCTCTAGTTTTGAATACTGAAAAAGCACCTCTTCAAAAAAATTCAAACCTTCCACTTTAGGACAGTTAATGGGTTAAGGCCAAGAGAAAAGAGCAGCCATGACAGAAAGTCACCCTGGAATATCCCCTTTGAATTTTTATCTCTGGAATAATAATTTGTCCTTTATCATAGCTTAATTGCAAAGTGGTTTGCCACTGTTTCATGTTCATTGCAATGTAACCACCGATCAGTGTCGGGTGTATCTTATACATTGTTAAGTACTCTTTTGTCCATGAATGTGGGTTACTGTCAAATGTGTTTTTGTAGTCTATTCATACCACACTTAGATTCTTCCCCTTTTTAAATTTCTCCATTATGACTTTATTTAAGAACAAATGATCCTTTGTTCCATATGACTTTCTTTTATTGCCTGTTTGTTCTGTCCACAACTGAGAGAGTTTTTCAATGATACCTGAGTGGAAGATTGTGTCAAAAGCCATGGCTAGGTCAAGATAGGCGAAATACACTTTCTTACTTTCATCCAGAGCTCTGGTGACTTTCTCAAAGAAGTCTACTAGGTTTAATAAGCACGATCTACCCTTAACAAATCCAAACTGGGTTGAGTCTAGAGTTTGAAGGTTGACTATATCTTTTGTGATAAGGTCCATGATGATTCTTTCCACTGCCTTGCAGATGAGACTGGTTAGACCTATTGGTCTATAGTTCCCAGGTCTGTTGATGTCTGCCCTTTGTACAAGGGGATAACTGTTGCTGTTCCCTACTCTGCTGGAACAAAGCCAGTTCTCAGACTATGGTAAAAGAGAGTAATAAATGGGTGTGGTAGGTCCTGTTTTTAGATTGCTTAATAGGCACCCAGGGATGTTCTTTGGTCCATTGATGCCATTTGGTTTGGCCTTGGAGAGTGCAAATCAGACCTTATCTCTAGAGATAATAAGCAGAAGACTGTTATCTTGCATGCTTTGGAGTATGGCCGGTGCGGTCAGGGGGGGGGTGAAGTTTTCACCAAATCTGTCAGATAGCAGGTCACTGATTTCCTCCAGTGCAGTATGAGTGGTACTATCTATTACCGGTTCTGCACAAAGCTAGGCATTCCCTTTTAGGATTGATATGCAATTAAAGAATGCCTTATGATTATCCTTAGCTAGGGACACTATTTTAGCTTCATGCTTAGCTTTAAAGGATGTCATGAGATTTCTGATTTGCTTGTTCAAGTTGAGGAGAGAATTCTTCCATTGTTGAGCCCATTTCCTCTTGTTCTTTGACATTCCTTTTGTTATATAGCCTGTTTATACTTGAAGTCCACCAGAATGGCTTGTTTTTTTTTGGGAGTACCTGGTTTTGATCCAGTAAAGTACAGCCGATTCTACACAGCTGTTTAAGTAGTTGTACAGGGCATCTGAGTACACATCTACATAGGTGTCTTTGTTGTCTGTGAATGCGGGGGGGGGGTATAAAACTTTTTATACCATTGCTTAGTAGCCTGAAGTTTGCTTTGGAAAAGTTTTTCAGTTTTTTTTTGCTCCTCTGTGGTGTTAGGTCCAATAGTTAATTTGAATGAGATAGTTTTATGGTCTGACCTTACCAGGGAAGACATCACACAAGGGGAATACAGTGACTCCCCATGTTGGTAAATACTAGGTCTAGGACATTTGAGCCTCTTGTGGAGGTGCAAGCTATCTGTTCAAGAGCATTTAAATTAACAAAGTCCAGAAACCTCTGGGTGAGCGTGTTTGCACTCATATATGTCACCCTGTTAATGAAAGGATAGTTGAAATCACCCATCACTAAAGGTTTGGGCTGTATGGAGAGTGATTCCAGTAAGTGCAGGTAGGCAGTGTTCTTTTCCTGGTTCATGGTGAGGGACCAATAGCTAGCAATGATGTGGTAGGGTACTTTGGCTAGAGTTAATTGGACATGGAATAGTTTGAGAGAGTCATATTGTTTGACCAGTCTTGAGATGTACTTGGCTTTAATGAAGATAGATACCCTCCACCTTTGGTACTTTCCTGCTCATTTTGAGGTCTAAATGGATGGAAGTCATTGTAGCCTTGCACACCTAGGATGCTGTCCTCAGCCTTGAACCATGTCTTCCTTGGTTGCACAGACATAAGCATCTTACAATGTGAGCAGTGCTTCCAGGGAGTGCAGCTTCATGTTTAGACTTCTAGCATTAAGCAGCAGAACCTTGAGTTTGCCTTGGATGGATTTTGTTACATCTAAAATGTTGTTTTGACATTGCCTAAAATGGGAACTATGGAGGAGGTACGTGCCTTTGCCAGTATCTGAAAGCCAAGAGGAGACAGTTGCAGACCATCTCTGGCAAAGAAGCATGGCCTGTCGACCATGTCATCCCAGGCTGACATAAGCTGGATTCCCCTGGACTGCTACCAGAAACTAAGCCAATTGTTGAAGTTGATCATTTTTTGTTTATACTGTGGCATCATCCTGGGAGATGGCAGAATACTGCTTAGGGCTAAGGTCATATCTGCTCAGACACATAGTCTTGAGAGTTCAATCATGTCTCTCTTCATATAGTCCAGAGAGGTACTTCTCAAGTCATTTACACCAACATCAACTATGACCGAGACATAACGGTACTTGCTGTTGAGTGACATGAGTGCTTGCATGATCTGACAGATCCTGGTATCTGACAGGCAGCTGACTTTGACCTTCTCCTTGTCCAGCCTGGTGAGGGGAACATCTGTGTGTCTCACTATGGAGTCATCTGTGACCAGACATTAGGTTTAGATGTATTTTGCCTTAGGGTCTTAATTGTTGAGACAAATTTGTATGTGTTATTATGTGTAGTGGTTTCTATTTACATAACAGTGTGTGCACTTTGTTTATATTTCAAAGGTCTCTGAACTTTTGGTAGACTTCTCATAAGTACCTCTGCATATGTGGGTCTATGTGTTGTTAATTTATGTGATAGGTGAAGATTGTGTACTGATAATCTGTTTGGTATCTGGTTTGTTGTTATATGAGAGAAGTGATTCCAGTTTCATAGTGTACATGCATCTCTCTCATAGGGTATTTTTTTGCTGTAGGTGTAAATGATTGTCAGTATACATGAGGCAATTACTGCATTGCCTCAGTATTCCCATGTCAATCAGGCTGGCCTTAGAAATGATGGGAAACTGCCTTTCCATGATAGCAGGTTTTTACCATATGAGCTATTAGGGAAAGGAGCAGGCTAGAGTGACCAGTTTTTTGTGCAAGAACTATCAAGATATTATGGAAAGGAGTGGGCAAGATTGACCAGCTTTTGAGCTAAGGCTATCAAGGGCTGTTCAACTGAGGGTTGTGGATGATAAATGTGTTAATGCTGCTCAGTGCACAACTAAGTTGCCTTCAGTGCAACAGTGAAGCTTGTGAGGGTTCCACACACAGTTGTCTAGGAAAAAATACTGTTTCAAGGGGTTTGCATCTATACAGGGCATGGCTAACCCCTGTTGCATGATGCAATATTACAAATAAATGGGACGCTTAAATACAGGAGAAATTGAACAGTTTTAAGCTAATCTACCAATAGGAAAGTACACGATAACTTTCCTCCATCAATCCCCAGCCCAGTCTAGGCTGGATCCACACTCTTCTGCCACAAGGGTGCAGGGGAGTCTTTCTTAGGTTCATAGGTTCATAGGTAGGGACTAGGCTATTGGCCCAAGCTTACACCACCCAAGAAAGTTATTTTCCACTGGTGAGCAGAGCCACAGGAGTGATCCCTGGGGTGTATTTCCTATTTCCCATCCACTCATCAAGATTTTTCTTGAAGAGTGCTAATGAGGATCTTTGCTTGACATAGATGGGGAGCTTGTTTCAGAGTATGGGAAGTCTCTGGGACAGGAATCTATCCCTCCAGCATGTGCTGTTTATTGTGGTGACAAGGTTTAGGTCCTAGAGCTTGTAGCTCGGAGGGATTGGAATTTCTTTAAGTGTACCATGTCCAACAGCTCTGGGTTTGACATAGCTTTATATGTTAGGCAGAGATCACCTCGGAGTAGGCGATATGCTATGGAGTAAAGCTGGAGTTTTTTTGAGATGGTCAGTGTAGGACATCTGTTTGAGGCCAGTAATCCTCTTTGTGAGGTACTTCTGTGGCCTTTCCAGCTGCTGCAGATGTCTTGTGAGGTAAATTCCAAAAGGGGCATTGTACTCTATAATGGGTCTGATGAGTGTTGAGTAGAGGGGAACAGTGACCTCTTTTTTCCTCGATGAGAACCCTTTTGTGATGAGGTGTGTATTGTAGAAGGACTTCCTGACTACTGTGATGATGTGATTATCAAAGGAGAAACTATTGTCCACCTGGGTCCCAAGGTCTTTTATCACACATTCAGTGTTAAGTAGACTGCTGCCTATGTGGTAGTTCATGGGTACAGAGTTTTTACCAAAGGGGATGACAATGCAGTGTGTGGCATTCAGCTTGAGGCCATGGTTCTGATACCAGGCATCTGTCTCAGTAAGGCCCTACTGTAAGATATCCACATCATTTGGGGACTCGACTATGACTCCTAGTTTGTAGTCATCTGAAAATTTCATTAGCCAGAGGCCTTCTGTGTTAGCCTGTACTTCAGAGAAGTAGATACCAAACAGGAGAGGTCCCAGAACTGAACCCTGTGGTACTCCACTTGTTACTGATTTGAAATAAGATTTGGAGTCTGCAACTTTTACAGTGTGGGTTCTGTCAATGAGCTAGGTGGCAATCCATCTTGTGATGAGGGATTAATATCTAGTTTAGTGAGTGTTGCTATAATTCTAGAATGGGGGATAGTGTTGAAGCCTTGGTGAAGTCAAGATAGGCTGTGTGAACCACCTTACCCTCATCTACGGCTTTGTTGACTTCCTCAATCAGGTTCAGGAAGCATGATCTTCCTTTCACAAACCTGAACTGGGTGGGGGTCCTGAGTTTGGAGGTTACCAATGTCTTTGTTTATGAGTTTCATGATGATCCTTTCCTAACTAGCCATTCTAGACTAAGCATTGCCAGGACTCATCTCTTATCTACTGTTCTCTATGTTTCTCCCATCTTTACAAACCTTAACAAAAATGACCTTACTAAACTTGAATCAGCCTACAATAAAATAGCCAAGTTCACCACTAGCTCCCCATATAGGTCCCACCACTGCTCTTCCCTACAGCAAATGAATTGGCTAGAATTCCCACAACTGCTAAACTATACCCAACTTGTCTTTACTCACCAACTAATATACCAGCCAAACAGAACCCCAACCCTACAACAATTACTCCAACCATATGCCAACACTCGGCAACTCCGATCCATGCACAAAACACTCCTCCAAGTATCCAAAACAACAAAAAAGTCATGGACGCTCTCTACTCCCACCACATTTCTAAACTTTGGAACTCAATCCCTCAACACATCCTAAATGCTACCAACCTACACCAATTCAAAACTCTGCCCAAAGACCACCTCACTAACAACTGGTTCTGCTCCTGCACCAAGCCAAGCTAATACCACATAAGCTCACATCAAATTTCATCTCCTAAATGTTATAGTCTCCATGTATACCACACTCCCACTTGTTAACACCACCTATCAGCTACCTACAATAAGAGTATAATTTGATATATTTTTTTGTAAGGGTATACATATGTACACGTATTAAAGTATACTCAAATGATCAACTAAAGATGGACCCCTGCCCTCAAAAAAAAAAAAAAAAGAATATATATATATATATATATATATATATATATATATATATATATATATGACTTTACTACATTTTGATAACTTTCTCCTTTGTATATTGTACTTTCTTTATTGTCTCCTGATATTTCTGTTAAATTCTATGTAAAACTGACACTGTACCTGTCAATGTTGTTATTGTTTTATTGGAGCTTTTCTCTCTGGGCCTCCACTGAAAATAAGCTCACACCCAGAAGGACTATCCCAGTCAACAAATGTAAAATAAATAAATAAAATATGTTCCATGGCCTTGCAGACCAGGCTCATCAGGCTACTAGGGCGATAGTTCCCGGGATCAGTGGTGGCTCCCCCTTTGTGGAGTGGGATAACTGTTGCTGTGCACCATTCAGTGGGCACAAAGACTGATGTGAGGCTATGATTGAACATGGTGCTTAGGTGGGGAGCCAGTTCGTTCTGAAGTTTGTGCAAAACGGAGCCTGGGATGTTGGCCGGTCCCATGGATGCTGTGTTTTTGGCTTTAGAGAGTGCAGCTTTTACCTGCTTAGTTGTGATTACAGGTACTCTGCATTCTTCCTGTATAGATATGGGCCCTTTAGGGGTTGGGGGGGTAAAGTTAACACTGAACCTCTCTGCCAGGATGTTGGCAATATCAGTTGGTTCTGTAATTTTTGTGCCATTGTGCTGTAATTCAGAGCAGATCTGGGTGTTGCCATTGAGATTCTTGACATAGCCATAGAATGCTTTGTGGGTGTCCTTAGAATCAGTAGCAATTTTGTTTTGGTAGCTAGCTTTGGAGGATCTTATAAGGTATCTCAGCTTCTTACTGAGGCTGACCAGGGAGCTCCTCCACTCATGGGATTTTACTCTCTTTTGCAACAGTTTCTTCCTTCTGTTGTACAGTTTGTTTATGGCAGGGGACCACTAGATTGGCTTACTTTTTTGGAGGATAGCGTCTTGGTTCTGTTTGGGATAGCATGATCCATGCACTCATGTAAGTGCTTATAAAGTGCATTTGTGTAGGATTCGGCAGTCGTAACTGTATTGTCCATCTGCATGGGTGCCATGAAGTTCCCCACTTCTGTCTTAAGAAGCATGAAGTTGGCTTTGGAGAAATGTTTTACCATGGTTTCCTTAATGGGGGCAGGATGTGGATATCTAGGGTGATTAGTTTATGGTCAGACTGGACCAACAAGGAGTTGACTTCAGGTGTGGAACACCGGTCACTCATGTTGATAATGACTAGGTCTAGTATATTGTTGCCTCTGGTGGGGGTGTGGATAAGTTAATCCAGGGCACTGGAATTTATGAATTCCAGAAAGCGTTCAGTGAAGGAGTTGATACATGAGTAGTTTTCCCAGTTAATGGTGGGGTAGTTGAAATCGCCAATTATTAGGGTGTTGGGTTGAACCCTAATATTTTCCAGTATATCAAAAAAAGAGGAGTGTGAATCCTGGGGGATCTGTAGCAAGCTACCGTTTGGATTGCAGTTTTGCCCAGAGTTAGTTGCACTTGCATAACCTCGGATGCATTATGCTGAGCAACTAGCCTGGAGGTGTGGATATCCTTAATGAATATGGACACATCTCCACCTTTGGTGTTCCAGTCCAGGTTACATGGTCAAAAAGTGTGGTCTGAGTTATAGCCTGGTAGTGCTGAGGTGCTCTCTGGAGCCTTGAATCAGGTCTCAGTCACTGCACAGATATAGATGTTCTCCATTTTAAGGTGTGCCTCGAGTGAGAGCATTTTGAGATTTAGACTTCTAGCACTGAGTAGCATTACCCTCAGTTTTTGCTTGCCTGTTCCTGTTATGGTGGTGAATTTGTCATTTGAACCTTGCCTAAAAAAGGCACTATAGGGGCAGCAAGAGCCTTAGCCAGGATCTGGAATCCCAGGGGGACAGGTGCAGGCCATCTCTGGCAAACCATCATAGTCTGTCGACCGTGTCTTCCCAGGCAGACAGATACTGGATCCTCTTAGAATGACACCAGAAGCTTAGCCAATTGTTGAAGTCAATCCTTTTGTCCTTGTACTGTGGTACCATTCTGCGTGATTTCAGAATGCTACTCAGGGTTAGGGTAATACATACCTTGGCTACAAGATTGGAGAGCTCTTCCATGTCTCTTTTCATGTAGTCCAGGGAGGTATGGGTCATTCACACCAACATGGACAATGCCAGAGTCATATTTGTACTTGTTCAGGAGTGACCTGAGTGCGTGGGTTATGTAGCGGATCCTTGCACCTGACAGACAGCTGACAGTAACCTTCTTCTTGTTTAGCCTGGTGAGTGGGGTATCAGTGTGCCTGACTATAGAGTCACCTATGACTAGTGTGTTGGGTACGTTGCTTTGTCTTATGGGCTGTGGTTGAGTGGCACACTGTGTCTGTGGGCTATGTGTCATTTGGGTTGTGTTGGGGGGTGGAGGTTGCTTGTGCTTCTGCTTTGGAGGTCTCTGTTGCTTGAGCAGATTATTATTGCAAGCCTCCGTGAATGTTTTTGTTTTTCTATGTGTGGATTTTGGTGGTGTAGATTTAGTGGAACTATGTGATGATTGTGGTGTGGTCCAAGTGTTTACCTTCTCCTCTTGACTGTCAAGTTCAGTCTTGGTTGGAGAGAGCTTTACCTCCAGTTTGGCTAGATAAGTGCATCTCTCACAGGTTGTAGTGTTGGGTGGTAGGAGGAGAGGGTTGTCTGTGTACATGAGGCAATTGCTACATTGTCCCAAGATGCCCAGATTCATCAGATAGACAGGAGAGAACACCAGGAGCTGACCCTTGGACATGACTGAATAAAAAAATATATTTTCCTCTAGATAAGTGAGGAAAGTGAGTAAAAGAGCTATTTTTCTCTAAGCAAGTGAGGAAAGTAAGTACAAAAACTGTTTTCATCTAGGTAATGAGGAAGGTTGAGTGCTGTAGTAATTTGTAGCTTATTTAGTGCTTACAATGAGTTCTGATCAAGTGCTGAGCATGAATAAGCAAATTCAAGTGCTAAAACTAAGAATTTTTATCTGGACTAGACTAGTTACAGGAAAGAAACAAGTGCAAATGTGGGCTTTTAAATCAGAAAGTTGAGAGAGATGGAAAAATTGCCCAAACGGCCAATAACTACAATTATTGGGCCAGAAATGACTCCTTATGTGGTAGATAGGTTACCTAGTGCTTACCCTCTCACTGATAAGCTAGCAGGCTTCCTTCCAACATAGAAATATTTGGTGGGCTTAGGAGCTTACAAACAATCCTGGATACAGCAAATGTTTATCTGAACTAGACTAGTTACAGAAAAGGGGGGAAACAAGTGCAAATGTGAGCTTTTAAATCAGAAAGTTGAGAGAGATAGAAAAACTGCCCAAACAGCCAATAACTACAATTTCTGGGGGGCCAGAACCACTTCTTATGTGGTAGATGGGTTAGCTAGTGCTTACCACTCCCACTGATAAGCTAGAAGGCTTCCCTTCAACATAGAAAGACTTGGGGGGCTCAGGAGCTTATAAACAGCCCTGGATACAGCAAATCTGTATCTGGACTAGACTAGTTACAGGAAAGGTAGGAAACCGAGTTTTCTTGTTTTCTTTTTTACAGAAAAGCAGCTAAAACAGCACTAAAAACAATTCAAGTGTAGTGTAAGCTATCAGTATTAAAGCAAATAAAGTTTAAATAAATGCAATTTATTCAAAATGTATTCTGGAGTGAATTCAAACGTTGTGTTATTCAACTCTGAACAGTAAAAAAGTGCCAAAGTATACTTATCAGCTGAGAAACACAATGAGTCAGAACACAGGGAGAGTCTAGCAAAGTTTTTTTTTTTTATAATAAAGTGGAAAGGGAGAAAGGAGGAGCAGAAGATAATTCAAGCTTAACAAAGTGGGTTGGCCTTCTCAAATGATCTCTCTGTAATAGGTAAAATGAGCTAATAGCACTATACTGGGGGAGTCTTCCAGATGAATTTACAGTAGGGGCGGGCAACTGCAAAGTCACCAAGTATAAGAACAAGATATCAACAGTGAGGGTGGGTGGGAATACAACACCGATATAAATAATAAGCAAATGTATAAATACAGCACAGTGCAAATTAAGTTGCAAAAAGTGTACTTATCAGTTTGGAATAGATTCCGACTCTGCTCACAGCCGGGAGATCTATCAGCTTTGAACCAATTCACAGAAATGCAGTCTGTACTGGAATTACAACAGAGAAAATAGACATCAGGCAATGACTAACAGCTAGGATGTTGGCTGCCTCAACAACCCCCTTCCTGAAACTAGCTTCTGAGCTACCCTGAGAAAAATACACAGTGGAGACAACAAAGGCCAGAAAGAATACAGCAACTGTATAAATAATAAGCAAATGTATAAATACAGCACAATGCAAATTAAGTTGCAAAGTTGCAAAAAGTGTACTTATCAGTTTGGAATAGATTCCAACTCTGCTCACAGCCAGGAGATCTATCAGCTTTGAACCAATTCACAGAAATGCAGACTGAAATGGAATTACAACAGAGAAAATAGACCTCAGGCAATGACTAATAGCTAGGATGTGGGCTGGCTCAACAACCCCCTACCTGAAACTAACTTCTAAGCTACCCTGAGAAAAAAACACAGTGGACACAACAAAGGACAGAAACAATACAGCAACTGTATAAATAGTAAGCAAATGTATAAATGCAGCACAGTGCAAATTAAGTTGCAAAAAGTATACTTATCAGCTTGGAATATATTCCAACTCTGCTCACAGCCAGGAGATGACTGATTTAGTGCTCATGTATAACAAAAACAGGGTTGATTCAGCAGGTCTGAATCTAGACTATGGTATCTAGGCTGAAAATACAGTTGAAAACAAATGTATGCAGTCACAACAGCAAAAAAGGCAGAAATAAATGCAGTGATCAGATATAATGCAATTTAAAAAGTGAAATAGAGACACAAAATATAGGTATTTTCTTGATTTTTCTCTTGGATGCTTTGGATTAAAGCAGAATCAGTCTGGACCTCTGGCAAAAGACTTTAAACACTGAGCAGCTCCAATTAATTACGAGTAAAACAACACAAATGTGAGGCTTAAATACAGGTGAAATTAAAAAGCTTTAAGCTGATCTACCAATAGGAAAGTACATAATGAACTGTCCTCCAGCAATCCCCAGCTCAAACAAGGCTGGATCTACACTTTTCTGCCACGAGGGTGCAGGGGAGCCCTTCTTAATATAAGATGGATGGTTTAGTGCTCAAGTGTAACAAAAACAGTCTTTATCCAGGAAGTCTGACTTTAGACTATGCTATCTTTTGTGAAAATACAATTGAAAACAAGTGCAGAAAATATGCAGTCATAACAATAAAAAAGCAGAAAAAAATGCAGTGATTAGATACAATGCAATTTAACAAATGCAACAGAGACATAAAATACACTTTTGTTCTTGATTTTTCACTTGGATGCTTTGGATTAAAGCAGAATCACTCTAGACCTCTGTCAAAAGATGCTAAATGCTGAGCAACTCCAGTTAATTGATCCCTTTTGGTCCCAGCCCAAGCACATCTACCATGTCAAGACCTAATACTGAAAGCAATCTTCCCAAATAAAGAGGCCAGTGAAACCTGACCAGTTGGAAAACAAGGGGGAAAGCCACAAGGTTGGCCACTCTTTTTATTTTTAAACACCTTTATTGAATTATCACTTGTGACACAGGTAAATTTACATTCATACAAAAGTAATCAAACTGTATTAAATTAAGATTAACAAACATTATACATATATCATATAACCTATGCAACATTACTTAAATTATTCAACTCATGTCCCCTTTTTCTAAACAAGAAACATCTTTATTAAACAATCACTTACAACATAAGCAATCATACATTTGGACTAAAGGGAGGGTGGGGAGGCGTTGTTTATAAAATGTGAAGACGAACAAGCAGCTCACATCTAAACAGCAGTGAGATAGCAGTCACCCCACCCTCCAGATCAGCTTAAGGACAACCAGGCCTACAGGTAAGCTATTGTTAGTTTCTGTTTGAGGAAAAATACCAATAACTGAATGTCTGGTTCTTACAACCTAAAGGAGATGATCCAGCTCTAGCCATCTTTGGCCAGCCTTTGATGTGTACAAATACATTGCACTGCCCTATCTGTTTGCAGGTGAAAGAACTCGAGATGGTGTACATTCTTCATGATGGAATGTCTGCCACACCAGTCAGTATTAGCTATGAGCAGTGATTTGCACAAGCTGCTTTATGCTCCCCAGTAGTCTGCTACTGTAAACATCAGTTGAATAGTTTGCATAATGGCAAAACCTGTTATTCTAACATCCTTCTAACTATATACTTACTAAACCTCTTTCATCATCATCATCATCATCATCACCATCATCGTTATCAACCCCTTTTTCCCATTTTCTACATGGGATGAGGGTGTTGTGTTAACTGTCTCCATCTATCTCTATTCAGTGCCACATTCTTGCCTTCTCTGACACTCATGCTTGATTGTCACAGATCTTTTCTCACACAATCCATCCACCTCTTTGTTGGATATCCTTGTTTCCACTTACCTTCTTCCTGTCTGTCCCAAATCTTCTTCACCAGATTGTCTTCTGCTTTTCTGCACATATGCCCAAACCACCGTAATCTGTTCTGTTTAATCTTTTCTGCAATTGGAGATACTTTGGCTTCTGGTCTTTTATCCTCATGTCTTCATCTGTCCCACAATGTGCATCCTACAACCTTTCTCAGGTACTTCATTTCTGTCACTTCTAGCTTCCTCAGCTGCTCTGCTTTTACTCCCCAGGTTTCTGTACTGGTCACACCACCATTTTGTATAGCTTACTTTTCAGCTTCTTTGGCATGCTTCTGTCATAAACTATACCTGGCACTCTATGCCAGTAAGCTGTATCCCCTCTAATTCTAGCTCTGACCTCTTCATTCAGACTTCCCTTCTTGTCAACCACCTCTCCCAGATACTTGAAGCTATTAATCAGTAAACCACTTTGTTTACATAAATTATATCAATCACAGGCTCTAGATGAGAAGACTCTCTAGTTATACTAACTACTCTCTCACTGTCCCTCATCACAGTTTCACCACTCTATCTCTCTCCTTATCTATCCAAAACTAATACTTCTTATAACAGACCAAGCAGTTTTGATTTTTCTCATGTTCCTAATTAGTTTACTTCTCAATATTAATTGTAATGATACACTACTAGTTGCTCAACTTCTAACATCATACTATATTAGATTGTCAACCACCTTCCCCCTTTTAATATTTCCATAATTAAATTACGTCTTCTTTTCATTATTTAAATTGCTAAAAATTGCAGGTCATATTACAATACATTTTACAATGTCCTGTCTCTCTGTAAAAGCCTCTGTCAATTTCTAATGAATGATCAACACTGTATGTACCCACTCAAGCTATGGACATGCACTGTTTCCAAATGAGGTTTATGTAAGCTGTTGGAAAGCTTTTTCGCTCATGTATGTACACTTACCTATATTTTGCATTCCTTCTGATCTTATGTAACCATATTTTATGTATATGTCAAAACTGTTAAATGTGGAGCTTTTCTCCCCAGGACTCCGACAAAGCATCTGAATTTTCTGGTAAACAAAATAAATAAACAAATATAAGAGCAATATTTTAAATCTATCCATAGTTTTTGGCCCTTATTCATGAAGATTTTTTTCCTTTATTACTCTTTTTTGAGCTAAGAGGTTGAGTGTGATGCTTGTTAATGCTGAGTCATATACCACTCTGACCGAATATGAGACAGCTTTATGATTAAAGTTTTGAAGTCAGTCTCTGCTAGAGTGTTTATAATGCTTAAGGTATAACATTGCCATTATGCAACAATTTTACTGATTAACACTTGATAAGATTCTTTTTAGGTAGAATGACTTTTTCAAGAGCCTTATCAAGAAAGGGGAGATTTTGAGATGTCTATAATGATCTAGGATACCATCATTCAATCCTGCCTCTTAAAAACAGGAGTAACCCTTAGTATCTTTTGAAATTGAAGAAAAGATTAAATTCTTTAAGGACAGTGGTAATCTGGGATAGCACCAGACTCAAGAGATCCAAGCAAGGTGATGCAAGCTTTATTGGACATGAATACAGTCCACAGTTAGTTTAAGGCGATTGTGGCCAACATGATGGCTTAGTAGCAACACAGTTACTTAGCTCTTCTATCTAAATACTATTTCTGACAGGAATTTTCAGTTGTAAGTGGTAGTTGACTAATTATTTTTATACTAAATTACTACTAATTCCTTTGGAAGACTACCTTGGAATTTTATATCTTGTGACATTTCAAAATTGCTGTCAGTTTCAACCAGACAAGTTACAGACATCACAACTGTTCAGAATGAGCAATATTAAATCAATTCACAGGATTCTCAGGTAAAAAAGACAGGCAGACCTTTCACTCAAAATCGACAAAATGGACAATAAACTATATGCTTTTAAAGATACTTGTTCACAACAAATGGAACAATTGCAAGAAATAATTATGCAACAGAAATCCCAGATTACTCTTAATGATATGGAAGGTAGGCTCTCCGAAGAACATCAAGTTGAATTTTTATAAAAACAAATTACATCTCAGCTGAACAAATTAGATGACCTACAGAATAGATCTAGGAGATTGTATTGGCTTCCTAAACAGTCTGAAAGAGACAGCATGATTAACTTTCTCACATCTTAGATTCCTTCCAAACTAAATTTACCTGAATCTCTTTCGTATGGTATTGAACGAGCTCACACATCCCTTGCTGATCCAGTAACAACTGCCAACTCAAATACTATATCTAGATCTATAGTAGTTAGATTTTCTCCAGTATAGACAAAGGACCTGTTTTAAAAACTACTTGGACAAACTCACTGGTTAAATTTCAAGACAGCTTAATCAGATTTGACAATGATTACTCATCAGCTGGGATTTCTAAAAGAAGATAATTCCTTCCCCTGATAAAAGCATTAAAAACAAAATAAATTAAATCACATCTTTTGTTTTCAGCCAGACTTAAAATCTTTCTTTCTGAGGGCACAAAGTCTTTTGATTCAGTGGACTTAACTACACAGGACTTATTATCCATCAATATATTAGACCAAGTTGAATCTATGGATCGGGTTAGTAGTTCCTATAAAAGACATGCTGAAAAGAATGGATGGAAAACTTCAGAACAGAAAAAGAAAACATTAAAGCACACAGAAAACTTTAATTTTATTTGTTTCATGTTTTTAATCTTAATCTGATGTTACCTTCATTTTAGTAGTCTTGATTTATGAACAGTATACACAATTGTTACCACTGAATTCCAACCACAAGACAAATATCCTTCAGGGCATCAGAAAAGGTAAAACAAGGGGGGGCGTGGCCAAGGATGAACACAGGATAGCAGCAGATTTCTTCAGCTCCACCAATTTCATTACATTGACAGGAATTAATTACTTAAAAAATTAATTTTTGAAGTAATTTTCTTTCTAAATATGTTTGTTTTATATAGTTCTTGAACTATATCTAAAAAAGAAAGGAAATCTTAATAATATTCCTGTCAGAAATTACTTTGGAAATTTTCCTGTCAGTTTATCAGTCTGAAATGAGTTCCAGTAAGACAAATTCTCAAGACTCCAGCATCAAGAAAGAACTTCAGTCTCTGATAATTATAGTCCAGCAACTTACTGCTAAGATGGATAAAATGGATACTAAAATAGACACTTTCATAGAAAAAACTACAAAACAAATAGACTTGTTACATATGGACCTGCAACAACAGAAGATCCAGATGACAGGCATAGAAGAAGCTGTGAATGACATGGAAAATAGAATACAAGAAGAGGAAATCAACATTGAGTTTCTGCTGAAACAAAATACACATTTACAAACAAAGCTGGATGACCTGGAAAATAGATCTAGGCAATAACATTAGGATTTTTGGACTGCCAGAAAATATTGAAGGTAACAATATTACTTCTTTTTTAACAACATGGCTCCCTAAAACTTTAGATTTACCAGAAGCATTCTCTTTTGGTATCGAAAGAGCACATAGATCTATAGCTAATACTAACTCTAACAAAAACTATCCTAGATCAGTTATAGTTAGATTTCTATAATCTTTTGATAAAGAGATGGTTCTTAAATCTGCTTGGGCTAAAGCTCCTGTTAAGATTAATGAAACAACTGTGAATTTTGACAATGACTATTCTTCCATGGTATTAGCTAAAAGAAAAGTTTTTCTGCCACTAATAAGGGAACTTAAAAAAGCACAGTTTAAAACATACCTTCTGTTTCCTGCCAAGCTTAAAATATTCCTTCCTGATGGTTCTAAAATTTTCGATGACTTAGACTCTGCTTTACTGTTTATCAAAAAAAATAAGATTTTGGAAAAAATAGAAGAAATGGAATGGGCTAGTCCTTCGTTAAAGAGACTGGCAACTGAAACTTCGTGGAAGACTTCAGAGAAGAAGAAGAGACTAAAAAACAAATGATTTGTACTATGTTTTTTTTTCTCTCATCATTTTATTTTATTATTAATCTTTTTAAATATAGTTCCTGCATTTCCAGAAGCAACAAATATTTTGAAAAGATTTAATCAAAGTTATTCTCTGTGTGCAAAGAAATGTTTTGTTTCATAACTAGTCAAAATATCTGGAGATTTAATGGCAAGCTGTGATTTAACTTGTTTCTCTTTCTGAAGAGGAAAAATAAGGTCAGTAATTTGATACATTTTTTTTCCTTTAAAAGTTTATATGTTCTTCAAATGCTATTCCTAATTATACTTTCTTGATTACACTGCTTATGCTTGTTTGTAAATAATCTGTCATGCTTTAACCAATAATAATTAGAACTAAATAATAGTAAATAATATGTTTTATTTTTAACTCTATTAATATAAACAGTAAGTAACATTCTATTGTATATACTTCTTATAGCTTTCTCTTACATTTTTTTTTATTTCTGCCTTACACCCTTTTACTTTCTACTCTCTTTTCTTTTCTTTATTAATATATAGAAATGCTTTTGATCATATAGACACAGTAAATAATAAGATTTGCATAGGAGTTGAGTTGGGACAAAAATGTTGAGTTTTGTTACTTATTAATAATTTTGGGCTTGATTTCACTTACATAGAGTCTGTAATAACCTGTAGAATGCATTGTGAAGGTTTTGTCATGTTTAGATGCATTTACACTGCTAAATGAATGTTTGTCACTAGCTTTTAATAAGTTTCCGCCAAAATGTTAAGAGAGACAATCTGGGATGTGGGCTGTCTCATGCACAGTGTCCATGAGCTACTTCAAAAGCTTCAACTCTCAGAATTCTCACAGAGAAGCTGAAAGCAGCTAGTCTTACCTTTGACCTAGATATCACACTGACACATCACAGATACAGGAATGACACTACCTAATTATACTTTCTTGATTACACTGCTTATGCTTGTTTGTAAATAATCTGTCATGCTTTAACTAATAATAATTAGAACTAAATAATAGTAAATAATATGTTTTATTTTAACTCTATTAATATAAACAGTAAGTAATATTCTATTGTATATACTTCTTATAGCTTTCTCTTACATTTTTTTTATTTCTGCCTTACACCCTTTTACTTTCTACTCTCTTTTTCTTTTCTTTATTAATATATAGAAATACTTTTGATCATATAGACACAGTAAATAATAAGATTCACATAGGAGTTGAGTTGGGACAAAATGTTGAGTTTTGTTACTTATTAATAATTTTGGGCTTGATTTCACTTACATAGAGTCTGTAATAACCTGTAGAATGTACTGTGAAGGTTTTGTCATGTTTAGATGCATTTACACTGCTAAATGAATGTTTGTCACTAGTTTTTAATAAGTTTCCTGCCAAAATGTTAAGAGAGACAATCTGGGATGTGGGCTGTCTCATGCACAGTGTCCATGAGCTACTTCAAAAGCTTCAACTCTCAGAATTCTCACATAGAAGCTGAAAGCAGCTGGTCTCACCTTTGACCTAGATATCACACTGACACATCACAGATACAGGAATAGCAGATTAATAATATGTGTTAAAAACCTATGTCCCAAACATATACATTACTATAACTCATTTAATTCATCTGATTGACAAGCATAAATAATTTTATAACTCTATACAGGAAGAAATTGTCATGTGATATATTTTAAAGCAGTAGTATAGCATGTTTGTAAAATCTGGTTACTAAAATGTGTTTGCTGTGCATTATTTTGTATAAAGCAGACAGATTTATTGAAGGGACAGCAATGTAAGATGGTGCTCAGTAAAGATACAACTCAGTGAGATCAGATATATATATATGTATGTGTGTGTGTGTGTGTGTATGTGTGTGTATGTGTGTGTGTGTGTTTGTGTGTATGTGTGTGTGTGTGTGTGTGTGTGTGTGTGTGTGTGTGTGTGTGTGTGTGTGTGTGTGTGTGTATGTGTGTGTGTGTGTGTGTATGTGTGTGTGTGTATGCATGTGTATATATATATATATATATATATATATATATATATATATATATATATATATATATATATGTATATGTGTATATGTATGTGTGTGCATGTATGTATGTATATATATATATATATATATATGTGTGTGTGTGTGTGTGTGTGTGTGTATGTGTGTGTGTGTGTATGTAGATATGTATATAAATGTTTCTGAGAATCTGCTTAACTATGAAGTATAATTTATAACAATTTCTATGAATACAATATTTTATTCTATTGGCAATAATGAGTTTGAGTAAATGCTCATATACAAGCAATTCAAGGTTTTTTGGAAGCTGTTAACTGTATTTACATGACAGAAAATAGATGCATCCTAATATATGTAATGTCTGAATCATATTAGCCAAAGTTTTTGATTTAAATGAATGTTAGAACTTATTTTTCTCTCGTCTTGATTTCTAACATCAAGATTATTTGAATGCTATTTGCATACAAGTGTTTTATATTACATGGATGTATATAGTAGTATGAACAGTTTTAAAAAAAAAAAAAAAGGTTTATTTTAGTTTATATGATGCTGTTTTACCAAATGTGTAGTCTTGTCTTGCTAGATAACTGAATTGAAAACTGTTAACTTCAGTTAAATATAACTAGTATTAAATTGATAAGGTGGTAGCTGACGTACTGCTGCTTAGGGTAGGGGGTTAACTTGAGTGGTAAATACTACTCTAAGTTGGAGTTTACAACTCCAGGCTGGATGCAAGGTTTAATCCTTACATTATTTTCACTTGTTCATTGTTATTTGTATATAGTTTTGACATCCACAATATATTTTGTACATTCATTGTCACTACAAACAAAATTGAATCCTATACAAAATCCCATAAGAGATTCAATAAATACAGCTATATTTAAAGGTACACCTAAAGGAGGAGATGTAACATTACTTATCTTGTTATGTGTTATTTTGATCATAAGATTCTTAAGTTTTAAAATGCCAAATGACATCTTTAAAAGGAATTTCTTTAAACATTAATGGATTGAATAATCTATGTAAAAGGGCAAGCCTAATAAGATACATTAATTTACATAAGGCCAACTTAGTCTTCCTACAAGAAACCCATCTCTTGAAAAAAAGATATTGATAAACTAGCCACAAACAAATATACAGTATTGGTTAGTTCAGAGCACACTCAGAAAAAAGAGGAGTGGCTATTTTATGGAATAAAAGTATGCCCATTCCTAAAACCATTAAGTCTTATCAGGATGACAAAGGAATGTTTTGTATGGTTACAATACAAATTAATGGGAAGACTTACACTTTAATTAATGTATATTGGATACCTGGAATTGGTATTAATACAGTGAAACATCATCTTGATAAGATCATATCATTCTCTATAGGAGATATTATTTTAGCTGGTGACTTTAATTGTATACTACATGAAAGTGATACTACCACTATAGGAAAGAGAAGAATTACATCTAATGCAAAACATTTAAAGGATTTTGCTAATTCTTATCATTTGAATGATATTAATAATCAGATAGATTTAAAATCATTACCATACACTTTTTTTCCAACAGATACAAAACTTATTCAAAAATAGATAGTGTCTTTATTTCTAACCAGATGGTAACAGATTTAATTAATTCCAAAATCATTTCATGTCCTATATCTGATCATAATTCAATTGTTTTTGAATTCATGATAAAAATACTCATAATGTTCAGATCAAAAGGATACCAGCATACTTAACTCAACTAAAAGACTATAAGGAATATATACTTTCAGAAGTAAAACATTTTTTAGACATAAATAACAATCCTGAAGTCTCCATTGTTTATGTTTGGGATGCCTTAAAATCATATCTATATGGACAAAGTATCAGATGGTATAATAATAAAAGGAAATCTTGGGATAAGGAATTGTTAGATATTCAAAGTAAATTAGACTCTTATAAACATAATAATAAAGAAAATATTATGGACAAGAAAGTTATTGAAGAAATAAACAAACTAAATGAGAAATACAAAGAAATTTTAACTCATAAAGTTAAAATAACTTTAGAGAAATACAAGTTTTGTCTTATTCAATAAGCCCCAAATACTTACATAGACTTAAAAATAAAACAAAAGGTTGAATAAACAAAACCATATCAAAGAAATCTTTTCTCTAAGGAAAAGAAGAATGTTTCTAGTATACCAGAAATACTAGATGAATTTAGAAATCACTTTCACAAAATTAACCATAATAATATTAACATGGAACCTAAAGTTAAAATAAAGGAGTTTATAACCACAAATATGAATATAAAGCTTAATAAACAACAGATTAAACTATTGGACAAGAGTATTTCATATACAGAAGTTATTACACAAATAAATAAGCTTAAATCAAACAAAGCACCAGGTAATGATGGTATTATACCAGAGATATATAAAATCCTTTCTAAAAATACATATTCATTAATGCATAAGGTTTTTATTTTGGCCCAAACTGAGTTAATAACCCCCATCTTGGCAATATACATTTATTTCGCCAATTTTAAAACCTAATAAAGATCCAACTAGATGTTCTTCATATCGGCCTATCTCATTACTTAATGTTGATTATAAAATGTTTATGAATATCTTTGCTGATAGATTGAAGACAATCATTCCCGGCATTATAGATATAGATCAGACAGGCTTCATTGTAAATAGAAATACTTTTGATAATATAAGAAGAACTTTAACATTAATAGATTTTGCAAATAGGAAAAAGAAAGATTTAACACTTATTAGTCTTGATATAAGTTCAACATTTGATTCAGTAAGTTGTTTACCTTAATGAAGTGCACAAACTTCTCGGATGCATTTGTAAATCTAATTGAACATTTATATAAAGGAACGTTGGCTTATATTAAGGTAGGAACATATGTTTCACAAAAAATACCCATTCTTAAAGGTACAAAACAAGGATGTCCACTTTTTCCACTATTATTCACTTTAGTAATGGAGCCTTGGGCTAATTTGATCAGAAACAGTACTGACATAGAGGGTTTTGAAATAGATGAAAATACAACATCCAAAATTCAACTTTTTGCAGATGATGTTCTAATTACATCAGCAGGATCTAATTCTTCTATACAGTCTCTATTTGATAACATGATGAATTTTAAAAGTATTTCTGGTTTAATATTCAATGAAAAAAAAACTAAAATACTACCTATACATACACGAAAAAATATTCTCATTAGTGATTTTACTAAATATGTACCCAATTCAGGTCAGATAACTTATTTAGGTATAATACTATCTAAAGATATTAAATCTATTATATATAATAATTATAATACCTGTTTTCTTAATATACAAAATCTTTTTAATACCTGGAATAATATGTTTTTTACTATGGAGGAGAGACTTACAATTATTAAAATGATAATATTCCCCAAGATTTTATACTTAATACAATCAATAATACTTCCACCTACAAAATAATTATCAAGAAACTGAACGCACTAATGTTAAATTTCTTATGGGCACCTAATAGACCTTGGATTGCATTAAAGAAACATACTAATAGCTGGTCTCAAGGGGGTATTTCTTTTCCAGACTTTAATTTATATACTATCTCTTCTATTATAAAAGTTATTACTTTATTAATAGATCAGTCATATGTCACAAAATGGAAAGATTATTGGGAGCTAATTAGTATACACTTCATGAAAATCTCCTTAACACATAAAAATATGATTGTAAATAACTCCATGTTATGGTTACTAAAGGAATTTTGTACTTCACCTATTACACCTAAACATATGGTTTGTTACCCATTAAATATTATTATTAGTTATCGTAACTTTATATTCATGCACCCTAAGTATAGGGAATGGAATTTTATTGTATTTCCTATAATGTATACTCAGGGTATGCTTTTGTCATCTACTTCTGAAGGAACTCATTTTGCTATAGATAATGATCTAAAGTACTGGTATCAGTTGATATCTGATAATAAAGTTAAAAATCTAGATTTCTTAAAACAAGAATTTGATCTAAGAGAAACTTGCTGGTTAGAGGTTCAGACCTTTAGACAACATCTCATTAATAAAATAGATTTAATGTCTATAACTGTTAAAGAATCTGTTCCAACACTGATTGATTACTTGATATTAAATTTACAACATAAAGTTTCTGATAAAGGTAAACTTTCATACATACATAAAGTTATCAGACAAGAAACTTTTTACAGTGTAGATTCATACTGGAATTATTTCACTTCTATTAATGGGGACCCAACAAATCAACAAGCTAAACAATATATATTGGAATCTGCTTATAGAACTACGTCTTCCATTGTCTGGAGACTTTATACATGGAAATTTTTACATAGATCTTTTTATACACCTTTGATGAAGAATAAAATAAATAATAAAGATAATCTATGTAAGAGATGTAATGTAGAAATTAATGCTGACTGGGCTCATATGTTTTATGACTGTATAAAATTGAAAGAATACTGGAAGTCAATTAATGAATTTTGCAGGCTCTTTTACAGATAATTTCATTATTTCTAAATCTCTTATATTATTCAACACACCTGTACCTCAAAGTGTTAAAAATGTTAAGCTTCCCTTGTTATGGTCTATTCTAGCAGTGGCTAGGAAAATAATAACTAGAAATTGGATTTCAGATACACCTCCTTTGTTCAATGAATTTAAAAATGTTATGAATATAGTGTGCCATATGGAAATAAACACAATTAGGACTAGAACAAACAGAAAAACATCTTATTTTATTGTATGGGATAATTTACAAAATTTGTTAAAAAAATTTTAATTTCAATAGCATGATATTTTAGTTTAATTAATTGATCTGATTGTAGTGGATGTCTTTGTAAATACTTTAGTTGTTTTGTTGAATATTATAATAATACCTATTTTAATTACTTGTATAAAATTGTTATGATATTTCTCTTATATGTTAAAACAATAAACCTGTTTTGAAAAAAGAAAAGGTAAAACAAAAACATTTGTTCTTTCTTTTATGTACTTACACTTATTCCCTTTATACTATGTGTTTACTTCTACTCAGTTATACTAGAATTCTAATTACTGCTATTTATATAGAAATAAATATTGATAGCTCTGATTATTTCTATGAAGCACCCTCCAAATATAAGACTAAACTTTACAGATTATAAATAATGTTTCAATGGCAGATATACAGTGTAAATGTATGCTTCTTTATTAGTTTAAAAGTATATTCTCCTCCAATATAATGCTAATTTCTTCATTTTACTATTATAATAATGATTTTCGTTCATTTATATTTATTTATTTTAAAACAACTAGTTGGATCTTTTAGAGCTGTTTGTATAACTATATAAAGTTAACTGGGTCCATAAGCAGTGAAAATTTCCCAGCATTTCTTTTTGGGGTTTTTTTGTATTGTCTGTGGTACAGCTAAATCCCGTGTCTTCTGCTGGAGATACAATGAACTAACTTCATTTTGATTACTTACATCAATTTGGATTCATGAGGAGCTTATGAGACACTTCAAGTTGTCTTTTTTCATTTTTGAAGAGTGTTTCTCAGTTTCAGTGATGCAAACTGTCTCAAACAGTTTCAGACGCTCTTGTGGTGACATCATATTTAAGGTTAAAGGCTGCGTCGGAATCATTTAGCTCCTGTACTAATCTGGGAAATATTTAAACTTAGGAAACATCTTTAACTACTCTGAGTTACAAAAAAATCTGTAATTCAACTATTTTAGGTTCATAGATTAGTATTAGGCTGGGCGGCCACGGTGGTGCAGCAGTTAGCATTGTCGCCTCACAGCAAGGGGTTCTGTGGTTCAATTTTCGGCTGGGGTGCCTTTTGTGCGGAGTTTGCATGTCCTCCCTGTGGTCATGTGGGTTTCCTCCGGGTGCTCCAGTTTCCTCCCAAAGACATGCAGTAGGTGGATTGGACACTCTAAACTGGCCCTAGGTGTGAGTGTGTGTGTGCCTTCTGTGGAAGGTTGGGCACCGGGCTGGCAACTCAACACCGTAAAACTCCACTGCCAATCATGAGCGGACAGATGATCCACTGTGGTGACCCCTAACCGGGAAAAGCTGAAAGAAGAATAATAAGATTAGTATTAGGCTAACTGCCCTTGTGAGCCATTTTAAGCCTAGCTAATTGCCCCATGTGAGAATCAAACCCTGCACTTTCACCTTAACCATTATGCCAACCCTCCCACCTATAAATTGTAGTTTTTCTTTTAGTTTCATACTAGGCTAACTGCCCTTGTGGGTCATTTTAAGCCAAACCAGTTACCCCATGTGAGAACCAAATGCTGCATTTTGTGCCTGTAAGGTAAATACCTTAACCTTTATGGCAACCTTCACCATGTTAAATATTATTCCTTACAGTATTGGGAACAGAGAGGTAGATGGAATGATCTGGACAATCATTATGCTCTGCATACATTTTTTTTTTAATGCTCTCAATTTAAATAACTATCTGGAACATATTTATTTTTCCTTGCTCGCATTTGTCTTTATTCTAGATGGCTAAACACAAATTTTCTTACATGCTACAGATTTTTAAAGTTAAAGATTAATATCAGTAATTATTGTGGCTTTTCCTTTATTTTTTGAAACTGCAGCCATTGAAACTTCTCTAACACTACGCATTGAAATATAATTCTCTATGTCCTAAACTGCCAATCAGATTTCTTTTCAGACAGAGAAACTTTATACCTTTAAATATTTATTTGTTTTTTATGACTCTAATACAAATATGTTTAAATATTTAGAAATATGGTAATGCATTTCTAATATACTCTGATGGTAAACTGCAGGCCTCCTTGATTATGCTTAGTTTCAGACCTGTAAACATGCTTACATTACAGTAGCTTCTACAAATATGTAACTTATTATCCCTGATGTGTGTTGTTCTACTTTATGTAGGATGAATTAATAATTAATTTGTCATTACAGAGCAAATGTTTGAAATTAATATAAAAACTCTTGACACATGAGCACAGTGAAGTTAAGTATTATCTTAAAGATAAGGCTTTTGCCTCATTGTTTTAAGGTTTATTATTACTATATTAAAAGTTTAAATTAGTTTAATTATAAAGCTTCAGACAAAGTTGAATAGAACAACTTAACAGTCTAGTACAAAAACTCAAGTTATTAGTTGTTCTTCACTTTAGGTACTCTTGTTCATTAGCAAACATATGTTATACTGTACTAAATATGGTTATAATATACAAGGTTCTTTTGTTTTGTGCCTGTCTTCCTTGGTAATATGAGTAAAGTATATATATATATATATATATATATATATATATATATATATATATATATATATATATTTATATATATATATATATATATATATATATATATATATATATATATATATATATTGTGTCCTATACAAAGGTTTTGGATTAAATGTTTGTGGAGACATACTGCTTCATTTATTAATCTAATTTAGTCAAACTTATAACACATTGGCAATGTGTATTTGACTTGGTTGTCATTTTCTTTTGGGACAAACAAGTTATCAGCTGATGTTTATGGAAGTTTATACACAGTTTAAGGTATAATGGTAAGTTAAGCTTCTAATAAGAGGTTTTTTGTCATTATTTTGGAGCTATGCATTAATATTTTAGTATTTTCACCTTAAACTCTACAAATGTTATTTTTATCATTCAGCTGTATTAGGGCTAAAAAACTATTGTCTAATTGATGCCATGCTATTAATTGTTCTGAATGCTTTTAGTATGTTGTCCTTCTTCCCATATCATCATTCCTTTTGCAGTTCATTCTATATTGGTGTTAGACTTTTCCACTAAAAAGTATATTATCTTTTTTGCCTTTTTAACTTTTTGTAATTACCCAATTACTCAGGTTACTATTGTTTATTGTTATATTTTTTATGAAATTTACAAATAGATTTAATTAAATGTTTTAAACTTAAAGTACAAAAGTATTATAGTGGTTTCAATTTATGCTGAACTTACATTATAAAATGATATAATTGTATTATTATAAGTACTATATTCTAGATAGATAGGGTGTTTGATGCAGATAGCAGACTCAGGTAGAGGGATTGCCTGATTGGCATTTCTATCCATGTATGGGGTTTTATACCTCATTGTGTTGGGTGTTGGACTGATTAATCACTACATTAGTTTTTTTGTGTTTAAGTTACTATTATTTGGTGTCTGCCATGATTATTTATATACCTGAATCACATATATATCTAGCATTTTCTTTAAGCTTATATACAACTTTTCATTATTATGTCAACTTGTGGTCAACTATATTCCATAGGATAATATGAATATGAAGTGTATATCTATTAACATTAATGGATTAAACAATAATATTAAAAGGAGAAGTTTATTTAAACATCTTGATTTACATAAACCTCAACTACTCTTTCTTCAGGAAACACGTCTTTTGAAAAAAGATATTAACAGGTTAAATTTTCATAATTATTCAGTATTAATAAGTTACCATTATAAGCAGAAGAAAAGAGGAGTAGCAATCCTACTAAGAAATTATATTCTAACACCTAGAATTATTAATACATGTTTTGATTCAACTGGCCTGTTATGTTTAGTCTCTCTAAAAGTAAATACAAAGATATGCACATTAATTAATCTATACTGGATACCTGGAATGGGGGCTAAAGTAGTTAAACAACAGTTTGAAGATATTATTCATTATTCTAAAGTAAGTTTAATATTGGCAGGTGATTTTAACTGTACTGTGAATGATAATGATTCCAGCACAAATACCAAATGCAAGAAAACTGCTACTTCAAGGGCTCTTTTGAAACTTAGTAATACAAATGTTATCAAAGACATTAATGATTTTGCAGAACCAGATTCCCTATTTTTATACATTGCACACATCATCATGGAACTCATTCTAGATTAGATAGAGTATATGTTTCAAATGACATAATAGAGTTATTTTTATTTTTTTCTATTTATTTATTTTACATTTGTTTACCGGGATAATCTGACTGGATACATGTCCATTTTCAGCAGAGGCCTGGGGAGAAAAGCTCTACATAGACAAACACATAGATTACACAGAAGTTAGCAAACAATTATAAAAACAAAGTGATTATATACAATGGCTTAGTAGTGTTCCCTAGTAGGGACTCACAATTCTCATGGACAGACACAATTAAAAGTAAGAGACATCAGATTGGAAGCAGGCCTTGGTGATGTAGTTACAAGTTATGATAATTACAGAATATGCTTTTAGTTTATAAAGTTAGATAAAGTTAAAGTTACTATATGCCAATTGTCTGATCATAATGCAATTTTATTTGATTTAGAGATTAGTTCAACCTGTTTCCAGAATATCATCATATATAACTAACTTAAAAGAATTTAAACAATTTTATGTAAGAGAAATAAAGACATTTTTAGATATAAACATTATAGATGGTATTTGTGAAATACATGTATTGGATGCATTAAAATCTTACATCTATGGTAAGGTTTTATCTTGGTCTATTAAAAGGAAGAAACATTGGGACAAAGATATATCAGAATTACAAGTAAAAGTGGATAAATCTAAGAAAAAAATACAAAAAGGTAACATAGATCTAAAATCACAACTCGATCAAACAAATAAATATCAAGAGACACTTCATCATAAAACTATGATTAATCTAGAAAAAATCAAGTTAAACTCTTGTTCTATGAACCCTTCTAATTAGAGAAGTCTAGCAAATAGAACAAAGAAAATTATTAAAACAAATCAAATAAAAGAACTATACATTCTAGGCACAAAGAAAAAACCTTCAGATTTATCTGGTATCTAAGAGGTATTTAGGGTTCATTTTTATACACTTAATTCATCTAATTAGAAATGACAACACCTAATAATACAAAAATATTTCTTAATACATATACTGGTAGCAAACTAACCCATGAACAAATAAAGCTTCTAGATAAATAAATCACCATGACGGAAATGAAATCACAAATGAATAAACTGAAATCAAATAAAGCTCCAGTTATTGGTAACATATTAGCTGACATGTATAAACTATTACCAGAGGAAGCATTAGCTTTGTTGTTGAAAGTTTACACCTCAGTTAAAGAAAATATGATCATAACACCTTTATGGGAATATTTTTTAATAACCCCAATTTTAAAGGCTGACAAAGACTAAAAGGAATGTTTTGCATACAGGCCTATATCCTTGTTAAATGTAGATTATAAAATGTTTATGGCATTATATGCTAACAGAATAAAACACTTTTTGTCTTTTTTGATGCTGGAAGATCACACAGGTTTCATAAAAGGGAGAAACACAAATGACAATATTAATAGAGTTCTTATATTAATAGATCACATTAAGTTACAACAGAAAGGCCTAACCATTGTAAGTTTAGACATTAACAATGCTTTTCATTCAGTTAATTGAAACTATTTATTTCTGGTTTTGGATGAATAAAAGTTTCCTAAAACTTTTTCTAATCTAATTAAGTCATTATATGAAAATTCTCTAGCCTATATTAAATTAGGATCCCACATATCTAGTTCTACCACAATTGCAGATGAAACTAAATAATGTTTCTCCTTGTCTCCTTTGTTGTTTGGTTTATTAATTGAAGTCTAGATCTGAGGATGCAGTTGTTTGCAGACAATATTTTGTTGACTTTAGCAGATAGCAATTATTCTCTACAAGCTTTATTTAATGCAATGTAAAATTCCAAAACAATTCTGGTCTTCAATTTAATGAAAATAAAATTAAGATATTACCTAGAAATTGTACTCAAAAGTCTATAAATAAAAATCTCACTAGATGCATTCTTTCATATGGCAGGATAAGTTATCTTGGTGTTTTTGGTGACAGATGAATTGAATGAAACACTATCAATTAATTATACTAATATCTTAAACAAAATTAAATCACAGTTGTTTTTTTCCAACAATAATGTATCTTATTCAAACTTTTTCTCTCCACCCTCCCAAATACATTATTCATGAATATAATAAGTTGGTATTGAATTTTTGTGGTTTCTTAATAAACCAAAACCCTTGCTTTAAATAATCACTTATTGGACTGGGATAAAGGAGGAATTAATCCTCCTGATATTGAAATATATGTTTTGTCTTCTGTTATTAAAATTGTAAAGTTATGGATGAATTCAACATACTCATTTAGTTGGAAATAAATACATGAACAAATTTGGTTGGAATCAAATCAATCACTATTCAGAAGTATACAATACATTTATCAAATCACTTTTACTGGATATTAAAAGAATATATTCTAGGCAATAGAATCAAACAAATATTATCTGAATATATAAATAATACTTTATCCATATTTTAGAATTTTTTGAATAAGAACCCGGATATTAAGGATTGGTCTTTTTTGCTTTTTCCTATTGCTTGTACATATAATAACATTGATATATTTGATATCAATAAAATAAATAGGTTTAAAGAAATAAACTGTATCTTTTGGTATCAGCTAGCAGATTCTGGAAGAGTTCTTACTATTAACCAAATAATGAACAAATATAATATAGAAAATGATCTGTGATTAGCTTTGCAAGCCTTAACACAATATGTCATTAGTGCATTGGAATTAATGCCAATTATCCATTAGGCAAGATATTTCTAACCCTATTGAATGTATTATACATATAGCTAATCAACCAGTACAAGGAAATGATTACCTGGCTAAAATATATAGAATCATTAAGAATTCAAAAATATATCTTATAAAGAATTTTTGGGACTATTATACAATAGTTAATATCACCCCCAACAGATAATGATAAAAAGCTTAATTGTATGTCTTCAAAACAAATTACTCTATGTTTACATTGGTAATTATTTTCTTGAAAATTTATTCATATAAGTGTTTTTATGCCTCATAAATTGACATTGATGTTTGGAAGTGGAAGTGTATGTTGGAGACGTAAATTAAAATTGAAGGCAGACTGACAACATATGTTCTATGATTTTAATCTTCTTAAGGCATACTGGGGAAAATTAATCTTCTATGACAATTTTCAGTTAACCAAATCACTAGTATTATTTAATTCTCCTATCTCCAAATGTATTCCTCTGAAAAAGTTCACATTAGTTTTTACTTTATTAGCTATAGCATGGAAGATTATCAATATCAACTGGAAAAATTAATCTTCCCCTTGCCTTGATGAATTCAAGAACTAACATTTTCAGTTATTCACATGGAAATTGCTGCATTAAAGCTCAGGGCTGAAAAAAATTACTTCATACTGCAATTCATGGTTGACAGTAATGGAAATATTAGAGAAAATAGACAACAATTTACCTTAGTAAGTCATATGAACAATATAAATCAAATGTATTATATGTTCTGGCTAGACACCATTGTAAATAGTTATGCTCTGTTATATTATGCTTAATTGGTTTATTGATACACAATTTCAACTTATTTTTATACTATTGTTCAACATTGATTAAGTTAAACATTCTGTTATTTCTAATTGCTGTTTTTCAAGATTTATATTATTTGAAATAAAATAAAAATATTTGAAAGTCAAAAAAGACTAGTGTAATAAACTTGTCAGAATTAGGAATAATAAATATAATGCCCAAACAAGACTTCTCACACTGAACATTACATCTGTATGCCCTTGCAAGTGTACCTGGGACAGCACTACATCAGATGGAGACAAACTTACAATCACTGTATCTAACAGTAAGTTCACAAGGACCTCCTGGTGGCAACACCCCCCTGGAAAAATACGAATTGGTGGTTTACTGTCACTGAGAATTTGTGAGATAGAAGGAATTTTTTCATATTATTTTAGTCTGGAAGAAAGAATATTGTTCATCTAAAAGAAGCCTGCCCTACAGTGGGAATTGTGATATCATCTTTTCTCTAATCTTTAACCTGTGTTTTTTTAGGTCATGGATCTGATTGTACTATGATACATGTTAACATGATACCAGATGATGAAGTTTTATGTACAGCATGGGACTAATACATAAAGCAAGGATGTCAAGACCTTGCCATAGGCCTCAAGAGCCTGATCACTACTGACTGTACTGAATTGCTGCATATGCTGAGAGGTTAAAGGCAAAAATCGATATATTATCAATAAAGTCTGGCATTATGATGTATGCATATTCAGAAAAGAATGCTGTTATCAATAGTTTCTAGCTTTATGGTATATATTTAGTTCAAAATATCAAAGACAAATCTAATATCAATGTCATTCATTTTAATCAAATTTAAATTGTCACCGATACACAAATTGCAAGTGTTATCAATTCAAAAACTCACTGAACCAGTGAATCTTTCATAGTAAGCAACCTTAAACTGTCAGAGCATCAAATGCAATTTTGACATTAATGCATATCTTAGTATGTACCTATAACAGCTTGTTATTATTTGTATTTATTTATTTATTTTTAATATTTACTTCCCTATCACTATACAAGCACATCTGGCTTGGCTTGTCATTTGGTCATTTGGTTTGAACAAGCCTAAAATGTTGGAATATTGATATTAAATGCTATAGTTACAATGTTATTTTATACAGCTGCACACCTGAAAAGTATTTAAGTAGAAAATGTTCATGAAGATGTAGAGGATATATATATATATATATATATATACATATATATATATATATATATATATATATATATATATATATACACACACACACACACACACACACACACACACACACACACACACACACACACACACACACACACGCACACACACACACATATATATATATATATATATATATATATATATATATATATAGGGCAAAAAGCAGGCATTGACTTTGCCAGTAATTTTCTTTAGGAAATATATATTAACCGGAACACTTCCTATACTTATAAATATAAAGAGCTGCCCTGTGTCTTTTTTACATTGCATGAAGCACCAAAACATTACTTCTAGTCAGTGTGCCTTGTGGTTTTATGGCAAGCAGCACAAGTTTGAAGTTGTTTTCCATTTTTCACATATATCATGCCCCATTATTTAAGAATGTGGCACGACATGTAATGGTTAGCCCTTTTTGTTGATGATTTTGATTGATAGCAGTAACAAATTCAAATGTGTTTCAATGATATGCTTGATTTACATCCATTTCTTACACTGATGAAATCCCTGCAAATGACTTGTTATTGTATAACTTTTTTTTTAATTTCTCCAAGTGTTTTGGGTTTCTAATACCATGTTGGGAATGGACCCTATTCCTAAGTCAGGGTACAATAAGAATTCATGAAATTAATATTGCTTTAGTCCTTGATATTAGCCAAGAGTGATTTTGTCAGCACCTGCAATGTGCCTAGAATGATCTTTTTCTCTAATTAATAGAGGGTTACATGTATTGGTAGCATATTTAGGTATGATTACTTTTTTGTTTATTTGTTTTATTAGACCTATTGCTCCTACTACGTTTGGAACAGTCTGGGTATCTTGCTTCCACATTGATCTCATTTCTGCTTGCAAATCCTGGTATTTTATAACTTTGTGTCTTTTTCTACATAAGACACTGCAGTCATTGGTTGTGACAATTTAAATGATCAATGCAACTTTTGTCTTTTTTCATGGACTATTACTTCTGTTTTTCTTGCATCTATTTTTTAAAGTGCAGGAAATGGATCTACCCATGTAATATAAATGTTATCATCCTCTGTAATGCTCTCTGGTTCATGTTTCCAATGTTTGTCAGCTACTCCTATATCATAGTGTTTGCACAATCCCCAATGCAACAGTATTGTTACATTATTGTGCCAGTCAGTATACAGTCCTTCTGCCATTATTATATCACAACTTGCAACAAGATGTGTGGCTGTTTCTAGTTTTCTTTTATGCAACCTGCATTTTTCTATTCATCCTACATGTTCAAGGGACTTTGTTAACCAAAATGTATGTAGTCCACTATCCTGGGCCATCACTATTATCTATTCATCTTTTGGATTCAATTTATACCTCCTTAACCATGTGTCAAATCTTAGTCAATATGAGGTTGTTCCAGGAACTACATGTACTTGCCACTATATTTCTGGATTTTTCAATTTTTTTCCTTCGTGTCTGATCCTTTTCCTTCTATTCTTTTTTTATTTATTTGGTGGCACATTCAGGCACTGTCTGCTTTTTGTCTACCTCTAGTTTAATTTCTATTCCCACTTCATACTAAAATGCTTATGCTAAATTAAGTATAAATTACATAATAGGCTTCTTCTCCTCATGTTTGAAAAGTTTCCCAAGAATGCAAATCTATTCATGTAATTAATTCCGTGAAGGCTCATACTTTCTTCAGTGCAAGGAATATATTATCTTTGTATACACTGATTTTTATACATCATTCGATAGGCATGAAGCATTTACCTTGTTTTTCATGTCCAAATGATCCAGTACTTTTGGGACCCAGTCAGCCACCGCAAAACTATAAGTTAGAACAGGAAGAACAAGCTGATTTATTGCTTGGACTGTATTCCTAGATGTCAAGACATTTTTCAATATTACTTGTAGTCTTCTGTAGTTTTCCTTACTGAGCTTTATTCTTATTTTTTATGTTTTATTGCAGACCCTTGATCTATTCTCAAATATTTATATACTCCCTCCTGCTTAAATCCCACAATATCACATTCCTCTCCCAAAATGATATTTTCTTGATGTTGCAGCTTTCTTTTTTTATTTATTTATTTTTTTGCATATATATCAAAACCAAATGTCATTCTTATATTATTTGAGAAAGTTTTAACCATTTGCAGTTGTGTTTCATCTCTTCATCTAATGAATTATACAGTTTTAAGTCACCCACAAAAGGCAGATGATAATTCTTTAAACAAGGTAGGTTTTTGGGAGTCAAACTATAACATAGATAAACAGTGGTGGTGACAAAGAATCATCCTGGAATATCCCCTTTTGAATTTTTATCCCTGAGATAATAATTTGAAACTTTGTCATGGCTCAGTTGCAAAGTGCACAGTTTCATGGTCGCAGTAATGAACTTGACTAAGTAGGGTATTTTCTACATCTGAAAGTATTCCACTATCCATGACTATAGAATGCTGTCAAATGCGTATTTTGGAATCTATCCAGGCCACACTTAGATTTACCCTTCTTATAACTATATATTGTAACTTAGTTTAGCAACAAATGATCCTTTGTTCCATACAACTTTCCTTTATTACTGTTTTGTTCTTTTTGTAAAATGTTAATACCATTAGCCAGAAGTTAGGTACTGCTTCTATGCTTGGGTTTTTTGAGTTATGCACTTTACTTAATTTTGTCTCAGTTTCTCTGCTTCATTCCATTTCATAACCTCCATATTAGAGCTCCTTAGTATTTCTTTTAATTCTACTATCTATTCAAAATGTTATGTTCAACAGGGTTTTCATAAATACTTGAAAATGTGCCTATTTCTTCTTCTTCTTCTTTTTCTTCTTCTTCTTCTTTTTCTTCTTCTTCTACTTTTGTGATTTCTATATCTTTTACTTCTTTACTTCTTTTTTCAGTTCTCTATAAAATCATTTTGGGTCATCAATGAATTGCTTATTTTGAACTTTTCCTTTATTATTTATCTATATACCTGCTATGTTTGCTGCCTGTACTGATATTTTTAGTTTATTATAAGTAATAATGTAGGATAAATCTTGGTCTGTTTTGAAGCTGTGCATTGTTTTTCCCTGTATCTTTCTAAGTATTTTTGATGGTCTATTCCCTTTTCTATCTTCTTCTAGCAGTGATACTGCATGTCTTAATTACTTTATAATTGTCTCTATTCAGTGCTTCTGCAGTGGCAGTCTACATGCTTTCTTTCTTTCCTTTGTTAGTCTACATTTTGGGGGTTAACACTTTATCCATTATTAGTTTAGCTTTACACTAACATATCCCAGTAAGTTCTGTTATATCACATGACTTTCTCTTAATAATCCTAATTACTGTGTTCACCTGTTTTACCAATCTTCTAACATTTCAGGTATTATTTACTTTCTTTAATATATTTCTCTCATCTATCTTAATACATTTCTCCATCTGTATTAAATCAAGCAGGTCTTCTTATCGATCATTCTCTTTTTGACTCAGAGCATCTTTTTTGCTGTCTGTTTCCTGCAAGTACTCTACAGAATTTTCTAGAACATCATCCTGTGATATATCTTCTTGAGATGGACTGTGATTCATCTGCAGTTCCTTCGTATAGGATTCAATTGGCCCATCACTCCTCAATATTACCTGTGTCAGAGTTTTCACTGTTTCCTGCTGTTTCCCTTGCTGTGCAACTTTAACTGGACCTTCATAACAGTTGCTTATTAAAAACTCTAGAGCATCACCGTGTGGCAAATCTACTTCAGATCCCTTCCACTCCAACTGCTGCTCCTTAATCTGGAGACCCACTATTCCATCATGCTGCATTATTGCCTAATATGGCTTGTTAATTTATTTATCTATTTTTGTCTATCTATCTATATATATCCGTCCGTATGGACTATTGGAGTCTCCATACTAGCCCTTCACTTCAAAGATACTCCATAACTTCAGTTTCTATTTTTTTAACTTCCACCTTACTAATCCTTTTTCAACATTCCCCCTTTGTGTTGTTTATTTTATTTAAGTATTTATTTTGCTTGTGAAATTTTCCATATACTGGTGCCGTTGCCTGTATGTCAATTCAAATGCCTTTGGAGCTGATTTTTAGATATTGATAAGTTTGGTTTTCTCTGTACAGTATATATTTCACCATATCAGGTCTCTTGTTATTTCCAATGTCCATGTTTTTTATATATCTACCTTTCAAAAAGCTTGTTTTTTTGTAAGACATTGCATAACATGAAAATCACACAAAATGAATTGCAAATATTTATAAACAAGAATTTTACTTAAACTACCAATTTACTATAGCTATGACAGGAAGGCAACAGCTTATCTACTAGTCCAGTTTAACTTCCTCTGCCATTTATCTTGCAGAACAGAGTTTATTTTTGAAATTACCACCCACTCATTTTTTTCATTAAGACATGCACTGTAACCTTTATTGGAAATATCTTATAAGTTCATAGGTTCATAGGTAGCTACTAGGCTATCGGCCCAAGGCCTACATAAGCCTAGCCAACAAGGTTCCCTGGCTTACATCACCCAAGAAAGGTATTTTCCTGTGCCACTGTCGAGCAGAGACACAGAAGTGATCCCCGGGGTTTATTTCCTATTTCCCATCCACTCATCAAGATATTTCTTGAAGAGTACTAATGAAGAACTTTGCTTGACATAGATGGGTAGCTTGTTCCAGAGTATGGGAAGTCTCTGGGACAGGAATCTTTCCCTCCAGCATGTCCTGTTTATTGTAGTGACAAGGTTTAGGTCCCTAGAGCGTGTAGCTCGGAGGGATTGTGATTTCTTTAGGTGTAGCATATCCAACAGCTCTATTCCTTCTGATGCTTGCTGATCATTAGCCCCATCTTGACCAACTGATCCATTCTTGCCTTCATCTGTGAGGGCAGGGTTGATGAAGAAGGGCCATCACTAAGACAGCAATTAGGGGTGGTTTGATTTTTTTTAAGATTGGCCGTTTGTGCCCACCCATCAACAATCCATGGGTGGGATGCACAAAGAATGTCTGCAGTAAACTGCTGCCTCACCTCTCTAAGGAGTTGACACTAGTCTGATGTTCTATTCACCAATAAAAATACATAATTTGTCTGTTTCCCTAGTCTGCACAGGGGAAATCAGACACTGTGCACTTGCCATTGGGCACAATCACACCCCACCATCCCTTTGAAAAAGGTGGCAGATCTCTGACCCTTCATTTTTCTCAATCACTGCCTGGCTCCTCTAATTCTAGGTCTGCTAATTGAGCCATAATCTCCTGGATCACAGCCAAGGTTTTATTCCTGTCTGCCAACTTTTAGCATGTTTCATGATTTTTTCATCAACATGCATACAAAGAGTAGTACACAAACTGCCCGTGTTAAAGGCGTACAGGTGCTCATTGATGCAGACTTACCATGAATATAAATTTTCCACCACAATAAATACAACAGCAAATTTTGCAAAGTAGCAAATTCTAATACTTGCTGTTTCAGAGATGGATAGTCATAGAAAAAAAAATCAAAGAGTGTGATCTGATAGAAAACCTCCTACACAAGTATCACACATGTTCAAAGAAATCATTATAAAAGAATCAATAACAGTACTGCTCCAGAAAACATGCACATGACAATAAACACACTGGCATATGCATGATGATTATCATCATGTATGACCATACGGACGGATATATATAGATAGAAAGACAAAAATAGATAAATAAATTAACAAGCCATACTGGGTGTGGAGAATGCTTCCTTTATCAATATTGCTATTTGTAACCAAACTGAATACTATCTACACATTATTGCAACGTATTGGTTAAACATTTATTTCATTTTGGGAGCTCAAATTCCTTCCCATTTCTTCTTTTACTTTTAAAAGGCAATAATTTAAATAAAATCAAAAGAATGTCACAAATGACTGTGTTAAAAAAAATTCTGAAGGCATGCATGGGATGAAACTGCTAATGTGCAGAAAAAAATATACAATGCAGACAATGGGAAAAATAATCAGCATAGCACTCAGCTATCTAAATTTTTGCCTTATATTTTTTTGTCTGTTCCTCATAAAATTTGTTTGTTTTTTTTTGAAAATCACTGGTTAATTAATGAAGTTTGAATTTAGAAAATAATGACAGACATTAGAATTCCATACTTCATAACCATCATAAAATTCATACTATTGCAAAACATTTTATTCTATCAACTTTCTAAGTTTGTAAGAGCAAGTTTTAAAAATTGTCTCTATTTTTAGGCCTCCCCCCATTTTTATGGCTTTGTCCAGATTTCTTGCTTTATGAGTTTGAGAGGTATGTTAATGGGCAGTATGAAATATAATAGTTCAGAAAGAAACTTTAGAGGAAGCTAAGCTCTTTTAGGAAGACTGCCCCTGGGATTTAGAAATAATTCCTTAAGCTGAGAGCCATAGCTAGCTTATTGTGTGCCCTGTGTCACTCCCTGATCTGGCACCGCCTCAACACTAAACTGAGGAGCAAAAGAAGAAAGCCCCTTCTCTGATGTGGTGCTCCTACCTTCTCTAAGGAGGTACACCAGGTCCTAACACCCTAATGCTCTACTAACCCACAATCAGTTCAATGTTACAACTGAAAATATAACACAAAATTAAAAACAAAAAATCTACTGATCACGCCCCTTACCATCTTGAACCTGGGACACTTGCCCCTTCACACCACCCTAGGTACATTTCTGTTTATGTCAACACAAAGTTCAGTGAACAAAAGTTGTTCTTTACACAATTGTTTGAAAGGGGATCCAAAGACAAGTTTGGCTGCCATAAGTAAGTGATTATTACTGATGAATTGATGTGTCAAAGCAAGCTTTAAAGCAGGAAACCTGCAGCATCAAGAAAACATCAGTTTGGGACAGGAATGTGATATAAAAGAACTTGAACAAGAGGAAGTGTATAAATATTTGGGAATTGATGAAGGATCAATAATAAAACATGAACAAATGTGAATAAAACTTACTAAGAAATATTTTAGAAGACTAAAATTAATACTGAAAACAGTGCTGACATCTAGGAACAAAGTCCAAACTATAAACCAATTTACTATTCCTGTCCTAACTTACAGTTTTGGAGTGACTGACTGGTCCCAAAAGGCATTGGATTGGCTGGACAGGAAAACAAGAAGGATGCTTCATGCTTATCAAATGATTTATAAAAATCAGTGCATATTAAGAGTATATATTTCCCATTCTGAAGGAGGTATGGGCCTTCTCAAAATTGATTACATGTATAGATCTGCAATTGTAAGGCTGCATACATATCTGCTGACCTCACAAGACCCAAAATGCAGTGAAAGTTTTAAAACATGAGGAGAAGAAGTCTAAGATGACTTCCCTGCTTAGTTTAGCAGAAGCATATCTGTGTCAAACAGGAATGGAAATCTACCCAGAAGTAGATAAAAATCAGGCAACAACTGAATGTGGGATAAAAAGAAAAGAAAGAATATAAGGTGAATGATCAGATGAAAAGGCAAGAAATGTGGAAAATGCATAAATATAGTTGCAGATATAGAAAACACTTGGAATAAATTCATGTTGATAAGGATCAAACTCAGGAACGGATAAGGAGAAGTGAATTTAAACCAAAAGATGAATGGTTAATATTGGCGGCCCAAAATAGTGGACTATGAATACACTTTGGTTTCCAAAGTCCATTAAACATGCAGGAGAAACAGACAGATGTCGGTTTTGTAAAACAGAATTGTAAACAGTCATGCATCTTTTTGCTAGTTGTGACATACTAATAGCAGAAGGACTGTATGCTGAAAGGCATAATTATGTGGCAAGACTGTTGCACTGGTGATTTTGCAAACATTATAATATTGAAATAGCTGAAAAATATTGGAAACATGAATCACAAAGCATTATACAAAATGATGGAGTTTATAATGGGATCATCCATTACCAACAGTTCAAAAATAGATGTGAGAAAACCAGATATAGATGTACATGAAAAGAAGACAAAAGTGGCATTGATCATTGAAACTGCCACACTGATTGCTTACAGTGTTTTAAATACAGAGAGACACAAAGTCATAAAATAACAGGATTTGCCAGCAGAAACAAGGGAAATGTGGAAGAAGGATAACCAAACACTTCCAACAGTAGTAGGAGCAAAGGGTCTTATAAAAAAATTACAATCTTACTTAGATATGTTACTAATACATGTAACTTCATAAAAATTGCATAAAAGAGTCAGTACTGGGCACATTGCAGGTGCTGCAAAGAGCACTTCTGGCCAACATCAAAGACCGAAACAATACTAATTTCATAAACTATAATCATACTTTGACTTAGGAATGGGGTCCATTCCTGTCATGGTATTAGAATCCGAAAAGACTTGGAGAATTTAAAAAGAAAGAATCTATATCTAGCAATGAGCAGAGCTACTACTGCATTACATTGACACATTCAGCCTTCTCAAATCTCTTTGTCACATCACTATCTTGTATGTCTCATAATATCAGGATTTTAGGTAATATCATGGGAATGGAAAAAGGGACAGGTAACAGCAGAAATGCTTTCATTTTTCATACAGCACCCACGATCTTTACAGTGATATATCTATGTCACTTTTAGTCAATACTGACCACACTTGAGTTTCCCTCCTCAACACATTCATACAATAAAATGAGTGTCAAGATTTATTATGACCTGCCTCTGCAAAATTATATGTGAACAGAATTCAAACCTTACATCATCCGTACTGTTTCCTTAAGCTCAATATATTCACACATTATGCCACAGACTTCCTCTCCATGGAGAGTGTAGACATCTCTGTAGAAGCAGAGACATGGCTTAAAGTCACTGAGAGTACCTCAGGAATGTAAACTTATAATGCCTTTCTCACCTTTGGACTAGCTACTGCACAGAAAGGAACTAAAGATGGAGGAGTGTCAGTCTATATTAAGGCTAAATTCACAACCAGACTAGTTAAAGTGTATGACCCATTAGAACTCACACATGTGCAACTCACTATAAACAGGGTGTCAAAACATATCCTTGGAACATACAGGTCCCCCTCAATGTCCCAGGAAATCCATACTACCTATCACAATGTATTTATTTATTTATTTTATTTTACATTTGTTGACCGGGCTAGTCCAACTGGATTTATGTCCATTTTCAGTGGAGGCCCGGGCAGAAAAGCTCCAGAGGTATAAACAATTTTTCAAAATACAAATAATACATAGTACAAGTGTGATATGCAATGGGAAGAATGAAATGTAGTCACATATATTATAGATCCTAATGAACTAAATAAGTTAACTTAGAAAGAAAGGCCTGTGGAGAAAAGCTCCAGGGGAAAAACAATTTTACAATTACAAATATTGCATAGAACTAATGTGTTATATAATCACTTATATTATAGTTCTTGACTAACTAGAACTATAATAGGTACTAGAGTCCCTCACTGTTCAATCCAATAGAATATTCATGGAGGATCTCAACTACCATTCTATAGTTTGAGAATACTACACCACTTCTAATGCACACACCCATATATGCCTAAATTTTGTTAATACCAACATCCTGGAACAGCTGGCCAATTCTCCTATCAAGGTTACAAACATCCTTGATCTTATACTCATGAACATAGGAGGCCAATGTTCCTCACTCATTGTAATATCTTTGCTCTTCAGATCTGGCCATAAGGCAGTATTACTTAAAATAAAAATTAAATCTAAGCATCTGGCAAAACCAAAAACCTTTAGGAACTATTCCAAGGCTAACCTCTCTCTACTAAGCAGCATCTCAGTTAAATTCCAAGCACCCCCAAACCCAGTAAGCACCAATGAATACACTGAACTATTTATAAAATCTCTGTACATCCATATTGATAGCTGTTTGGACTAACATTGCTACATACTAAAGTGTGCTAGCTTGTGCTGCATTTGAACTGTTTTTACTGCTGTTTTGGCTACTTTTCTGTATGTATATATATATATATATATATATATATATATATATATATATATATATATGTATATATATATATATATATATATATATATATATATATATATATATATATATATGGATCTACCTTACTAGATCGACATGTTAAAACAGCGAAAACGACTTCACCGACGCCAGAAGATCGAAAATGACTTCACCGACGCCAGAAGATCGACAGTGCACAAACACGACACCACATACACCCGACACATCATACCAACAAACAAAACAAATCCCCTATCCAAAACCCACACACACAACACAAGCACACCAAAATCCTTACAAACCAACACTAACCCATACATACACAACTATCTACAACCCTAACCCAAACTCTTACCCTAAGGTCCGTCACTATCGCACACTCACCTAACCCGCGCCCAAACCCTAACTCACTTATCCCACCCCTACCCCTACAGACCGCCAACATCGCACACTTACCTTACTCGCACCCTTACCTAACCCGCGCCCTAACCCTAACTCACTTATCCCACCCCTACCCCTAAACACCGTCAACATCGCACACTTACCTTACTCGCACCCTAATGTCCGTCACTACCGCATACTTACACATCCTTTCCCCATCACAGTGTTCTCAGCGTTGGTGTCTTCCTCCGTCGGTCTTCTGCCTTGTCGATCTTCTGGCATCGGTGAAGTCGTTTTCGCTGTTTTGTCGATCTTCTGGCGTTGGTGAAGTCGTTTTCGCTGTTTTCACATGTCGATCTAGTAAGGTAGATCCATATATATATATATATATATATATATATATATATATATATATATATATATATATACCTTTCCTGTAACTAGTGTAGTCCAGATTCAGATTTGCTGTATCCAGGACTGTATGTAAGCTTCTGAGCCTCCCCAAGCTTTCTGTGTTGGAGGGAAGTCTTCTAGCTTATCAGTGGGAGTGGTAAGCACTAGGTAACCTATCTACCACATAAGGAGTGGTTCTAGCCCAGAAATTGTAGTTATTGGCCATTTGGGCAGTCTTTTCATCTCTCTCAACTTTCTGATTTAAACGCCCGCATTTGCACTTGTTTCTCCCCTTTCCTGTAACTAGTTTAGTCCAGATACAGATTCTTAGTTTTAGCACTTGAATTTGCTTATTCGTGATCAGCACTTGTTCAGAACTTGTACGCACTAAAGAACCTACTAAATACTACAGCACTCAACCTTCCTCATTACCTAGAAGAAAACAGTTTTGGTACTTACTTTCCTCACTTGCTTACAGAAAAAACAGCTCTTGTATTCACTTTCCTCACTTATCTAGAGGAAAATAGTTTTTTATTCAGGCATATCCAAGGGTCAGCTCCCAGTATTCTCTCCTGTCTATCTGGTGAATCTGGGCATCTTGGGGCAATGTAGAAATTGCCTCATGTATACAGACAACCCTCTCATCCTACCACCCAACACTACAACCTGGGAGAGATGCACTTATCTAGCCAAAGTGGAGGTAAAGCTCTTTCCAATCAAGACTGAACTTGACAGTCAAGAGGAGAAGGTAAACACTTGCACCACACCACACTCATCACATAGTCTCACTAAATCTACACCACCAAAATCCACACATAGAAACACAAAAACATTTGCGGAGGCTCTCAATAATAATCTGCTCAAGCAACAGAGACCTCCAAAGCAGAAATGCAAGCAACCTCCACCTCCCAACACAACCCAAATGACACATAGCCCGCAGACTCAGTGTGCCACTCAACCACAGCCAATAAGGCAAAACAACGTACTCAACACACTAGCCATAGGTGACTCAATAGTCAGGCACACTGATGTCCCACTCACCAGGCTAAACAAGGAGAAGGTTACTGTCACCTGTCTTTCAGGTACAAGGATCCGCCACATAACCCATGCACTCAGGTCACTCCACAACAAGCACAAATATGACTCTGTTATTGTCCATGTTGGTGTGAATAACCTGAGATGTACCACCCTGGACTACATGAAAAGAGACATGGAAGAGCTCTCTGATCTTGTAGCCCAGGCAGGTATGACCCTAGCCCTGAGTAGCATTCTGCCATCACCCAGAATGATGCCGCAATACATGGACAAAATGATTGACTTCAACAATTGGCTAAGCTTCTGGTGCCATTCTAAAGGGATCCAATATCTGTCTGCCTGGGATGACATGGTCGACAGACCATGATGCTTTGCCAGAGATGGCCTGTACCTGTCACCCCTGGGACTCTTGATACTGGCTAAGGTTCTTGCCACCACTATAGTGCCTTTTTTAGGCAAGGTTCAAGTGACAAATTCACCACCATAACAGGAACAGGCAAGCAAAAACTTAGGGTGATGCTACTCAGTACTAGAAGTCTAAACCTCAAAATGCACTCACTCGAGGCACTCCTTAAAATGGAGAACATCAATATCTGTTCAGTGACTGAGACCTGGTTCAAGACTCCAGAGAGCACCCATGCACTACCAGGCTATAACTCATACCACACTTTTCGGCCATGTAACCTGGACTGGAACACCAAAGGCGGAGGTGTGTCCATATTCATTAAGGATATCCACACCTCCAGGCTAGTTGCTCAGAATAATGCAACCGAGGTTATCCAAGTGCAACTAACTCTGGGCAAAACTGCAATCCAAACTGTAGCTTGCTACAGATCACCCAACATGCCCCAGGATTCCCACTCCTCTTTTCTTGATGTACTGGAAAATATTAGGGTTCAAACAAACACCCTAATAATGGGCAATTTCAACTACCCCACCATTAACTGGGAAAACTACTCATGTACCAACTCCTTCACTCAACGCTTTCTGGAATTCATAAACTCCAGTGCCCTGGATCAACATATCCACACCCCCACCAGGGGCAACAATATCCTAGATCTAGTCATTACCAACATGAGTGACTGGTGTTCCACACCTGAAGTCAACACCTCATTGGTCCGATCCGACCATAAGCTAATGACCCTAGATATCCACATCTTGCTCCCACCCCCTCCATTAAAGAAACCATGGTAATAAATTCTCCAAAGCCAACTTCATGCTTCTTAAGACAGAAGTGGTGAACTTCATAACACCCATGCAGATGGACAATACAGTTATGACTACTGAATCCTACACAATTGCACTTTATAAGCACTTACATGAGTGCATGGATCATGCTATCCCAAACAGAACCAAGACGCTACCCTCCAAAAAAAGGAAGCCAATTTGGTGGCCCCCTGCCATAAACAAACTGTACAACAGAAGGAAGAAACTGTTGCAAAAGAGAGTAAAATCCCATGACTGGAGGAGCTCCCTGGCCAGCCTCAGTAAGAAGCTGCGATCCCTGATAAAATCCTCCAAAGCTAGTTATGAAAACAAAATTGCCACTGATTCTAAAGACAACCACAAAGCATTCTATACCTATGTCAAGAATCTCAATGGCAACACTCAGATCTGCTCTGAGTTATAGCACGATGGCACTAAATATACAGACCCAACTGATATTGCCAACATTCTGGCAGATATGTTCAGTGCTAACCTTACCCCCCTCTCACCCCCTAAAGAACGTATCTCTATACCATAAGAATGCAAAGTTCCTGTAATCACGGCTGCACAGGTAAAAACCACACTCTCCAAAGCCAAGAACACAGCATCCATGGGAAGAGACAACATCCCAGTCTATGTTCTACATGAACTACAGAACGAACTGGCACCCCACCTAAGTACCATGTTCAATCATAGCCTCACCTCAGGCTTTGTGCCTGCTGAATGGTGCACAGCGACGGTTATCCCACTCCACAAGGGGGGAGCCACCACAGACCCCGGGAACTACCACCCCATTAGCCTGATGAGCCTGGTCTGCAAGTCCATGGAATGTATCATCATGGAACTTATAAACAAAGACATTGGTAATCTCCAAACTCTGGACCCCACCCAGTATGGGTTTGTAAAAGGCAGATCATGTCTCCTAAACCTGATAGACTTCTGTGAAGCAGTCACCAAAGCTGTAGACAAGGGTAAGGTGGTTCACACAGCCTATCTAGATCTTGCCAAGGCTTTCGACACCACCCCCCACTCTGAAATTATAGATAAACTCACTAAACTAGGTATAAATCCCTATGTCACAAGATGGGTTGCCAACTCGCTCACTGACAGAATCCGCACTGTGAAAGTAGCAGACTCCAAATCCGACTTCAGACCAGTGACAAGTGGAAAACCATAGGGCTCAGTCCTGGGTCCTCTCCTGTTTGGTATCTACTTCTCTGAAGTACGGGCTAACACAGTAGGTCTTTGACTAATGAAGTTCACAGATGACTGCAAACTAGGAGCCATAATCGAAACTCCTAACAATGTGGACATCCTACTAAAGGGCCTCACTGAGACAGATGCCTGGTGTCAAAGCCATGGCCTCAAGCTCAATGCCAAAAAGTGCATTGTCATCACCTTTGGTAAAAACTCTGTACCCATGAACTACAACATAGGTGGTAGTATACTTAACACTGAAAGTGTGATACGAGACCTTGGGACACAGGTGGACAGTAGTCTCTCCTTTGATAATCACAGTAGTCAGGAAATCCTTCCACATGGCACACTTCATCACAAAAGGTTTCTCATCCAGAAAAAAGAGGTCATTGTTCCCATCTACTCATCACTCATTAGACCCATTATAGAGTACAATGCCCCTTTTGGTATGTACCTCACAAGACATCTACAACAACTGGAAAGGCCGCAGAAATACCTCACAAAGAGGATTACCGGCCTCAAACAGATGCTCTATGCAGACTGTCTCAAAAAACTCCAGCTTTACTCTGTCGCATATCGCCTACTCAGAGGTGATCTCTGCCTAACATACAAAGCTATATCAAACCCAGAGCTGTTGGACATGCTCCACTTAAAGAAATCACAATCCCTCCGAGCTACATGCTCTAGGGACCTAAACCTTGTCACCACAATAAACAGAACATGCCGGAGGGATAGATTCCTGTCCCAGAGACTTCCCATACTCTGGAATAAATTGCCTATCTATATCAAACAAAGCTCCTCATTAGCACTCTTCAAGAAAAATCTTGAAGAGTGAATGGGAAATAGGAAATTCACCCCAGGGATCACCTCTGTGGCTCTGCTCAACAGTGGCACAGGAAAATAATTTTCTTGGGTGGCAAAAGCCAGGGTACCTTTTTTGGCTGGGCTTGTGTAAGCCCCAGGGCCAATAGCCTAGTACATACCTATGAACCAATGAACCTATATACAGAAAGCTGTGCCCACTCATGTTAAAATAAGACAAACTCAAATGACAAGGCACCCTGGTGGAATCACCTTATCAATCAGTTATACAACAAAAGAAAAAAATCTTGGCTAAGTGTATGAGGAATAATGCCATACCTACTAAGAAAACCCTGACCAAACTAAACAGGCAACTAAGAAGGTTAATTAATTCTTCAAAGGCTAAATCTGAAGAAAAAAGTAGCTTTTCAGGCAAAGGACAACCACAAAGCCTTCAACAGCTATGTCTGTAACCTCAGAGGAACTACACAATGATTGCAGAATGTATTGTAAATGGCATTACCCAGACTGAACTGGAGGCAATTACCAACCTTTTGGCTGATTGGTTCAGCTCAACCCCCCCCCACTCCCCCTCTGATAGTCTAAAGGAAATACCATTTTACACAATCCTTGCAACCATTACTAGAGAACAGGTCATCAATGCACTTTCCAAGGGCAAAACCACCGCTTTGATGGTCCCCAATAATATCATGGGGTGTTTAATGAATAGCATGAAATATGACGTCTCTGGTCCACTTGAATCCATTTTCATCTGGAGTCTTCGGTCAGGTTTTGTGTCCAAGGAATGAAAGATGGCTACAGACATTCCCTTGAACAGACGAGGTCCAATCACTGATCCAGGTAACTACAGGCCTATAAGTCTTACCCGCCTCATATGTAAGGCCATGGAAAGAATCATTATGGATATGATAAATGAGGACATAGGTAACCTGCAAATGCTGGATCCATCGCAGTTTGACTTTTATAAAGGAATGTCATGCCTATTAAATCTGGGCAACTTTTTTAACAGGGTCACCAAAGCATTGGATAAAGGTAAGACTGTGCACACATCTTACCTTGATCTGGCCCAGGCATTTAATACAATACTCCACTCAGGCATTATAGACAAGCTCACTAATTTAGGCATAAACCATTGCAAGACCAGCTGGATAGCTAACTGGCTCACTGCTAGGACCCAGGAGGTCAAAATAGATGAGGCCACATCCACCAAGAAGTCAGTCACTAGTAAAGTCCCCCAGGGCTCGGTACTGGGCTGCTCTTTCTTGGCATTTGTTTCTCTAAAATGGAAGCAAATGCTAAAGGTTTATGGCTTACTAAGTTTGCAGATGATTGCAAGCTGGGAGTTATCATTGACTTCCCTACAGACACTAACATTATTCTAGAAGATCTATATATGACTAACAAATGGTGCCAAAGCCATGGTCTTAAACTCAATGCTATGAAATGCATGATTTTACCCTTTGAGAAGTCAACCATCCTGGATAATTATCATGTTGATAATACACTCCTAAGTGTCAACGCAGTAGTCAGGGATCTAGGTATTTACATAGATAGTAGCCTCACCTTTGACCACCACGTGGCCACAGTGGTAATGAAATCCTTTTATGTTGTGCAACTTATAAGTAAAGACAAGACGTGGTGGCACAAAGGTATCCTGAGTTAGCAGGCTTCCGAAATGAAGCAATAACCAAAATGAAAGTCACACTGATGCAAGTAGATTTTAAAGAAAGAATGTGGGATCCAACTTGAGGAAGGGGGGTACCCAAAAATGCGGGGCATGTAGGCAATGTATAAACATCAACACTTCTGACTCATTTACCATCAGAAACAACAACTTTAAGGTTTGGAAACGTTATAATTGTAACAGCAAACGTGTGGTCTACTTGGCACAGTGCAAACTTTGCCCCGCATTTTACATAGGGAAGACTGACAGGCGGTTGAGGGAGAGATTATATGAACATGGCTACGCAATTAACAACAATAAAGATGACAACGCTCTTGCAAGGCATTGCAATATTTTTACAGATCATGTATTTGATTTTATGGTGATTGACCAAATTACACCTGACCAAACTAACTGCACCAACGACAGCCTTTTGAAACTACAGTTAGAGAAGAAGGAATTAAGTTGGCAGTTACGTTTGGCAGCATACAAAGCACCTGGTCTTAATGAATATTATTCAATTATGTGTATCCTTAAATTGAATAGTTTACTAAGATAACACAGTCTCCATTACACAATTGACATCTAGGTGATGTACATCATAGTGTGACACCTTGAGTTAAAATGTCTTTTATATGGTTTTTGACCTGGGTATTTATCACAGGTCTTACAACATATAATGTATTTTACTTTATTACATTACATTATATTATATTTACTTCACTGTATTGCAAATATAGACACATTATGCCTACATATATATATATACATTTTGTTACAGCTTGCAATACAAATTTATAAATTAATAACATACAACACATAAAATACATAAAACATACATTCATACATATATTGTATATACAAAATAATACGTAACTGGATGTCAGTTTACTTTTGTTTATATTTTTGTTCCCCATATCTCCCATGCTATTTATTCAAAAAATTGATTACTGTCACTATTTCCATTTCTTACTGTGGATTATAACAGGTCTTATATAATTGGCGCAATATTTCATCAGTAGATATGTTTCTGTATATTTTGATACATACATCTTTATTCAGCTTTTTTATCTTAATTATAATTATTATTACATGTGTGACAATTTTAATTGATAATCTAATTTCCTTTTCTACCTAGGTCTGTTGAGTGGTTGGTCTATTGTGATTGATGACATATGATTCACTATTGATGATTATTATTTACCATTATGGTTATTATATATATATATTTTCTTAGCATTAGGTTTTAGTGTATGGTAAGGTTGCTCTCTAGGTTTGTTTTACAAAATGTTTTACAAAATGTTTTTAATTAATTAATCAATCAATTTACTATTCAATACAATTTACTAAAGTATTTAAGAGACACTTGGTTTGAATAATGTTGTAAGTCTGAGGAAGTTCAAGCAGAACAAAAAGCCACTGGGAGCGTTTTACACTACTGGCTTTGTTTTTCACCTTCCTGGTTTGATTCATTAAAACTACCAGCTTTTATTTAAAATCTACTTGCATCAGTGTGACTTTCATTTTGGTTATCGAAGCTCCGTGTAACCGTGCTTCATTCGAAGCCTGCTAACTCAGGATACCTTTGTGCCACCACGTCTTGTCTTTGGTTAAGTTTTTGTTACAACCTCCGTTTTTTGGTTCTCAACTTATAAGTAAGGCATGGCATCTAGGTCCAAAGAGGTCATTATCCCACTGTACTCCACCCTTATTGGACAAATCATATAGTACAATGCTCCTTTTGGTATGTACCCGACCAGGCACATGCAGCAACTACAATGACCTCAAAGGTTCCATACAAAAATAATACAAGGCATAAAAAAATTGCTTTTTGCAGAGCATCTTAAAACCCTTTCCCTCTGCTCTGTTTCCTATAGATTGCAGAGTGGTGATCTACACCTGGCTTGTAAGGCATCCACCAACTCTACACTTATGAAGCTCCTACATATTCATAAGTAAAAGATTACCAGAAATACAAGGTATAAGGACCTGCATTTTTGTTTGTGAGTTAAACAGGACATGCTAGAGAAACAGATATAAGTCTCAGAAGTCCTAGAGACTGCTCTGCTTATGGAACTGGGTTCCCATCCATGTGAAGCTGAGTTTGTCTATTATCCTGTTAAAGCACAACCTAGACAAGTGGATGGGGAACAGGAAATTTACAACAGGCCTGTCACCCAAGTGACATGTCTGATAAGTGCGTAACACTATAGTAGAAATAACTAGATAGGTAGGGGTTCTAATCTCATGTGTGTGTGTGTGTGTGTGTGTGTGTGTGTGTGTGTGTGTGTGTGTGTGTGTGTGTGTGTGTGTGTGTGTGTGTGTGTGTGTGTGTGTGTATGTGTGTGTGTGTGTGTGAACCATATTTTGTGTGGGTTATACCATTTAAAAGTTTGCAGACGATTGCAAGTTGGGAGCTATTACTGACTCCTCGAGTAATGTTGACATCCTACAGAAAGGTCTCTCTGAGACCAATGACTGGTGTCAGAACCATGGCCTTAAGCTCAATGCCAAAAAATGCGTCATCATCCCCTTTGGTAAAAACCCATTTCCCATGAATTACCACATCAGTGGTAGTCCACTAAACACAGAAGTCATTATAAGAGATCTGGGAACACAGGTTGACAGCAACCTCTCTTTTGACCACCACATTGCCAATGTGGTCAGAAAGTCCTTCTATGTGGCACATCTCATTACTAAGGGTTTTGCATCCAGGAAGAAGGAGGTCATTGTCTTCCTCTACTCTTCCCTCATTAGGCCAGTCATTGAGTACAATGCCCTATTTGGCATGTACCTCACTAAACACCTGCAACAACTGGAGAGGCCACAAAAATACCTCACAAAGAGGATCCTAGGCCTTAAGCATTTGTCCTATATGGACAAACTAAAAAACTCCAGCTATTCTCTGTCTCATATCATCTACTTAGAGGCAATCTGTGCTTGGCTTACAAAGCCATGTCTGACCCAGCTCTGTTAGAAATGCTACATCTAAAGTAATCCTAATCCCTCCACATCACATGCTCCAGAGACCTCAGTCTCATTGCCACAATTAACAAAACATGCTGGAGGGACAGGTTCATAAGCCAGAGACTGCCCTTGCTATAGAATAGACTTCCCATACTTGTCAAGCAGAGCACCTCACTGGCCCTCTTCAAGAAAGATATTGAGGAGTGGATGAGAAATAGAAAATAAACCCGGGATCACTGTAGTAGCTCTTCTCGACAGAAGCACTAGGAACTAAGGTCAGGTAGAATGATGCCAGGCTAATCATATGAGCTAGGCTTGTAAAGGCTCCATGGCCATTAGTACACACCTATGAACCTATGAACCTATATATTCCCTTGAATATGCACAGCATTTCATAGTAAGAGGCAGTAACTGTGGTCATTAAAACAGCATTTGAATGTTAGGAATGTTGGTATCCTAACTCAATGTACTTTCAGACTTTTCTTCTTGACACAAGCTGAGCAAGTGTACATCAAAGAGGGTAGACTATGAAGCACTGATTGTCCCTGTAGTCAGGCTAATCATAGACACCTGCAAGCTATTAGCAGTGCTCACCCTTGTATTGTTAGGGCATGTGCATGAAATTATGTAGCCCCTTATACCATGTTTACCTTCTCTGAACTCAGTGCAGATCATGCCGTTCAGGAATGCTAATGATTTAACATCTAATTTGCATACCCATGGTGCTCATAGGGCTAAATCTGCATTGTATAAATGTAATTATTTAGCTAATGCATTTGTTCCATAGTGGGAAGAATGTTTGGCTCCAAAGAGTTTAATACTGCTAAATACGCAAAACTTCTGGAGAATTATTTACTTTCTACACTGCTTTCTCGTCAAAGTATCTTGGTATGTCTTACATAATGCTTTTATTGTAACATTAAGTATAAATTGCAATGTCCAGTACAAACCATTTATTTAGCTTTTTTTCCTTTGTCCTTTACTGTTGGTATAGTCCATGTATGTCAGTTATGACTGCATTACAAAAAGTTTGTTACAGAATGATACCTGACCTACATTTTGTAGTTTTTTTTTAACTGGAATTTGAACATTTATTGTAGATTAGTGTAGCATAACTCCATAACAAGGTCAGCCAGTCTTACATGTGTGAGCACAAAGAAATGTGTTGAGTTTGTGACATCTACCTGGCTGCCCTCCACAACAGTGTAGATGGCACTATAATAGCTCTCTACCATAGAAACTGTGTTTTTGCATTACAGAATGGTTATATACAGATATTATTTTATTTAAAAATGTGTGTGGGGGGCTTCCTAAGTTGTGTATAGTCATAAGGAGCATTACCTTTTAAATTGCTGCGTGCATGATGCATGCATGGATGCATACATTCATACATAATTGAGTTCACAACCATCCTGTATGTGCACTATATATTTAATTTTTTGTCTGTGCTCTGTTTCATCTCATACAGGGATATGGTAAAAAAGAAGAAATTTGTATTCCACAAGCCACCAATCACTGATGCAGAAGATGAGCTCATTATCCAGGCCTTACATCACCATGGAGCTTTTATCTTAGGAATATGTAGAGGTAATCAATCTGCCTGAGGCAGGGCATGAAAGAAGTTGCTCTGAGAAATGACACAGGGCAAGGTATATGAAAACATTTGCCAGCCATAAGGTGGTTGCAGTTGCATGGGAACAGGTGGCTGCAGGAGATGGTCTTGCTACCAAACCACCACTAACTGAAACAGAGGAGTTCCTATCCACTGTGATCCAGATAGCTCACAGAAGATTCACACAGAATCTTTTATTTTGTTATTGATGTGAATTTTCAAACCCAGAGTGTCTCAAGAAGACCTTCCAGGTATGCAAAATATAAGTGTCATTGTTATACCTTTATATACATATACTTTATATTTCATATATTCATATAGCCAGCGATAAGTGTTTATCAGATGACATGATAATAGAGACAGTGAGGGCATTGGGGGAATTTGACAGGCCAGTAGTTTTTTTATGAGAATATTCTTTATCTGCACATGTAAAGGGGATTGTTCTCTGTTTATTGTTTCATTCACATTGTGATGATTATCAGCCTTCTTTCCTTTCCTTACATACAGGGACAAGACCACCTGCACATGATAAATACACATTTGGTTATTGTTGGTACTGGTTATAAGGTAGAATCAGGTCTAACTGTGATCAAAATTTGTGTTGCTTTAGTATCTATTATAGTTTAACATGCCTTTGGTATAAGAAAGATTTTGTTCAATTTTATTCTCTATTTTTCTGTTTGTTGTGTTTATTGCTTTTTATCACAGGTGATGCTGACAGTGGCACTGAGAATTCTTACCACCTGATGTCAGAGTATTGGTAACTTCTGTTGGTGGGGGTGATAAAAAGGCACATTCTGGAGGTGCAGAGGGCCAGTATGACATTGAGATTGTGGCTCACTCATCCCCTCATCCCCTATCCATATTACAGACACAGTCAGTATGCCTATGCATATACATTACACAGACACATCGATATAGGACAGTTTGAGGGTGACATAGTTGATCAGGGTAATGTGGGTGGTTACACTACTTGCATAGTTATTTGCCTATCCCTGTAGTCATCAGGGGGATGTGGTGCCACACAGGAAAGTTGGTAGGGGTGCATTGAGTAGCCTTGCTGCCCTCCATCCTGCTGATCCTGGTATGTCATTTGGTGCCACCAGACATATGTGTAGGGTGTAGTAGAAGCACTGGTACATTTTGCCAGGGCCTAGGCAGAGATAATGTGAGTACTAAACAACATGCATTCTGATGTGTGTAATTCCCTGAAGTCTGTGGGCAAATTTTTGGACAGGATGAATAACACACTGGATCAGGCAGTGTCTGTGATGGAACATCTGGGGGAAGATGGGCATCCATGTGGCTGGAAAGCCACTACATCTTCTGATGTTAGCAAATGTGGTTGTGTGAGATCACACTCCCTTAATTACACTAATTCCACTGCTCCATCAGTGATTGTGGTGTCCACACCCAGACATGGTAGGCCATGGTGTCAAGGTCCTGGAACTAGTTGTAAGGAGCCTGTCTAGCAGACACCACTCATTTTAAGTTAGCACCCCAACTTCTAGCCAGGGCCATGGAAGTACCAGGGCAACTCATGGCAGAGGTGGCTGTCGTGGTTGGGGGTCAAGGATGTTGAGATGACTACTCTACCATGCATGTCTCACAAATGATCCGAGATGCTAGAATATTGTGCTAGCACAGTGCTTGATTGTGTTTCTGGAGACACACATACATTGAAGAAACAAAAACTTGTCCATTCCACTTAACATACATGCAGCTCTCTAAACAGTACTACATACCGTTGTGCTGTACATCTGTTGTTACTAGCCCTAAATACTGTATACTCTGGAAGATGCATGTAGTTCTTACCTGCTCACCCTCACTTCTTTGATGTAAGACTTGCCTTCCTACCCCAGTCTATGCAAATGATGATGACTGTGCCCTGCCCTTTACAATTAGGTTTACATATATGTTTGGCGCACATAGTGGATAGATAATGATTGCTTACTTCCAAGCTTGTATTTATCAATATGTATTGCAGAAGAAAATGTATTGATTTCTTGTTCCTACTCATTTGTGAATGACTGCTTATATAATTGTGGGACCTCACTGTATTTCAGTTAGTATTGTAAGTAATGCAGGGAAGCAGTATGTAGTTCACTCCTGCTTCTTGATATAGTTGTGCAAATGAGGGTATGATTGACCTGTTCCATGTTTTATAGACAGTGGTCAAGTGAAATGCTTGATGCACAGCAATGGTTCTACTACATAACTGTATATTGCAAAAGTCAGACATAGGATATATTACTGACATAGATGTACACCTCAGACAAATTATCTGCTTAGGGGCATATGAGAGTACTCTGTTATGTAACCTTATTTTCACTATATGTTCTACACTTACCCTGTCATTACTGCAGGTAACAATTGTGTCTTTGGGGTTGTCCCTGTCTGATGCTATCAGAATATTGCCATTACATGGTTAAGTAAAGGTTGTGGAGTTTGACAGACAATAGATTCCCTATATGTATATGTGCAGGTTCCTAGGCATTGACCTAGGGAGTGATTGTGTGTGCTATCCCCTGCCTCTTAGTCAGATCCAGGGTATACTGTGCACGTCCCCATCTGACAGCACTATCTGCAGCTGGTTGTTCTCCCTCAGCCTCTTCATCTGTAGCTACTACTGCTGCTATTGCTGCTGCTGGTCCTGCCTGTGGTCCTTGAAACTGTAGTTCTGTCCCTTGCTGTCCTTGTTCAATCTGTTTACTGAGAATGATATTCTGTTACATGGCACATACTGTAATTATTTCCTCAGAGGTGCCTGGGTCATCCTGCATTGCATCTAATAATGTGTCTAGACACCAGAGTCTTGATTTGAACAATCCAAACACACGTTCTATGATATTCCTTGTTTGAGTATGGGCCTCTTTGTATTCTTGCTCAGTGGGGTTGTGTGGGTTTCTCATGGGAGTCATGAGCCAAGGATCTAGTGCACAACCTGCATCTCCCACTAGATGACCTTCAGGAATGTCACCCCTAGCAAACCTGGTGTACAGATCACAAGTGTGCCATATGTATGAGTTGCTGAAACTGCTTAGGTTACCGGCATAGATATCTCAGATGATCCCTTGGGCATTACAGACAACTTGACAGTTTTCACATTGAAACCTTTTTTTGTTGCTGTACCTCCTTCACTGTTCACCACATGGGGTTTGTATTTCTATGTGTGTGCAATCTATGGCCCCCAAAACTTCAGGGATGTGAGCTACTGCACATAATTCCTGCATGGTTCTTGCTCTCTCTTGTGGAGTGTCTGAGAAACATATGTGATCCCTTGCATGTAGTAGCATTGCTTTTAAAAACTGATGTAATATTCTAGATGTGGATGCCTGTGAAAACCTTAATATATTCCCTGTGGAGCTCTGGAAAGTACCAGTAGCTTGAATGCATAATGCTACACATACCTTTATTTCCACTGGAATGGACTATCTATAATTGCCCTGGGGCCTGAGGTGGGGGTGACACATGTTGCATATTTCCTGCAATGTTTCCCTGTCCACCCTGTATCTGTCAGCAATTTCTGTGTCATGCAATCCACAATAATTCAAACAGGGTCTAAACACCCCTCTACTTCTTCTGTCCAAAGTCTAGCAGCAGCACCCTCATTTAAAACTTGTTGCACAATAATAGCAGCAGCAACACCTAACCTATTGTTTTTTTCTAAGTTTTGGTGTTCAGGGCAAATGGCTACACTGAGTATACAGGATTGTCTTCCTTAATAGATTTGTCGTGTTGGATAGGTTAATTAGCACGTACGTTGGCTGTTTATGCCATCTTTAGCATATTCTGCAATTTGTCTTTGTTTACAGCTCTACATATCAGGTGCAGGCATTTAATGAATACCAAATGGTGTGCTACTGTGTAGCTCTTAATGAACCTGGGCCAGTGTCACAGGTATGAATTTCATCATCATCAATCCCCTTTTTCTCATTTTCTACATGGGGTTGGGTTGTCATGTTAACAGTCACCATCTTTTTTGATTCAGTGTACACTCCTGCCTTCTTTGACCTATTGGTCTGTTTTAATTCAGTTCCCTATATTACTCTAGCATGTCCAAAGGTCAGTCAATGGTTTTCTGTCCAGTCCAGCTGGTGAATCTGGGAATTTTGAGGCAATGTTACAACTGTCTCATGTACACGGACAACCCTCTCCTCCTCCAAACAGGTTCAAATATATGTGAGAGATGCAACCATATAGCCAAACTGGAGGGTGAGCTCTCTCATCTCAAAACTGGTGTAACCAGTCAGGAGGAGAAGGTAACCTCACACAACACAATTCCAGTATCACATAGTCCCACCACAACAGCGAACCAAACACATAAAAACACAAAAACATACTCGGAGGCTCTAAATAAAAATCTACCTAAGCAACACAGTCCTCCAAAGCAGACATCCAAGCAAATGCTACCCCAAAACAAAACACGTACAACACATAGCACACAAAGTCAGTGTGCCAAGCAGTCACAGCCCTTAAGGCTGAATAACACACCTGATACTCTTGTAATAGGTGACTCTATTGTCAGACACACTGACGTCCCGCTCACCAGGCTAAATAAAGAGAAGGTCACAGTGAGCTGTCTATCGGGCGCTAGGATCCGCCACATAACTCAAGCACTCAGGTCACTCCAAAGCAAATACAAATATGACTCAGTCATTGTACATGCTGGCATGAATGACCTGAGATGTACCTCCCTCAACTACATGAAAAGAGACATAGAGGAGCTCTCTGATCATGTAGCCCAGGCCGGTATGACCCTGACCTTGAGCAGCATCTTACCCTCACCTAGAATGATGCCACAGTATAAAGACAAAATGATCGATTTTAACAATTGGCTAAAATTTTGTTGTCATTCAAAGGGGATCCAGTGTCTGTCAGCCTGGGATGACATGCTCGACAAGCCAAGTTGCTTCGCTAGGGACGGCTTACACCTGTCACCCCTGGGCTTTCGGATATTGGCAAAGGCTCTTGCCACCCCCATAGTGCCTTTTTTAGGCAAGGCTCAAAAGTCAAACCCACCTCCATAGACAGCACAAGGAACAAGAAACTAAGGGTAATGCTGCTAAACGCCAGAAGTCTTAACCTCAAGATGCATGCACTCGAAGCTCTCCTCAGTATGGAGAACATCGATATCTGTGCAGTGACAGAAACCTGGTTCAAGGCTCCAGAGAGCACCCCAGCACTACCAGGTTATACCTCATATCATGCTTTTTGGCCCCAAAACCTGGACCGAACCACAAAAGGAGGGGGATTTTCCATATTTATCAAGGATATCCACACCTCCAGGTTAGTGGCATTGCACGAAGTATCGGAGACCATCCATGTGCAACTGACAGTGGGCAAGACTGCTTTTCAGTTTATAGCATCCTACAGACCACCCTCTCAAAGTCAGTAATCCCACTCGGCTTTCCTGAAAACATTGGAGAACATGAAGATCTCTCCAAACACCATTATATTGGGTGACTTAAACTACCCAAACATAGACTGGGAGCATTTCTCAAGCCCCAGCACCTTAGCCCAAAGGTTTCTGGAATTTATAAACTCAAATGCTATGGAACAACTAGTCACCACTCCCGCAAGAGGGGAAAATATACTAGACCTGATCATTACCAACATGGGGACTCTATGCTCCATACCAGAAGTATATCCGTCATTGGTAAGATCAGACCATAAATTAATTTCACTGGATATCCACATCCCGACCCCACCTCCAGCCCAGAAAACCACAGTGAAAAACTTCTCAAAAGCGAACTTCACACTTCTCAAAACTGAAGTGGAATCCTTCAAGGTCCCAGGGCCTGTGGAAACTACGGCCCAAACTGCAGAATCCTATATAAACACATTCTACGGACATCTCCAGGAATGCATGGATCATGCTATCCCAAACAAAATCAAGACCCAATCATCCAAAGGCAGACATCCAGTCTGGTGGACCCCAGCTATAAATAAACTGTACAACAGAAGGAGGAAGCTACTACATGATAGAGCAAAATCCCTAAAAGGGAAGGCATCTCTGATCAGTACTAGCAAAAAATTACGATCCCTCATAAAATCCTCCAAGGCCAGCTTCGAGAGAAAAATTGCACATGACACTAAAGACAATCATAAGGCTTTTTTCAGTTATGTTAGGAACCTGGGATGCAACTCCCAGACTTGTTCTGAGTTGATTATAAGCAACAAAAAATACAATGAACCCACAGACATAAGCCAATATCCTGGCAGACAGGTTCAGTGCAAACTTCTCCACCCCCTCCCCCCCAAAAGAGCAAGTATCTATCCCAACAGAGTGCAGCCTCCCAAACATCTCTGATGCTCAGGTGAAGGCCTCCCTCTCCAAAGCAAAAAACACTGCTTCCATGGTACCAGATGGTGTCCCGGGTTGTGTCCTACATGAACTCCAAGAAGAACTAATCCCTCAAGTAAAACTGCTGTACAATCTCAGTCTCACTACAGGATATGTGCCCAAAGAATGGCGTACAGCAACAGTGGTCCCACTCCACAAAAGTGGCGCCTCTACGGACCCTGGAAACTATCCCCCCATAAGCCTGACTAGCCTAGTCTGCAAGGCTATGGAGAGGATCATCATGGAACTCATAAACAAAGACATTGAGGACCTACAAACACTAGATCCTACCTAATTTGGCTTCGTCAAGGGCAGATCCTGCCTTTTGAACCTGGTTGACTTCTTCGAAACAGTCACCAAGGCCATAGATGAAGGAAAGGCAGTCCACACAGCCTATCTGGACCTCGCAAAGGCATTTGACACAATACCCCACTCGGGCATCATAGATAAGCTATCCACCCTAAATATAAACCCCTATGTCACAAGATGGGTCGCAAACTGGCTCAAAGACAGAACCCACAGAGTCAGAGTTGCTGGAGCCATGTCAGCCTCGAAACCGGTCACAAGTGGCATCCCACAAGGTTCTGTCCTGGGACCTCTCTTGTTTTGTATTTACTTTTCTGAGGTACAGACCAACGTGGGAGGACTATGGCTCACCAAGTTCGCAGATGACTGCAAACTGGGCGCCATAATCGACTCTCCAGCTGACACAAACATCCTTCAAAAGGTCTCAGAGATGGATAACTGGTGCCAGAGCCATGGTCTAAAGCTAAATGCCAAAAAGTGTATAGTCATACCCTTTGGCAAAAACAATGTGCCCACAAATTACCACATAGGTAGTAACCCATTAAGTACAGAGAAAGTAATTAGGGATCTGGGGACCCAAGTTGATAGCAATCTCTCCTTTGACAACCACATTGCCAAAGTTGTTAGAAAAACCTTCTACATAGCCCACCTCATCATGAAAGGATTCACATCTAGATCAAGAGAGGTAATCGCGCCCCTTTATTCATCCCTCATCAGGCCCATCATAGAATACAATGCCCCTTTGGGATGTACCTTACCCGACACCTGCAGCAATTAGAAAGACCCCAAAAGTACCTCACCAGGAGGATCAAGGGACTCAAACAGATGCCATATGCTGCTCAGTTAAAAAAACTCCAGCTCTACTCAGTTGCATACCGCCTACTTCGAGGCGATCTATGCCTGACATATAAAGCTATGTCCAACCCAGAATTAATGGACATGCTCCACCTTAGTAAATCTAAATCCCTTAGAGCCACGTGCTCAAGGGACTTGAACCTCAGCACAGAAATAAATAGAACATGCTGGAGGGACAGATTCATAACCCAGAGGCTCCCTTCGCTCTGGAATAGAATTCCAATTCATGTTAGGCAGAGCACCTCACTGACTCTCTTCAAGAAGAATCTTGATGAGTGGATGGGGGATCGTAGGTTTGTCCCGGGGATTACTTCCATGTCACTATTAGACAGAGGCACAGTAAACTAAACTTTAAAAAGGGCACAGTATACTCAAATCAAGGGATGGCGTAAGCCAAACACAATCGGGCTAGGCTTATAAATGCCCCAGGGCAGATAGCCTAGTATGAACCTATGAACCTATACCTGACTGTCAAAGATCTTCTCTCACACAATCCATCCACCCCTTTGCTGGACACTCTCATTTCCTCTTACCTTCTTCCTGTCTGTCCCAAATCTTTTTCACCTAATTGTCTTCTGCTTTTCTGCACATGCACCCAAACCACTGTAATCTGCTCTCTTTGATCTTTTTTGCAATTGGAAGTACTTTGGCTTCTGCTCTTATTTCCTCATTTCTTCATTTGTCCCATAGTGTGCATCCAACCACCCATTCCATTATCTTCCCTTCTAACTCAATTCTCAGCTTCTTCTGATATCCCCAATTTGCTGCCATTACAACTGTCTTATCTGTACTTAGCTTCATCCCATGTGCCTTCAGTTTTGCATTCCATTCCCCTATCCTTTGCTGAAGTTCTTGTTCAGAGTCTGCCTGTAAAGCCACATTATCTGCAAACAGCAACATTGTTTATCTGTCCCTCCAACCTGTTTTGGTAGTGTAGTCCATCACCAGTATTAACAGCAGTGGGCTCAGAGCTGAACACTGGTGCATACCCATTCTCACTGGGAACACTTCTGAGGCTGATCACTGTCCGTACTTGAGTCATTGGGTCCTTTTACATAGCCTGCAAAAATTCTACCAATGTTTCTGAGACTTTGAACCACTGCGTCCTTGAGACCTTGCCGTATGCTTTCCCCAAGTCTAGGAACAACCAATTGGACATTTTCCTCATCTCTAGCTTCTTCTCAACTTTGTGCCTTACAGCAAACATCAGGTTAATTGTGCTGCATCCTGATCTGAATCCAAACTGCTCTTATCCCATCTTATTATTAAGTCTCTGTATATCCAATTAATCACTGTCTACATCATGAAATGTGGCAGGAGTTTGACACCTCTGTATTGCCCATGGTTGTGGATGTCCTCTTTGTTCTTGTATACTGGCACAAGTATACTTATTCTTCAGTCAACTGAGATTTGTCTTTCTTTCCACACTGCTATGAGTACCCTCAGGAGCTATTCTCCCCTACCTCACCCAGCATCTTTATGATATCTACTGTGACCTCATTTGAGCCTGCTGCTTTCCCTGACTTCATTTTCCTTAGTGCAAGTTTCCTTCATCTGGGATGGGCTCATCTTCTCCTATCATATGGTGTGTCTGGGGCAGTACAGCTGTGGGATTTTCATAATTCAGAAGCTGCTTTGATGTCTTCTGACTGTTGAGCAGATTGCTGCTGGTATCCCTTTGAAGAGTGTCTGTCTGACTATCTTCTTTATGTTTCTGTTTGCCTTGCAACCTGATATAGTTTCTTTGTGCCACCTACTGAGTCACTTTCCAGAAGCTGGTAGAGTGCCTCCAATGCCTTGTTCTTTGCTATTGCAATTCCTTTATTAGCATCTTTGTTAGCAAACCAATATTCTTTCCTTCCTAGTCTGGTCCATCTTTTCTATCTCCCACTTTTTCCTGCACTCTTGTTTTTTAACATCTTCACTTATTTCCTTACTTGGTTTGTAGTCCTCACACATACTGTTTTGAGGCACTGCTAGTCTTGTTCAACTCCACCTCTTTCCTCCTCTTCTTGGGGTGATAGAACTCTGAGTAATTCACTGAACTGTTTAGCCTGGTCTCTGCTGACCTTAGTCATGAGTGCCTACCCCTGCCACAGTGTACTCTTCACCCTATAGGGCACTGTATAGAGTCTGTGCAGCTGTCAACAGCTCCATTCATTAGTGAGTTTGAGATGGATTTTTTTGGAGATAGGAGGAACCTTATAGAACCCTAGAGAGACACAGGGAGAACATGCAAACTCCAAGCAAGCATTGGCCAAAAACACAATTTTAAGAGGAACAGACCAAAAGTATGAGCCAAACATTCCAGACATTCTGTAAAACTTTGAACATGTGAAAACTATGGTTAACTCCTTCAATCACAAGTGGTGGTGGTATGGGTAGAGAATTTAGGCTCCTGATCCTCGTACCTAAGGTACAGGGTTTGAGTCTAAATAACTCTAACCAGCAGTTATAACTAACTGGGGCATTCACACACACACACACACACACACACACACACACACACACACACACACACACACACACACACACACACACACCTGCAGCCAAGTAAATGAAAGCTGAAAGCATACACAACTCCAGCCAAGAAGTAAATGAAAGCTGAAAGCACAGTTCACACTTTCTCTCACACATGCACATGCACACACACGCATGTGCACATGCACACGCACACACATACAATACACAAAACTGCAGCCAATAAGTAAATGAAAACTGAAAGCACAGTTCACACTTTCTCTGGCCATTAAATGAAAGCACAGTTAAAAGAAGCTGCTGCACACAGCAAATGTAGCACACTCCTGCCGTTAAAGTAAGCACAGTTTGGGGAAAACATAGCCTGGCTGCAGCCATTAAATAAGTAAAGCTTCTCCTGCCAATGCACAACTGCAACCAATAAGTAAATGAAAGCACAGTTTCTTTAGGTTTACATTTACCTGGAGGAGAGGAGCAGAGCCATGGAAAATAAACATAACCTGCCTGCAGCCATTAAATAAGCAAAGCTGCTGCTTCTGGAGTAGGAGCCAAGCTGGGGAAGAAAGTTGTGCTGTGCACACACAGACCGGTCTGTAGAAGTTGATGCCATTGTGCACGCCCTGCAGGTGATAACGTCAGGAGTAAAAAATAAAAAAAAAAATAAAAAAAACAGCAGATTCGGAAATTATAGGGGGCACATGGGAATTTGTGGCACCCCAATATTTTGCCATCAAAACTGGTATTTACAGAGGAATTCAGTACAGTTGAGAGTTATGGTTATGAGCAAGGACAATGAAGTATAATTTGACAACAGGAGAAAAAAGCTCTGTAGTGATGTGGCAAATATTTTCACAAAGCGGAAGAGAATATCATAAACCATTCATGGCATTTTGAGGAAGATGTGGAATAAGAAATGGTGGAATTCAGGAATGCATGTGGAAGACATAAAGCAGGTCTAGTGGGAACTAGGAAAAACTAGGGTACTGGTTTATGGGGATTTGCTGTTTAGCAATTAGGTCAAATAATGTGCATTTAAGATAGGAGTAGTAGGAATTACATGTTGGTAAATGGTATTTCCTTCTTTTTATAAACACTCGAATGACTTTTGCACCTACTAGAAAATGGAAAATGAACACATTAACTGATTAAATAATACCAGAGAAGCAGCAGTGTGATTTGAGCAATATCCTTATGGAGGGAATACTTGTGTTGCAAAAAATGTCAGCCTAATGATGCTTATCTTTGGTGACTAACATTCCGTTTTTTTATATTTACTACTACAACAGTTCCTTCTTTCAAAGATCTGTTGTTATGAAGAGTAACTTAGACAAGCTTACATTCTTTGATTTTACCCAATATTTCTTGATTTGGTTTTTAATTTTAACTTCCAAAATTAAATGCATGCCAGTCTTGTAGCACACCAGCTTATTTCACCCAAATGCTCTGAGTTCAGTACTGCTCCACAGTATCTTATCAAACATCCTTTTTATTACCCTTGGAATACTACAATGTATCTATCAGAATTGTAAGATATTTTGCAACATTCTGGCAGAATATTTGTTTTTTAAAGGTAGAATGCATTAGATTTTCAACACTTCATGAAACTATAATGCTTATCATCGGTGGGGGGGGGGGTGCAGTCATGATTAGAAACGATAATTGGCAGGTAGTTCAGACCCACTGCCTAGTTCCATTCTCTTAAGAAATCAAATTCTTACATCACAAATATTTCCAGTTTATGTTTATTAGTTATTTTAATATATTTCCATTAGGTTTGCCTTATAAAATTTTCTCTGCTTAATTTTCTCTGCTTGGTTTCTAAGTAAAGTATCATTGGTTCAGTAACATGAACACCATTAAAATTATATGAAAGGCAAACATATGTATGTATAGGTTCATAAACTAGTACTAGGCTAACTGCCCTTGTGGGCCATTTTAAGCCTAACCATTTATCCTATGAGAGGATCAAACCTTGCACCTTGTATGTGTAAGATAAGCACCTTACCCATAACGCCAACCCACCCCCCCATAAAAATGTACAATTTCAGGTGCATGAACTATGTGAATGTGAAAAATGACTATAAAGAGTTGGCATGTAGAGAAAATTTACATATCATATGTCCGGGTTGTTAAAGCATTTTGTTATACTTTTCATGCATCTGTGTTTTACAGTTACAAAATAAAGATTATGGCATGTTATTTGATGCTGTAGTTTCAATCCTAAACAACTTTTTCTTTATGACGGCACCCCACAAAAATCACTCCAACTTGGGTATTGGCAATATTTAAGATGTACCAACATAATATTCTGGGTAATGAAACCATTATACTTCTTTTGATGAACAGTTATTTATTTATGTAATGGTTTTACTAATAAATCATCACATGCTAATTTTCAGTGTAGGGTCATTTACCTGTGAAACATAATTAACAACTTGTCTTACTGGGATATAAGACTCCACTGTTGCTACATTTAGCAGTGTAAAATTGTAACTTATGCAGTAATATAGGAAATGCATCATTGTGGATTCAGTCTTTCATGATGTCATGTCAGGAGACTTTAGCTTTAAGAAAACTTTCAAAGGGCCATACTTATCAACAAAATTAATTGCATCATATGACATACAATTTGATAATTGCATATGGTAAGAAGATTTCTCCAATAACTAAGGATTTGCTATTTACATTTGTTATGGTAAATGTAACAGCATACTTTAACAAAAAGCCAATAAATGTCTCTGTAGGAAGAGAATTTTTGGTTTGCTTTTCTATAAACAGGTTCTTCTTTGAATTGTCGGCTTCCACAAAGCTGAAGTTCCAAAATGCTGAAAAATAATGCCCAAAATACAGAAGGGTATAAAACTGAACTATAAGTGAACTATAAGCATTTTACTCCTTGACTGGGGGGGTCAAAATCTACCCTCCAAGCTTATATTTATGAATTCTATGGTAAAACCAACTCAAAGAATGGAAGAATTTTCCAAAAGTAGTGAATCATTTCTATACTCACCTAGAAATTTCCTATGGGAAAAATGTATCAGCATTTTGTATTCCAATATTTTTTTCTCTGGGTAAATGATGTTTGAGAAATTTCACCTCAAGCAGCTGTAGATGATCCAGCTGGGCAGACTTGCAAATGACAAATCGAGAACAGGTAGTGATGACTATAATGTGGTAAATAGAGCCAACTATAAAAACAATGCACCAAAGTAAGTTTAATGTCATGTTTAGCACTTTCATCTTAAAACTTGACAATACTTCATCAGAGCAAATAATAATCATACTAAATTCCTTTGTGTAAGTTTCTACAAAAAACTCACATGACAGATCTTCACCAGTAAACAAATTGTTGTAAAAATTGAAACATTTCCACTCTCTCCTAATTTAAGTATTATACAAATTATTCATGAAAGCATATTCATTAAATTTGCAAACATGAATTAAGTGGTTAAATGAAAGTATAAGGAATATCATAAGAACACAACTCTATAAATGTTATGCTAGTCAAAACATTTGCTATGTACTAATTTTTACTTAAAACAATGCCTGCAAAAATTGGCCATGGATGTGTATTCTCTGAGACTCAGTGTATGAATATTTGTAAATAATAAGGCAAACATTAAAATATTTAAGTGCTATAAACATAACAGCAAATGGTTGTATGTGATGTATTACCCCAAAGGCTTGGCTGAAAATATTCATTTTAAATTAAAATTTTCCTTGATAGTGGTGGATGGATAGTCAGCTGTTAGTGTTATCTACCTGAAATTATTTTACTTCTGACTTATTGCTCCAGACACCCTCTGTTAGGACTGATATTCGACTTCCAAACAGAGAAATGCCAATGATTCGATATGTTCAGAAAGTGCATCATTTTTGTCTTTACCACCTCCATACTTTCACATGTGTACTGTCTATTAGTTCTATCTTGTAACATCCTGACAGAATTTCACATCCATGTTGGAAACAGCTTTTTTGTGTTATAAAGTCTTTTGGTAGCCTTATATTTAGATATCTCAAATTCTGTTGGGAGGGTGGCCTAATGGTTAAGGTGTTTGCCTTACAAACACAAGGTGCAGGGTTTGAGTCTCACAAAGGATAATTGGCTAGGCTTAAAATGGCTCGCAAGAGCAGTTAGCTTAGTACTAACCTATGAACCTATGTATTCATTAACTTGTAGAAAAAAAATGTCACTAATGAAACCCCTGTGCATCACAGAATACATACACATGGCTAGAAACATGATAGCACATTAAAAACACCTAGTCTTCTTTTCCTCTTACTTGGGGGCCTTGGAATAATCCCTACTAATTCAGTGCCCTTCTGCTTATAAGGCTTCCACAGAAGAATACAATATTCAAGTTTAAAACAGAAAAGGAAGTAATACAATAATATAAGTGAGCTAGATGTTATAATACTATGTATCATTCCAATTACTTTTTGAGACATTTTACAGACTCAGATGCAGTTTCAATAAAAACTACACAAGCTACTAAAACCATGTGCACATTGTGGTGTGACAAGCACATGGTAGTACACTGTAGAACCAGCTGAACTGTATGCTAATCAACCAATCCAAGATTCAGGAGATATCCAACAAGCTATAAAGCAACCATGTAGACTCAGTGCTGGCTTTCCTTGTGAATTCCAAAACCTACTGGAATACAGCCACTGAAAGAAGCATACACAGAAAGAATGTTAGGGGCTGCTGTTGCTTTAATTTGTGTATATGTGCAACAAGCTGAAGTCTATGCTGCTACTGCTGCTGCTAACAGACCAAGGCCAAGAAAGAGAAGAGTTTTCAGACCCTGTTTAACTTATCACAATCTACATGAGGTGGAAATTGTAGAGCACTACCGGGTGGATACAGACTCACTACAGAAATTCTGCAACATCTGTCATCCTCAACTCAGACCAAGGGCAGACAGAGGGGAACCAATACCAGTGTAGACAAAGGAATGTGTAGCACTTAGAATTTTAGTTGCAGGAACCTTTCAGAGACCAACAGGGGACATGCTGGGAATGTCAAAGGCATCAGCATCCAGGATCCTCCATCAATTCCTGAATGCTATGCTCCAACATGCCAATGATGATATATATTTTCCCAATACACCTGAGGACAGGACCACAGATATGCAGTAGTTCTACCCTGTAGCATATTACCCTGAAATACTGGGTGCCATAGATTGTACGTATATAGAAATCAAAGAATCATTCAGGGAACAGGGTAGGGTCTACATAAATAGAAAGGGCTTCCACTCCATTAATTGCCAAGTTGTGTATGATGCTAAGGGAATCATCTTGAATGTGTGTGCTGGCAAACCAGAAGGTTACCATGACTCACATATCTGGCACAACTCCCAACTGTATCAGATGTTCATGAGGGATGATATCCCACAGCGTCATTTACTGAGGGATGCAAGTTATGCACTGGACCTGTTGCTGATGACACCTATCTGAAATGCACAGACTTTCACTGAGGAACACCATAATGAGGCACATGATCACACCAGAAATATCATAGATCATGTGTTTGGGCTGCTGAAGTCATGGTTCCAGTGTCTAGCTACATCTGGGGTAGCTTACATGTACTGAAATCTTCCCATCTTTGCCATGCTTCACAACATTATCCTGAAAACGAGCCACAACAGGATCAACAAGGGGAAGTGGCACACATCCCTCCACCACTGGCAAGGTCACCACAGTGACATGCAGGTGAGGAGTCAGGGGGAACCAGCAGCTGCTGTGGATGCAGACAGATGTAAGCATGCTCAATATGCGCTTGCATTGGCTAAGAGACAATGCATAGCACACTCACCACCTAAGAGGATAAGAACTTCATCCTACACATATACATATAGTAACATTTATGCCAGGCAATGCTCACAACCTTTACCTACCTCTATAATGGCTGTGTAATCCTAGCATCAGACAGAGTAATCCCTGAACTAAAACTGTAGCAACTACCAGATTTACAATGTAAGTGGTGAACCTGGAATAGAACAAAAAATGTGTAGTAATACAAATGAATTCCATAACCTGGAATACTGTTACTTGGCAATGTAAGCAAGTAAAAGGTGGTTGAGACTCACAAAGTATAGAAGTAATTGTAGCAGGGTTTTAAATGTAAGCAAGCTTCACATATTTCACAGTTTCTGTTCAGTAATATCCAACCTTCCCTTGATTTGTTGACAACTGTATATTATCGCTATTTAATATCCTCACACATTTTAAGGACAATGTTACAAAATACCTTACAGACTGCATGTCTCATATTACTGGGCAGACAAGAGAAGACTAGGCAAAATACACAGAGAGATAAGACATAGCTGCTTTTCTACAAGCAACAGGCATAAGTGGATGTGTGATTACTCATTGTACTACATCTGAAATTAATACAAGTACAATCATGTGTTTGGGCTGCTGAAGTCAAGGTTCCAGTGCCTAGATACATCTGGAGTACGTTACATGTACTGAAATCTTCCCATCTTTGCCATACTTCACAGCATTATCCTGAAAAAACAGCCACAGCAGGATCAACAAGGGGAAGTGGCACACATCCCTCCACCACTGGCAAGGTCACCACGTCCACATGCGGGTGAGGAGTCATGGGGAACCAGCAGATGCTGTGGATGTAGGTAGATATAAGCATGCTCAATATGCCCTTGCACTGGCTAAGAGTCAATGCATAGCACACTCATTACCTAAGAGGATAAGAACTTCATCCTACACATATACATATAGTAACATTTATGCCAGGCAATGCTCACAACCTTTACCTACCTGTATAATGGCTGTGTAGTCCTAGCATCAGACAGAGTAATCCTTGAACTAAAACTGTAGCAACTACCAGATTTACAAGGTAAGCATTGAACCTGGAATAGAACAAAAAATGTGTAATAATACAAATGAATTCCATAGCCTGGAATACTGTTACTTGGCAATGTAAGCAAGTAAAAGGTGGTTGAGACTCACAAAGTATAGAAGTAATTGTATCAGGGTTTTAAATGTAAGTAAGCTTCACATAATTCACAGTTTCTGTTCAGTAAAATTCAACCTCCCCTGCATTTGTTGACAACTCTATATTATCACTATTTAATACCCTCATACATTTTAAAGACAATGTTATAAAATACCTTACAGACTGCATGTCTCATATTACTGGCCAGACAAGAGACGAATGGGCAAAATACACAGAGAGATAAGATAGTGCTGCTTTTCTACAAGCAACAGTCATAAGTGGCTGTGTGATCAGTCATTGTACTACATCTGAAATTAATACAAGTACAAACAACTCAGACATGTACAACTGTCATACGTTTTCTTAATACTGTGGACGATGTTCAGTTGCTTGTATTTACAATGGTTTTCATTCTATGCTGCAAAGTTGTGTCTGTGGCAAAGAGGGATAAGACACCCTTTCTGTGTTTTTTAAAGTTTACTGGAATGAGAGTTGAAATCCAGACCTGTATAAAAATATTTCATGTGTACCAACATAAACTTTGTAGTGTTGCTTATTTAACAAATAAAATTAGAAAAAATGAAGAAAAGAAATCCATTAAATATTAGTTTAAGGGTGTGCACAGTTATGCAACCAATGTACTGTATGTTTTTTTTTTTTTATTTTTCCCCTAACAGATTTGTTTGTCTTTCAATTGAATTGTACAGGTTATAGGTAACATTAAAGGTGGGAAATGATTTGAAATGAATTATTGTGGACTCATTTTTTTATATCACAAAAACGTGGCATTGTAACAGGGATATGTACACTTTTTATATCCACTATATGTGTTGCCACAATGTTTCCATGTTATCTACCTCTAACAAATCACTACACTTACAGCACATGGAGGTAGACCAAACCCAGTGGTTCAGCCTACCCCTGCTCTGCTTTCTACGGCACTAATGCCCAGCACATCTGAAACCCAACCTGATAGTACTGTCTTTGCTGCCGCTGCACTACCTGTGCCCTCAGGTAGCACTATTTCAGCAGCTGGTACTGTGGTACCCTCAGGGAGTACTGGCAGAGGTGGGTATTTTATCACCTTCAAGGAGATGCTAGTGTTGGTGTGTAGCATTGTGAACAGCACCATTGGTGCACACCTATGCCAGCTGGAGAGGCTCCTATCCCTTATAGTCCACTCAGAGGAAGATATTTCAAGCACTCCAGCAGCCAGTGGAGTAAGGAGATGGTGATGACATTCCCGAAGGTGAGGAATAGATTCTCACTGTCCTCATGTTTGATGGGTATGAGCTTGTGTTGCCCCCTCCCTAATCCCAATACTGGTGTCCCCCAACCTTTTGTGTCACTCACCATTCTTGTGTCTTGTCTTTTTGGTCCCATTTATTTGCATCTGCTTCCCCATCTACCCAACTTACCTGATCCAGAAATACCAATGTCCCTTACCCAACATTCTTCTCTTACTGAAGTAAAATAAATAAAATGGGCACTTGACACACAAAAAATATATATATTGTCTCATACATAGCTATCTACTTTGCAAACATGTCTTTTTGATAGACTTGATTTGGTTCAATTAGCTATACAACATGATTGCGTTGTTGTCAACCTTTTTGTGGAGGTGATAGTCCAAATTAACCTAGTATTCTGTACATGTTTTCATTTTACACTGTTAAAGAAATGAACAGTTATGGTTCTTTCCTACCTCCCTCTTGCATATTCCTATATTGCTTTCACTTTGCTCTCCCCCCTGCTTGCCCCTAATTTACCACTTTCCTATCTATGTATCCCATTTTAACACCTTTAATCTGGTTAAAAAATAGAATCACACACAACACACATAAGTAAAAAAGCAATGGAGCCCTTCATTTTTTGGTCACTTTGTGTGGAGTTTGGTATCATGTACCAATGTCAAGCGGCAGTGAACAGCTCTTCACTGGTCCAGTTACTTCTGTGCCATGCTGCTTAAAAATGCTATGATAAGGTAATACACACTAACACACAGTGAATGTAGTATAAGGAATTATTTCAGTGCATTATCATTATAAAACTATCATATGCATTTGGATTTGAACCTCATATCACCCAGGCTTCAAAAGAAATGTGTCACTGCGTCTACATCTGCTGCCACAGGGTCAGCTAAGCAGGTGTGTTTCATACACTCAGTACTGAAAACTCTCATACTGTTATCGATGAGGCTAACTTTTGCTTGGTGCTTAAATCTGGGCAAACAATGAAGGCAGTAAAAATGTGTATCTTGCATGTCCACTCACTTGACCATCCATTGTATAAACCTGCAGCTTGGTGGTGTACTATGAAAAGTGGACAATATCATATATTACTTTTGTTCAATGTCCATTTAGTCTTCATCCCATGAAAGTATATTTAAAAACCAAAACAAAATGAAGTCACTATCTAAGAAAATAAGACATATTTAAAATTCTGCCATCTGTTACCTCCCCCATGCACTGCAACCTTGGTCTCTCAGTACTTGTTCACAAATATGGTAACTACACTACATAAATAAATAAGAAATGCTGTCTTATATGGCATGTATATCTTTGAAATGACAATACCTATTTAGATTTCCAATACTTGTAGTAATGTGGACACCTGTTGCATATAGTTTGTGAAACTGTCACTTAAAGTATACCCGGACATTGGAAACACACCAAATAATACTTGACAATTGGAAATGGCTGTGTCTCCATTTCAAGCAGGCCTCCCAACATCAACTGCTGATGTCATACACTGTAAATTGACCTGTAGCCTTGTATATGTCAGACTTGTTCTATGGTGCTTGCTTAAAATGCTCAGTTCTCCAGTTCATGTACCTTAGGTAGGAGTTCTTATCTATTTGAGTCAACTGGTGCATTTGTGAATGTCTAGGCAGAAAAGTGTAATTGACTATCCTACAGCTGCCACTTCAAACTCATAGATCATCAATATTTTGAGAGTTGCACATGTCAAGACATCCGTTTCATGTAGGCCTCCCAACATCTTCTTTCTGACATCCACTGCTGATGTCATTCACTATAAATTGGCCTGCAGCCTTGTAAAATTCAGACTTGTGCTGTGATGCTTGTGTAAAGTACTCATTTCTTTAGGCCATGTAACTTAGATAGGTAAGGGTTATGTTCTCACTTTAGTCAACTGGTGTGCATGTGTGGTTGTGTACTTGCTTGACATTAGAAAGAGCATTTTACATCAGCATGTCAGACACTACTATTACCATCTTCCTGTCAACAGACTCTGCTGATGTCATCACTTATAAAGTGCTGTCCAACACTCCCTAAGTCAGACTTTTGTTGTGGCAGTTGTGCTAAATACAGAGATCTCTAGTCAGTGTAGTAAGATAGACAGGAGTCTGCTCTCACTGCAGTTAATGTGCATGTGTGCATATGTGCACTTGCTTGACATTAGAAAGAGCATTTTACACCATCATGTCAGACGCTGCTATTACCATCTCCCTGTCAACAGACTTTAATGACATCATCAGCTATAGCTGTCTCTCAAGCTTGCTCTGTTACTGTCACAGGTGAGGTTAAGATCCCTAGAATGAGTTAAACATGTGCCATTATATTTGCAGATGTGAAGCATTTCCATCCTGGCAGGGTTGGAGGACCGGCCTGTAGGTGAGGCACAAGTAAACTCATCCTATACAATACAGAAAACAATGGCAGGGCTTCCAGTCTATCCATGTATGTCATAGCATGGTTTATAGGCCCTGTATTTTTTGTGGTCTATCCATCTGCTGCCGGTGTTTTCTGAAATACATGAAAAAGGGAGCATTGTACTCTATTGGTGCTCTGATGAGGTTTGAGTACAGTGTTATAATGTCCTCACAACTGGATATGGATGGCCTGACTTACGAGGTGCACAATGTAGAAGGCTATTCTTACAACTGTGGAAACTTGATGGTTGAAGTTAATATTGCTATCTACCTGTGTTCCCAGGTCTTGTATCACCAGGTTTGACCTTGGGGTGTTATCAATGCTGTAATTAGCTAGAAATTCCACTTTGCAGAAGGAAAATATAATGACACATTTTTGGATTTCTTTGTAGATAGTGTGATTTTGGCAGCAATTATTAGTCTGTGTTAGCCCCTCCTGTAATATGTAAACATCATTGATGGACTCAATGATTGCACCCAGTATGCAGTCATCAGCAAACTTTGTAAAGCAAAGGCCATATACTTTAGCCTGGACTTCCAAAAAATAGATTCCAATCAGTAATGGTCCCAGCACAGATTCTTGTGGTATGCCATGGGTGATGGCTCCACTGGTAGAGGCTGATTCATCAACTTTCACAGTATGTGTTCTGTCAGTGAGCCAACTGGCTAACCATCTAGTGATGTAAGGGTTACTCACCAGCTGGGAGAGTTTCTCGATGATACCTGAGTGGAGCATTGTGTCAAAGCCCTTGGCCAGATCAACATAGGCAGTATGCACTGTCTTACCTTCATCCAGCCCTTTGGTGATTTTGTTGAAGAAGTCTACTATGCTTAATGAGCATGATCTACCCTTAACAAAGCCAAATTGGGTTCAGTGTAGAGTCTGAATATCATCTATCCTTCTTGATAAGGTATATAGGTTCATAGATTCATAGGTAGGTACTAGGCTATCTGCCCTACAGCATTTATAAGCCTAGCCAGAATGTGTTGGCTTTCGCCTCCCTTTTAGACTAGATTCCTGAGCCTGTGTCCAGCAGGGCCATAGAAGTGATCCCAGGAGCAAATTTATGATTTCCCATCCACTCATCAAGATTTCTCTTGAAGAGGGTCAGCGAGAGGCTCTGCCTAACATGGATTGGGATTCTATTCCAGAGTGCGGGAAGCCTTTGGGATATGAATCTATCCCTCCAGCATATCCTATTTATTGTTGTGCTAAGGTTTAAATTCCTGGAGCATGTAGCTCTAATGGATCTGGTTTTCTTGAGGTGGAGCATGTCCAACAATTCCGGGTTAGACATGCCCTTGTATGTCAGGCAGAGATCACCTCTGAGTAGGCGGTAAGCAACTGAGTAGAGCTGGAGTTTCTTTATTCGAGCTGCATAGGGCATCTGTTTCAGGCCCACGATCCTCTTGGTGAGGTATTTTTGAGGTCTCTCCAGCTGTTGCAGGTGTCGGGTAACGTACATCTCAAATGGGGCATTGTACTCAATTATGGGCCTGATGAGCGATGAGTAGAGGGGCACAATGACCTCTCTTGATCTAGATGTGAACCCTTTCATAATTAGGTGGGCTATATAGAAGGCTTTTCTAACCACTTTGGCAATGTGATTGTCAAAGGTGAGGTAACTACTTGGGTCCCCAGATCCCTGATTACTTCTTCTGTTGTTAGTGGATTACCTCCTATATGGTAGTTTGTGGGCACTTTGTTTTTCCCAAAGGGGATGACTATGCATTTTTTTGCATTTATCTTGAGGTCATGGTTCTGATACCAGGTATCAGTCTCCGTAAGGCCCTTCTGGAGGATGCTTGTGTCAGCTGGAGAGTCAATTATGGCTCCCAATTTGCAATCATCTGTGAACTTGGTCAGCCACAGTCCTCCCGTGTTTGCCTGTACCTCAGAGAAGTATATACCGAACAAGAGGGGTCCCAGGACTGATCCCTGTGGGGCGCCACTTGTAACTGGTTTAGAATTGGACATGGCACCCACGACTCTGACCATGTGAGTTCTATCCCTGAGCCAGTTTGCAACCCATCTTGTGACATATGGGTTGATATTTAAGCTGGTAAGCTTATTTATGATACCAGAGTGGGGTATTGTGTCGAAGGCCTTTGCGAGGTCTAGGTAGACTGTGTGGACTACCTTTCCCTCATCTAAGGCTTTGGTAACTGTTTCGAAGAAGTCAACTAGGTTTAAGAGGCAAGATCTGCCCTCAACAAAGCCAAATTGGGTGGGGTCCAGTGTTTGTAGGTTCCCAATGTCTTTGTTTATGAGATCCATGATGATGCGCTCCATAGCATTGCAGACCAGGCTAGTCAGGCTTATAGGGTGATAGTTCCCGGAATCTGTTCTGGTGCCACCTTTGTGAGGCAGGATCACTGTTGCTGTATGCCATTCTTTGGGTACATAACCTGTGGTAAGGCTGAGTTGGAACAGTGAATTCATGTGAGGGTTTAGTTCATTTTGGAGTTCATGTAAGATGCAGCCCGGGATACCATCTGGTCCCATTGATGCTGTGTTTTTCACTTTGGAGAGGGCTGCTTTCACCTGTGTGTTTCTGATGTCTGGTGGACTGCATTCTTCTGGGATAGACACAGGCCCTTTTGGGGGGGAAGGGGGGGTGAAGTTTGCAATGAACCTGTCCACCAGGATGTTGGCAATGTCTGTGGGTTCAGTGTATTTTGTGCCATTTTGCACCAGCTCAGAGCAGATCTGAGAACTGATGCCCAGATTTTTGAAGTAGCTAAAGAACGCCTTGTGATTATGTTTAGAGTCTTTGGCGATTTTTCTTTTGAAGCTGGCCTTTGATGATTTTATGAGGGATCGAAGTTTCTTGCTAGTAATGATCAAGGATGCCTTCCCTTTTTGGGATTTTGCCTTGTCATGTAATAGTTTCCTCCTTCTGTTGTATAGCTTATTTATGGCTGGGGTCCACTAGACTGGTCTCCTGTTCTTGGAGGATTGAGTCTTGGTTTTACTTGGGATGGCACGATCCATGCATTCCTGTAGGTGCTTATAGAGTGCATTTGTAAAGGATTCTGCGGTCTGGGTAGCATTTTCCATTAGCCCGGGGGCTTTGAAACTTTCTACCTCAGTCTTGAGAAGTGTAAAGTTTGCTTTTGAGATGTTTTTCACAGTGGTTTCCTTGTCTAGGGTTGGGGTCGGGATGTGGATGTCCATTGTTAGGTTTATGATCTGATCTTACCAATGAGGGATTTACCTCTGGTGTGGAACATTGAGCCCCCATGTTGGTGATGACCAAGTCCAATATGTTGTCCCCTCTTGTGGGAGTGGTGCCCAGTTGTTCCATGGCATTTGAGTTTAGAAACTCCGGGAACCATTGGGCAAAAGAGTTGGGACTTGAGTAGTTTTCCCAGTCAATGTTTGGGTAGTTGAAATCCCCCAATATCATGGTGTTTGGTGAGACCTTCATATTTTCCAATGTTCTCAGGAATGCCGAGTGGGGATCCTGAGACAAGGTGGATGATCTGTAGCAGGCTATGAACTGAAAAGCAGTTTTACCTACTGTTAGTTGCACATGGATGGTCTCCACTGTCTCGTGCAGTGCCACTGACCTGGAGGTGTGGATATCCTTCATGAAACTGGATACTCCCCCACCTTTAGTATTCTGGTCTGAGTTCTGGGGGCAAAAGGAATGGTATGAGTTGAATCCTGGTAGTGTTGGGGTGCTCTCTGGAGCCTTGAACCAGGTTTCTGTTACTGCACAGATATTGATTTTCTCCATACTGAGGAGTGCCTCGAGTACGTGCATCTTGAGGTTTAGACTTCTGGCATTGAGTAGCATTACACTTAGTTTTTTTGTTTCTGGTATTGTCTATGGAGGTGGTTTGTCTTTTAAGCCTTACCTAAAAAAGGCACTATGGGGGTGGCAAGAGCCTTAGCCAGTATTTGAAAGCCTAAGGGTGACAGCTGCAAGCCATCCCTGGTGAAGCAACGTGGCTTGTCTAGCATGTCATCCCAGGCTGACAGACACTGGATCCCCTTTGAATGACACCAATAGCTTAGCCAATTGTTAAAATTGATCATTTTGTCTTTATACTGCAGCATCATTCTTTGTGAGGGCAATAGGCTACTCAGGGTCAAGGTCATACCGGCCTGGGCTACATGATCAGAGAGCTCCTCTATGTCTCTTTTCATGTAGTCCAGGGAGGTACATCTCAGGTCATTCACACCAACATGGACAATGACAGAGTCATATTTGTACCTGCTGTGGAGTGACCTGAGTGCCTGTGTTATGTGGCGGATCCTGGCTCCCGACAGGCAGCTTACAGTGACCCTCTCCTTGTTCAGTCTGGTGAGTGGGACATCAGTGTACCTGACAATAGAGTCTCCAATTACTAGTGTATTAGGTGTGTTATTTAGCCTTAGGGGCTGTGACTGTGTGGCACACTGACTTCATGAAGTATGTGATACGTGTAAGTTGTTGTGGGGTAGCGGTTGCTTGGATGTCTGCTTTGGAGGTCTCTGCTTCTCTGGCAGATTTTTATTTAGAGCCACCGAGTATGTTTTTGTGAGTTTATGTGTCTTGTTTGCTGGTGCGTTTAGTCTATGTGAGACTGGTTGTGTGGTGCGAGTGGTTTCCTTCTCCTCCTGACTGACTGTGCCAGTCTTGGGTTGAGAGAGCTCGGCCTCCAGTTTGGCTATATAGTTGCGTCTCTCACAGATATTTGAGTTTGTTGGAAGAAGGAGAAGGTTGTCTGTGTACATAAGGCAATTGTAACATTGCCTCAAGATTCCCAAATTCACCAGCTGGACTGGAGAGTATACCTGCAACTGTGCTTTGGACATGCCTGGATAGTTTAAAGAACTGGTTTATTGACTGACCGGAATGGACGAATAGGGAACCTTGTACTTCTGGATAGTATAAGGGGGTATAGTGCTAAAGTTTGTTAGTGCTTAATGAGACATTTGAGCAAGTGCTGGGCTGTAATGTGAAGGTTGAATGCTTACTTTGAGAGTTTGACTAGTTCTAATGGAAAATTTGAAGAGTAGACTTTGTGGAGCTGGGAATTGTTAAAAACTGCTTAAACAGTGCAATGTTGCGATGATTCTTTCCATGGCCTTACAGATAAGACTAGTTAAACTTATAGGTACATATTTCCCAGGGTTGGTTGATGACCCATCTTTGTGCAAGGAGATTACTGCTGTTGTTACCTACTCTGCTGGATCCAAGCCAGTTCTCAGACTATGGTGACAGAGTGTGGTAATTTGGTCTGCTAGGTCCTGTTGTAGATTGCTTATTAAGTGATGCACACAGTACATACATAGCTGTTTGACAACACTGATGTCATGGGTTACATTTGTGACAGTGTGTATTGTGCCATATATATGCCATGCACACCTGTCAGCTAGTCTGGATTATTTCATAATGTCACATGCAGGTATAGCAGTGTCCCTCCAAACACCTGCAGCAGGTGATACAATGTCAGGATTGTGAGCTTGATTATCCTCATAAATTGCTGATATATCATATTAGTTGTACAAGTGTGTTAGTACAGAAACATCTAAGATCACTTACAATCAGATATGCTACATCAGAGACATGGGGTTACTGGTGGTATTATTCTGATATTGTCCATGATTGTGTGTGCTTCAGTTTACTGTTGTCCATGAGCCTGTAACTATGTGTTCTACTTGGTGGAGATGTCTGCTGACATTGCAGTCATATTTAGACAACTCATTTTGCATAGCTTCACAATATGCAGCTAACCTCTATTTTAGATAACATCCCTAATAGATGTCCTCTCCATTGTACATGTCAGCATGCTCATATCACAAAGACATCTTCTCCATTGTTGTCACCTTGTGTGATAGTCACATAATATGCATTTACACTGTGCAGTCCATACTGTATCATATCAATATGTGATTAATGTTGCTGTTACAACTTCCATTTACCTGCCCTCATCTGCTGTACATTGCAATATTTCACCTATGATTTTCCCTTTGTTCATTCCTACAATTCATCTGTGTGTCCCTTTTCAATACACACACTTCCTTTGACTATTTATTTTAAATGGCAATCTATGTACCATTATGGATTATTTACACAGTACTCTGAAGAATGTCTGAAATGGGATTCCACAATCCTCTAAACTGCATACACTGCCTTGTAATGTGTTTGGATCATATACATTGCTATATTATCAACCCTGGTAGTCATTGTGGCATTCTGTGTGATCCTGCAGACCTAATTTGCCCATTGGTAAAGAGGTCTGCATGTCTGCTGCCATCCATGTTGCTTTACAGGATTTCCTGGCTGGCAAAACTGTTGCTAGCGAAGAACTGCACTTGTTTCTGTATAAACTAAGTTTGCAGCATGAATATGTAATTAGCACTGCTGTTCACCACATAAACATGTAAACTCCTTGTAGGCTTCATGCAAAGCCTGTATGGAGTTTATTGAATCCCCAGGACAGTCTGCTTGGTGCAAAACATTTGCTTATTCACCCAAACTCATAATTTGTTGTTGATCAAATGTTTCTTTGTACTGCTGTTTCATGATATAATTTAGGCCACATTTAACCTTCTTAGATACACTAATATGCATCATCTTCTCCTGCTGCACCACTAAAATTGTATTAGAACCATAAAAAGGTAAATATTCTCCACAAAATAAATATTTAGATATAAATTTTGGTAAAGCAGTGGTAATTAGCAGTTTTTGATACACAGGAATAAAGATTATGACTGAGCACAGGCATATATCATTTGTATATGAAACCATTGCAAAAGAGATGCATGGATCATGTCCACAACAGTAATCCACTTACCATGAAGTGTGCTGTCATCAAAAGTTATCATGCTTAACCTGTTAGATACGTGAATTTTCCACTTCACAAACCTCAAGAATATTGATTTCTTCTTCTTCTTCCTTCCATATTTTCATCTTCACCCCTTTTACTTGTTAATTTAGATGTGCTGCATTATCATTTATCTCCCCATTCTCCTGTATAATACTGTCTATTTATAAGGCAACATAAAGAAAGCCTTATCCTGTTTCCTGAAATATTTGCCATACCCTTCCAAGGGCTGTGAATGACACTGAAATATAAAAATCTCATCTACCTCTTTCACAGCTCTCCTATCTTCACCCCATGCAATGCTTCTTTCTTTAAAAAATGTTTCTGTGCCAGCTTGAAAACAGCCTCTTATCCCTGAAGAGCATATCCTTTCTTGACTGTAGATATTGTTTCAGTGCTGCCTGACTGAAATGTGTAAAATGCATGGTGTTTGTATGTATGTGTGTGTGTGTGTGTGTGTGTGTGTGTGTGTGTGTGTGTGTGTGTGTGTGTGTGTGTGTGTGTGTGTGTGTGTGTGTGTGTGTGTGTGTGTGTGTGTGTGTGTGTGTGTGTGTTTTACATTGCAGAGAAACATATATATATATATATATGTATGTGTGTGTGTGTGTGTGTGTGTGTGTGTGTGTGTGTGTGTGTGTATATATATATATATATATATATATATATATATATATATATATTCATATATATATATATATATATATATATATATATATATATATATATATATATATATATATATATATATATATATATATATATATATATATATATGTATAGGGAGAGAGAAAGAGATGCAAACACAAAAAACAAAAAATAAAAAAAAAAAAGGATGGGAAATTGGCCTAATGGTTAAGGTGTTTACCTTACAGACACAAGGTGCAGGGTTTGATTCTTTCATGGGATAATTGGCTAAACTTAAGATGGCCTAGAACAGTTAGCCTAGTACTAGGCTATGAATGTATATAAAGAGATACTTACATTTTATTGACCATGGTATTAATAGTCACTTTCACAGCATTTGTATCTTTAGACCCTATTATTATTACTGTCCTACAATAAAACATAGACCAAGTGGAGAAGACACCAAACACATACGGTCCTACAATAAAACATATAAGACCAAGTGTAGGAGACACCAAACACTTACTGCTCTACAATAAAACATATAAGACCAAGTGGAGTAGATACCAAACACTAAAAAAAAAAAAAAAAAAAAAAAAAAAGCTCTGCTGCTCCACCAGTTCCAGGCCACAGAGGGATAAAGCTTTCACTGTGGCCCAGTGGGCCAGGTGACATGAGAGTTATGAGATCAATTCCTGACATGACTCATTTGACAGAAGTAGCAGGAGACTAGGTGCATCCATCTTGGGGAGAAGGCAATTTGGATGGCTCTCTCACTGAGCTGTGGTATAGACCAGAGCACAGAGAGATCACCAGCCTGGACATGTTGGATGGTTGATCTATGGCTATTCTAGTGCCCAGGGTAGGCACATCTTCACAGTTCACACCTTATCACCCACACAGGCTAATGTACAATTATGTCAGCATGCTATAGCAGTCATAAGACATAAGACTAGCTAGGCTCATTTGACCAGTTGCCTCACAAATAATGGCTGCTAGGGTGATGTCTCATAATGCTCTTTGATATTTTTTCTTCCCAAGTGCTTCCCAGTTTAACACAGCTAGAATGACTTCCACAGAAGTCAGAGACTAACATAGTGTGAAGCTTATATTAAGGAAAATATAGAAATGTGCAAATGGGAGGTCCGGGTCTGTGTGAGTATTATAACCAGGGAGAACAGCTGGGAAAACTAACTGGACAAGTGTTGAGAGGTTAGAATAAAAATATCTGCTCCTCCAAAAAAAAAAAAAAAAAAAAAACATAAATCATGTTCAGTCAGCAGTCTTATAATAGAGACAGTATTACATGCAATAGCAGACAATAAAATAAAACTTTCAATGTGCTAGTAGAAAATAAAGAAAAGTAGACTTCTAATAACAGTTAATATACATCTTTGTATGAAATGGAATTACACACCTTGGAAAAAATGAAGATTTTTTTTTGACAAACTGCATCTGTGGTACAACACTGCCGCATCCTGTCTTAATGTGCACACTAACAGTACAGTGTAGGCATGTTTCCTGTATCAAGGATGTCCTATCTGAGGTTTTGGTTCTATGTGTGGGCATATGAACATGAGGCGATGTGAGTCCTTGTCAAACAAATATAGGAAATTATAAATTACAATCTGAAGTGTGCCAGTGGACTTATGAGTCTGATTGATAGGGTACTGTAGATGTCTAATAAATAATCTGTATTAAGAAACTTAGAGGAACTGTTGAAATGTCTAAGCAAATCCCAAATGAATGTAATGGCATACAGGGTTCCTCATTTAGAACCCACTATGTAGGATATACTGGAGGAGCTGGCATTGCCATAAGGGACTTGTAATTAAGCTGTCTAAAAAGTTCTAATTATTTGGCTACTATAGTAGAAAAGTTTTTAGCCATTTGTTTATTCATTCCAAGTTGTATGATGTGAAATCATTCTATAAGACCAATTAATAAATTACTAATTCAACTATGAATGGCACTTACGTTGACCTGCAACTACAATTATTCATTTTATTTATTTATTTATTGATTGCTTTCACTTATCAGGAATATCTGGGCATAGGACCCATTTTCAGAGGAGGCTCAGGGATAAAGGCTGCAGTATACAAATAATAGCAATAAAGTAACCCCCAGATTCACTAATCTGCCATGCAAGACTAAACTAGTCCTGCACGTATACAGCAGCTGAAGAGGAGGACAGCAGCTCGCCATGCATAATAATGAAGGCGCACCACCGGAACTCCAAATCCTACACTGAGCGTGGACGAATGGAGGGGGTGTGTCTCAGAGCAGAGCACTCAGAATAAACACACCCTTCAAAGTAGAACAGAAGAAAGTGTAAATAAATGAGCGAAACTGCTTATAGGTGCCCGCATATCTCCACCAACAGTCCCCATGTGTTCACCAGCAGCAGTACATTGAAATAAAACGAAGAAACCCTTGTATTTATTTTTTTAAAACCCTGAATATAGCCAACCATAGGTCCGCAGCTTTGCCCATTGCTTAGCTACGGTTAAAGCAGCTGAAAAGGCTGAAGAAAATAACAAGGAACATATATGCAAATGAAGCAGCACAGCAATAGTGGAGTGGTTAGTGCATCAGCCTAACGAACAGACATTCCCAGTTTGAGTCCCAATGCAGCACAAATCATTTTCCATAGGAAATCTGTATATGAACATAATTTGACATTGTTTTGCCATATAACCTATATAATAGCATTTAAATGTGAACTGGAGTACTGCATGAAATGCACATGTGACGTGTAAGTGTCATAATGAAAAAGGCACAAGAAAGCAGGTCTAAGCACAAATAAGCAGCGGTAAGCGCATGCAAGTGTGTTTGCATGAAGGTAAGCATTGCCCACACAGATTAAGCAAAGTAGAAGCTAACTGTGTGTAAGAAACTGTAACCAGAGGTTAGCAGTGCTTACCATCACACAAACCCACGCAAACCTGCTTACAACTGCTTTAAAGTGCATAATCACTCTGGATCCAACGGCCCATGTTCTGCCCAGCAACAAAATAAACTACCTTTGTAAGGCTCAAACCCAGGACCCTGTACACTAAAGTCACAGTAGTTAACCACTAAGCCATTAAAGCAATAGATAAGTGAAATTAAGGCCATACATCCCATACATCCACATGGTTTTATATATATATATATATATATATATATATATATATATATATATATATATATATATATATATATATATATATATATATATATATATATATATATATATATATATATATATCTACAGCAATATGTATATATATATATATATATATATATATATATATATATATATATATATATATTTATATATATATATATATATATATATATATATATATATATATATATATATATATACACATACAGACATATACATAGATATATATATATATATATATATATATATATATGTGTGTGTGTGTGTGTGTGTGTGTGTGTGTGTGTGTGTGTGTGTGTGTGTGTGTGTGTGTGTGTGTGTGTGTGTGTGTGTGTGTGTGTGTGTGTGTGTGTGTGTGTGTGTGTGTGTGTGCGTAGATATACACAGATATACAGCTATGATAGGAAACAACACACAAGAATGACATATGTTCACAAGCTATGCCAATGGAAGTGATGGGCCCAAGCAAGAATCATGTAACACGTAGCATGACCTTCACCCCCCCCCCAGCCGAACAGAGGAAACATACACACAAACCCACTAACAATGTAAATAGTCCACTGCTCCCCAGACCACAGGCAGGATATAAAGGGGGGGTACACAGTGGACCCCTGAAATCTAATCCTGGAACACAGACAGGACCATCCCTTGCGGGATGCCCCACAAATTGTCATATTATGGGAGAAAGCCAGTGCAATGACCTTTCTAGGTGGGGTGTGTACATACCTGGAATACAAGGGTGGGAAAGCCTGATGACCCATGGGTTGAGACAACGTACGAGATGGGTCCCATGAAGTGGAGAGTGGGCAGTGTGTAGTGGTGCATTCAGACTTGACATGCACCCAGAGTAAGGATGAGTGCTATACAGGAGATGCGGCTGGGGGAACTATAAGTTATAGGTCTAGGTGTGCAGGTGTTGGCTGTAGTGGGTCTATACTGACAGCCCCAGGGATGTAAGCAAAAGTGTTCATTGGACAGAGGTGTCACCCAATGAGCAGCCACACCCACTGCAAGTCCCACTGCAACAAAGTCTAATCTACATGGCAAAGAACAGAATAACCAGATATAGATGTATATATGTAGAGGTATGTGTGTGTACATCTACCCATAGCTACATGGAGATATACCTCTCCCTTTCCGTAGTACAAATGTATACATAAAGAGACAGAATACATATAAATACCAACATATAGATATATACGTATGCAGATACCCATACATCCATATGTCGTTAGACATATATATATATATATATATATATATATATATATATATATATATATATATATATATATATATATATATATTTATTTATATATATACAGCAATATATATATGTATGCATACAAATACAGATATATATATATATATATATATATATATATATATATATATATATATATATATAGATATATATATATATATATATATATATATATATATATATATATGTAGACATATATGTGTATATATGTGTGTAAACATACACACATATATATCTAGGATATTAATAGAATTATGTATTTAAATTACATCCATTAACCGGGTAAATCTGGCTGAGAGTTTGGCTCATTTACAGCAGAAACCTGGGGAGAAAAGCTCCTCAGGGCAAGAAAACTATCAAAATAATTACAGGACTGACTCATATGATCATTATTTTTTGGGGTGTCCCACATATGTTCACAGGCTGTGCCAATGGGGGTGAGGGGTCCAATCAACAAACGTGTAACATGTAGCATCACCCCCCCCCCACTTAGACAGGTGAAACATGCAAACACACAATACAAGTAAACACACCACTGCTTCCCAGACCACAGGCGGGATACTACCAGTGGGAGAGTCTAATCATGAAACAAAGACATCAATGTCCCATGTGGGACACCCCAAAAATTAATTATCATCGAAGTCAGTCCCTGTAACGATTTATCTAACCAGGCTGTATACTTACAAGGACCAGTAGGTGGTGGGTGCAAGCCTGATGACCCATGGGTCGAGACAATGTACGACATGGGTCCCGACACGTGGAGAGTGGGCACTGTCTAGTGGTGTGGCACCAACAGTAAGGATGAGTGCTGTAGAGGAGGTGCAGGTGGGGGAACTATGGGTATGCAATGATGGGCCTAGGTGTGCAGGTGTTGGCTGGCGCAGTTGTATTCGGACCGCCCCAGAGTTGTAAGTAATATTATGAATTGGGCAGAGCTTACGCCTATACCTCTCAACCTCTAAGAACAAAACCACTGCACAGAACCTAAACTGTTGGGGAGACAAATAGAGACAGAAAGCACATATTCCACTTAAAACCTTAGAAAGCTGATAGAATAATAGGTTATGCATTAGCATGACACGTCTGAAGGATGTGGAGTCTTAAACCCAATTACTTGTCTGTATTTAATGGCATCAGTTCCCAGGTATTTACCAGACAGGTGCAGATTGTAAGAGGAATACACCAATATTATGAAGCAAACTCTGGACAGGCCGCGGATTCTGTACAGTTGACAGGCATGCTTTTGCCTAATGGGCAGCCATTCTCGATATGAGTCCCACCGCAATACAGTTCAGTTTAAATGGCAAAGTATGGTATAACCATAAGTGTTGTTGCATTACCCACTACACAACACCTACAAACACATGGTCACAACACCCCATTGTAGGCATGTAAGCTGATGTAATAGGCATCACAAGATATTATTGTAGCCCTCACCCCCATCAAGGGGTGTGAGTGTCCAACGCAAACACCAAATGCAGTGCATATGCACAGCTGTTGTCATAGGCATCATGGCCAGCTGTGGACCTTTCCTGCAGCCATCCTGCATATCCCTGGATAATCCCTCTACTAACACCCCACTTTGTGCCCCATGCACACCACATACTTATCAGGCCCTGTTCCATTTCTATTAATGTCTACGGGTACATGTAGGTGACACCCTCTTCTCCCACTATATTGCCAGTATCTGGAACCCCAACCCACATGTAGTATCACAGCTGTCCCAAAGGGCACATGTAACTAACACATGAAGGAAAACCACAAGCCCACCTGGAGCAGCACAGGCTCACCACCTTGTGAAACCCTCCCCCCACCTCACACTCTATACCACTACATCAACTAGCGATACCAACACCTTTTGTCCTGCCTCGCATACATATCCCAACATCCAACATACCGTCCCTATTGCTCCCCATCCATTTATACCTATGGGCTACTATACATTTACAATGTCACCCCCACACCCTACCTACCTACTCCTTAGCTATTCACCTCTACTGTACAACACAGGTATGGAATAACTACACCTACCCCGAATACCTGTATGTAACCTATTCAGACCTGTAAAACAGGAATCCAACCTCACCTTAAAATGACCTTTGTCAACAGTCATACCTGACATGTAAACCTGACCTAAGCATGGATAATAATGACAGTTTAACATAAACTAAGCATGATTAATGGGGGACATAGCCATGTTATGTCTGTTACCCTCTATGAATGTGAACACCCTAGTATTAATTGGGATATGTAGCTGGGATCAATGTGGAGCTCTACACCCCGGGCCACTGCTGACAATGGGCAAGCATACAGTCTGACTGTCCTGGTTGACAGACGTGAACAAAATGCACGACGTTACGCGTGTGTATGCGGGAGCAAGCAGGTGCAAGCCTGTTTGGCCGCCGGTATGCGAGTACCACACTGTTGAAGCAATGTAGAGGCTGAGTGCAAGACGCCACAACCAGAGGTCAGTAATGCTGTGCTTCACGCAAACAAGCACGTACCCACCTACAAATGTTCTACAGTGCCTTAGTCACTCTGTAGCCAACAGCTGTTGTTGTGGCCATTAACAAAATAATCTGCACTTCCAGGTTGCAAATCCCCAACCCTGCACACTATAGTAGTCGTGAGTTCCACTAAGCCATGGCAGA
>NC_056729.1:315622817-315670317 GCF_019279795.1 Protopterus annectens
GGGAAGGGCTGCAGTTTGTTCAGAGGCCATCAGCTGATCATGAGCATCACATTAAATACACATGCTGCTGCCTAAGCAATGCATGTGTAACCCTCCACATCTGCCAGAAAGGGAGTTAGGGAGGCTGACAGAGGTGAATACATATCATGGAGGGGGTGGGAGGGTAAAGCTGATGCATGTTTGTGTCACACACCTACCAGCACAGGCTATCAAACACCTGACAGCTATGTAGTGCTATCACAGTTCAATGCTGTTATTGGATGCACCACATGGGTTATCTGGTGGGGAGCACTCAGAATTTATATGTGATGGTGAGTGACATCTGCAGCAGGGATATGGTAGATATACAGTAGGTGACATACACATGCCTGTCTGCATGAACAGGTGCCAGCGTCAGCACAGGCAGACTCACACAGGGACGCACACACATTAACACATTTGGCAGGGCCAGGAGTGCAACCCATCACTAGTGGGATTGCCACAACACATCAATGTGCAGGGAACACATGCACCACACTGGTAATATGGAGGTCATATGGGCTGTGAGTATGAGGGGGTGTCAGACATAAGGTGGCATGCTTCACTGTGCCCTGGAGGAAGTAGTGCATGTGGATCTGGACATACGTACCATACAACACACACACACAGACACATAGGGTCCAGTTTGGACATGCATGGGTGCATGTCTGCACGGGTGTGTGGTGGCCAACAGTGCCAGCAGGCTATACAAGGGTAGGCGATGGGTATACCTTGGCATCAGCCCATATGTCAATGGTCTGCATTGTGGCACAGGCCTGTAGCTTCTACATTTGCACAGGGGGGTATTGCATCCATCTTCCAGTCACCTGGATGACTATTGTGTGTGGCCAATACTGTGCATCACTTGCCATGTATGTGTTCCCTAGTCCATGACTTGGATGGTGTCTAGGATGTGCACTACTCCCACATGCATGTATAGTGTCATGTGGAAATGTACCTGGGGTGTCTGGCCCATGCTGAGAACACAGATTATCATCAGATGTGTCAGTCTTGCCCACAGGTGGAAGGGAGTGGTACTGGTTAGCAGATTTACCCTGCACCTACATTGTTAGCATGCTAACAGCATTTCCTGATGTCAGCATCATCTGTCCATGCAGGCCATGTTGTCAAGCATGGTATGTCCATTGTGAGTCACATGTGAAGGCACAGTGGGGTTTCTAACTGTGCTTGGCAGGCCTTGATGTCACATGTATGGGTATGGCTTTGCACCCAAGCCTCTCAGCCATTTGCATCTGTTATCCCTGTCTGGTTGACATTGTGATATATAGTAGTGCCACCATAAATGAAATTAGCAAAACCCCTTCACATTGCCCACAGGTGTCACAGACTCACAACCACCTCTACACCGTATACAAGTTACACACACACAAAAAACTGTCATGTCTGGGAGTAGAACCCCTACCTAACTAGTTTACTACACTACAGCACTACGCAGTTATATTACATGCCATGGACATTACTGAAGTACATCTTCCCCTAAGGTGTATTTCACAATTAATGACATCAGCAGGACTACCAAAGTAGAGCATTTGTAATGTACTGTGAGTGAGTAGCCTATAATGCATTGCTCCATACACAGACACTGAGACACACACATCACATCCGGAATTGGCATGGATAGAGACGGAACATTACCACCAATCTAAATCACACTACAGCAGTACGCAGTTAAGGGATGCGCTACGGCGATTACTTGGCTATCACGTTCCCAGATATGTACTTCTAGGTGAGTGACATCAGCAGCCTTGGCAAAGTAGAGTATTTGTATTGTATGGAGTGTGAGTAGCCTAAAAAGCATTGTTCACTACCCAGTCAGACACACACAGACTCACACATAAATACACACAGTTGCCAGTGTTAGGGTTCAAACACCTACCCAACTAGTTTATCACACTACAACAGTATGCAGTTACAGAACGCGCTACGGCAATTATTGGGCTAGTAGGTGCCCAGAGGTGTACTTCTAGGTGGGTGACATCAGCAGCCTTGGCAAAGTAGAGTATTTGTATTGTATGGAGTGTGAGTAGCCTAAAAGGCATTGCTCTCTACCCAGTCAGACACACACACACAGTCACCAGGGCTGGGGTTTGAACACCTATCAAACTAGTTTATTACACTACAGCAGTACGCAGTTACAGAATGTGCTATGGCATTTACTGGGCTGTCACGTTCCCAGAGGTGTACTTCTAGGTGAGTGACATCAGCAGCCTTGGCAAAGTTGAAATTATGTATTGCACGGAGTGTGAATAGCTTAACAAGAATTTCACTCTACTCAGTCAGAGTCAGACAGGCACACACACAAACACACACTCACAGAATTGACAGGTCTGGGGTTAGTACTACTACCTAACTACTCTGTCACTACAGCAGTACACAGTTATGGGACGTGCCATGCATATTACTGAGATATAGCTCTCCCAAATGTGTAATTCACATCGGATGACCTCAGCAGGCTGGTCCTACTACTGCTATGGGGAGGGCAGTGTGTGCATGGGCCATACCCCATTCATGTAGGAGTTGACATGCCACATGTGGGCACACTCGGGGTCATATGTCACAGGTGTGTGTATACAGCTACTAGATTGCTGCTTCCTTGTACAGTCTTGTTGCACAGCTGGCACGTACACCACATAGTCTGTCATGCTGACAGGCACTGGTGGCTAGTATCTGCAGTGGGTTACATCCACACCTCATGTGTTGGGGGCCCTTTGGCTGTGTGCCAGTTGGGACAGGCCCACATGGCTCCTTGTCAAGGTCACCCTCTTCCACACATCTATGCCCGTGTACCTGTGGCTTATTATAGTGTGTTGTCCTTACATATCTGTCTGTATTCCTATCCACTGTGTGTGCAAGGCAGGAGTGGTGCATGCTGACATGTGTCCGCACTGTGAACTGCAACTTCCAGATATGCCTGGTCCACTGGTGTTTGCAGACATGGCCTTCATGTGTCTTAAGTGTGTGAGCATGCCCAGTATGACCTCTCAGTATGTTGCTGACTGACATTGCCTTCATTCCTCTAAGTGTTTGAGCATGCCCAGTATGGCCATCTGTGTTGCATGTGTGGATCACGTCCAGGTTGCTTGTATTGCAGTGCTGTCCTTTTGTTGTACACTGACAGGTAGCATGCTGTGTCTGCAGGGTATCCATCAGTCATTTGCCATTGACTGTTGCTACATTTCTGCATAGCGGGGGGGGACACCTGACGGTTTCTACTGTTCTACACAGGAGTGGGGGGGCACACCTGACTGTTACTCTATGTCTACGTTGGATGGGGGGGGTGCACCTGACACTTGTACATGTTTGCCTGGACTGTACTGGTATGTCAGGTACTCAATTTCAGTCTGTAGTCTTACCTATCCTGCTGGCTAGGGCTTACCAGTGTAGTACAGATCCTAGCTTTGTTTACCTACATATTATTGTCTGACTTCCTAGCCTTCACAACTTACATCCCACTTCCTGGCCTGCTGCAGTCTGCCTGTGTAGGCCTGGGGGAGGGGTTAACCATAGGGCACATTCAGAGGCCATAGTACAGCATTTGTTTGTATTTGTCGTCACCTGTCCTGCTGGCTGAGACTATTGTTGGGTATGTGATCCTTCCTGACTAGTATGTGTGGCTCTTATGGACACCCCTGTCACTCAGGCCATTTCCTGCAGTGGGTTTTGTCACCCTGTATAGTACTGGATACTATGGTGACTCCAGTATGTGTTACAGATCTCATGCTGCCACTATGGATGTTGGTTCTCTGCTGCCTTGACATCCAGCCACCCAATTCCCTTGCATGTTCATATCCATACCATAGCTACAGGTAAAAACACATTCTACTCCATTTGGCAATTGGTAGGTTGATTGACTTACCTTGAGGGTGTGCCAGACTTGAGGATGGTGCTGGAGGGCTGCCTATGTTGGATGCACATAGTACACTCCCTACACATGGTTGGGAACAGGTAGTGTCATGTTTGGCATCCCTTTTACTGTCTGTGCGAGTCATTGAGAGGTGTCATTCCCTGGGGCCCTACTGTGTCAGTGCATATGCTATGCCTTGGCTCTTTGCCAAGGCCAGGGCATATTGGGCATGCCCCCTTCTGCCTACTGGGGAAGGCTATGGTTGTTCCTCATCCGAGTCACTCTGTACCTATACAGGCCTTGACATTGGTAGGGGGATGTGTGGCCATGCATCATGCTGTTCCTGCTGCAGCTGTTTCTGCAGGATCATATTGTGTAGCATAGCACATACCATTACTATTTGGATACATGTAGCTGGTGAATACTGCAGGGCTCACCAGATGTGTTCAGACACCGGAACCATGACCTGAGCATCCCAAACACATGCTCTATTATATGTCTGGCCTGTGCGTGCACATCATTATGACGTTGTTGTTCAGGTGTGTGTGCATTTCTAATGGGTGTCATCAGCCACGGCTCCAGTGGGTACCCAGCATTCCCCCACTAGGTGACCATAGGGGATGTCCACATCAGCAAATCTGTGGTACAGCTGTGTCAGTTGCCATATGTGTGAATCGTCATAGCTTCCAGGGCAGCCAGCACACACATTCAGTATAATGCCCTGGGCATCACATACAACCTGGCAGTTGATGGAGGGAATGCCCCTGCGGTTGATGTAGGCCCTACTCTGCTCACCGGGTGGTGCTTTGATGTGTAGGTGCGTGCAGTCTATAGCACCCACTACCCCAGGGTAGTTAGCTACTTGGTGGAAGAGATGCATATTGTGGGTCAACACCTCACGTGTGTTGAGGAAATATACGTGCTCACTGGCATGCACTGACATGGCATCCAGGAACTGGTGGAATACTTTGGATGCTGATGCCTGTGAGATGCCCATGTTATCCCAGTTATAGTTTGGGAGGTACCTGTGGCTAGTATACCTAGGCCTACACATACCTTGGTATCCACTGGGATGGGTTCCCCTCGGCCAGTGTGGTGTGTCAGGTGTGGCCTGCACAGTTCAACGATTTGCTGTAGGAAGTCTCTGTCCACCCTATAGCGCTCCACTATCTCCAGCTCATGTAGCCTATGGTAGGTTACCCTGGGTTTGTACACTCTTCTCTGTCTCCTCACTGTGGGCTGTTCGGCAGCATTGACATCCTCACCACCCTCAACCTCTTGCACATGTTGTTCTATGTTGTCTGCCACAGCCCTTCTTATTTTGTAGGTTTGGTTTTAAAATGTCCCCACTTGTATACGCCGGTGGTGTAGAGTGTGGAAAAAACAGGGGGGGTAGGTGTTTGTTTGGTTTGTAGTGGTGTTCTGGGCTGGGCTGGTCTGCTTCCTGTGTGATTAGCTGATTCCGATACATTTCACCTGACAGCTCAGCTAATTCTCCTTGATTACCTTCCTACTGCTGTTTTCCCTTCCCATTTCCTCCCTGTTTAAGCCTGTGTGCGCACCGAGCAAACGGAGTGCTCAAATGTGCACAGAGCTGCTTTTTCCTGGTTTAACTTGCTTTTTCTTCCTGTAAAACCCGGTGTGTGGTGCGCACACCTGCTTACACTTTGTAAAGCGTGCTAGGCAGGTTTTGATACACCCCTAGCTTAGCTGTGCTACGGTAGGAGCAATCCTGAGCCACAGGTCTCCAATCCACTTAAAGTTTGCCTGACACAACCCCCATGATGTCACCTATATCCTAGTCTTGTACCCAGCTATTTATACTCTTCCACTCTCGGGACCTGCCTCACACCCTGTGAAAATCTGGGATTCACTAACCTTTCCCTCATTTGCATAGGATTGCCTGCTAATGCATAGTTATATGTCTCACACTGAGCCTCCCTCCTTAGCAACCATTACTCACTGGCCAGGTTGTCTTCTGCCTGCCATTGACTTGCATGGCAGAATACTGATTTTAGTTAGCATGCTTATTTTAGGTTTATTTTATTATTTCCCCCCTCGATCCCGTTTGCGCGTCACTGACCTATGCTTAACCAGGCGAGCTCGACGAAAAGATAATTAAAGGTTGTTTATTTTTTTTTTTTACAGTTTTCAATGCCAATGGCCTTCTAATTGGACATTGGCATGCTTCCTCAATGATATGCAGCCGTTATTTGGAGCTGTCATAGCTCGGTTTTGTAGATTGCAGAACTGTACTCGGCTACTAACCGAGTACATTTCTGCACACTACACTCATCCTGCACGGACAGCTGACAGCTTCCTGGATCACTTATTACCCTCATTTGCATGGTTTTCACATGCAAATGAAGGTAATTTGCATACAGGAGCTCGGCCCGTGCAGGATTAGCCTAAGAGCTCACGTGCACGTCCCGGGAGCTAGTTCCTGGATCACACGTCGGCCATATTGCTGAAAATTGCTCTTAAACTAATCCTGCATGCTATAAAGGGCTTTGTAAATCCGGGGGTAAATGACACTAACACTCAAAAGACAATAACATACAGTAGTGTTTACAACATTTTTCTAAGATGGGAGAGCTGCATTTCAGTTTTGAAAAAGTATTGTTTCTGTTTTCAACAGAAAGTAACATATCTTACATGGAGTATAGTGGTGAGAGGGCTAGAGCTGAGAAAATGAAGACCATGGTAGTTGAAGGAATATAACATAAAGAGGGAAAGAAAGAGTTACAGTAGAGTTATGAGGAGGAGGATATGGAGGGGGTTGACAAGTGATGAGGTTGAACAGGAGTGATGAACTAATTTGGGGCAGAACATTTGTAGATCCAGGAGTTAAGTGAAATTTTAGCTGTAGTTTGAATGATTTTAACAAGAAGTTCTGGCTGCGGTGGTGCAGCAGTTAGCATTGTGGTCTCACAGCAAGAGGTTCTCCCATTTGATTCTCAGCTGGAGCACCTTCTGTGTGGAGTCTGCATGTCCTCCCATTGGTCGAGTAACGTATAAAGAGATGCAGGTAGGTGCGTGTGTGAATGGGTGTGCCTTCTTTGAAGGTTGGCCGTCGGGCTGGCAACTCGGCACCATAAAAATCCACTGCCAATCATTAGCAGACCAGAGTTCCACTGTGGTGACCCCTAACCAGGAAAAGCCGAAATACATTACTTTTAGTCCTGTCATAATGTTAAGGCTATGGAGTTCCAAGTTCCAACTGAGATGCAAATACATTTTCTACCTATCTTGTTTGACTTAACTTCTAGATGATCCCATTCATTCACCAGTACTCTGACTTACTTCCAGACAATATTCCTCCTGTGTCTGGTAATTTACATTCTCCTAGATCACTGTTTCATGCAGTGATAATATATTTCATATGTGCTGTACAATCTTTTAGAAATGCATACAGTTTTCTTTGGGGAAGGATTGCATTATCATCTATACCATGGAATAAGGTACTGGGGCTTTGTCACTTGCTCCTTAAAAGGTTTGAAGCGGAAGTGATACAAGTCATCATTTTGGCAAGTGGCAGTTGTGGCTGCTTGGGTACATGTTTCTTTTAGAGGCAATGAAGAAGTGCATTGTGCAGTTTAGCAAGCACAACGTTTTTGTTTTCTTTTTATCCAGTTTCTTTAAGAACTTGTAGTGGAGACATTTACATGTGTGCTTGGAAAGAAATATATTTCTGAGCTTCTCCCATGTAACCTCACCTTGATATCATACCTTTTGAGGTAATAATTAGGAGCACCTTCAGGGACACAAATGATAATGGATGTTTATGTTGCAGTGTTCACAGGTAGTTAGTAGGTTTGCAGTCCAGAGGACCATTAAGGAGCCTAGCCCAAATTCCCATTTGCACCCAATCACAGTGTGGTTAATTGACCTGCTCAGTGTCATACAGTATGAAAATGAGGGCTGAAGAGATCAAACTCTGTACCACAGGAACTACAGCTCACAGCCTTAACCCTCTGTGTCAAGTGTCCTTCACTTTTACTTTATGTTGATACTTTCTTAGCTACCTCTGTTATGGTCCTTTCTCGGAATAAGTCTTAAAAGTCATTTGTATATATAACATTGCATGTTGCTTATGTGCGGATATAAGTGTGATTATCCTGACATAATGATAGTTTGAGGAAGAGATTATAGGTGCTGACTTGTTAATCTTTCTTTTTATTTCCAGTGACTGCTTTGAGTAGAGAAAGTAGCTGCTGTGTCGCCTGCATTTAGGAGAAATAATTTATTGAATGCAGTTTCGTCAGGCTCTGAATCATTCAATATGATTCATAGAAATAAGTCATTGAGAACAACAAATATAATATTACGTTGACTGTTATGAAGTGTTTTTGCAATGGACAGACCCTCTAGTATTCACTTCTGAGATGTTTTGCTCTGCATGCCACCTCATTTAGTTACATTATCTTCAAGGTCTCACAGCCTCAGGGAGGAGGAAATATTCATATATTCTACCTTCTCCAATATGACGCAGTCTCATTTTGCTCTAATTAAGACAGGTTAAATTAGCATTAGATTGTTTGCACAGCATTGCACAATGTCCATTCCGATCTGTATAAGATAAATAATGAGGTACAGGTTCAAGTTCCTCCCAGGTCAAGTCCCTCCTTTATTCATACCAAAGTCAAAACAATGACTACTGGAGTCCCCCAGGCATCAGTGCTGGGACCTCTTCTGTTCAGCTTCTACTTCTCAGAAAGAAAAAGCCAATACCAAATGGCTCTGTGTAACTAAGTTTGCAGAAGACTGCTAGCTAGGAGCATTGGTTGAATCCCTAAAAGAGTTAAACATCCTACAGGAAGTTTTGTCCTAAGCAAATAACTGATGGCAAGCTCATGGATTAAAGCTAAATGTTAAAAAATGTATTATCATCTCCTTTGGAAAGTCGACTCCTCCTGAGAATTGACACATTATACACCCCTAGGAATTCACCCAGTAGTTCAGGATTTTAGAGCTTATGTGGACAGTGACCTAACATTTGACCACCATGTGTCCATTGAGGCAAGGAATCTTCTACAGCTCATAAACAAGAGGATTGCTTCTAAAGCCAGGATCCTATTGTCTCTATTTACTCAGCCCTCATTAGGCCAGTCATTGAGTGTAATGCCCCTTTTGGCATGTAACTGTCTTCCATGGACTGCCTCAAAGCCCTATCATTATATTTGGTCTCGTAAAGACTGCTAAGAGGTGACCTATGTCTGGCATACAAGGCAACTTCTGACCCTTTACTAATAAGTCAAATGATAACAGTTTGGAGGTATAGGTATATCTGCACGGCTCTGGGACAGAATCCCCATTTATCTAAAACAAAGCTTATCCTTGAGCACCTTCAAGCATAACTTGGGTCAGTCGCTGGGAAGTAGGAAATTTGCCCCAGTGGTTCACCCTGTACTACTAATGGACAGAAGCAGTTCCTAAATGTTTTATTGCAATGCATGGGTCCCCTCCAAACATCTATGATTTGAGTTAGCAATTATCACTACAGTAATATATAAATATAGATCTTAGAAAGTATTAGGTGACTCTAAACTCCAATGGGATAAGTTAATCTTAAGCACCAAATGAGATAATTGGCTAAGCTTAAAATGGCCAACAAGGGGAGTTATAGTACTAACATATGAATCTATGAACACATGAGTGTTTTTTTTTTAAGATTGTTACACCAGTACTTATGTCACTGTGCTCTAAGGTAACCCATCAGGGCTATTCTTTTTTTTTTTTTTGTAGGTTTTAAAAACTCCTTACCCTACTAAAAAACTCAGGTGGAGATGTTATGATAGGGATTAAATATAGTTATGAGACCTGTGATTATTATGTATTCAATGATAACACCATTACTATAGACTGTATAACTGTGACAATAAAGACAACTCTGGAACATATAACAATTGTTGGAGTGTATAGACCATCAAAGTCAAGTGATGACCTTGAGATATTCATACATTTCTAGCATGAAACACAGGAGGGAAGAATAATAGTGGTTGGGGACTTACATTTACCAGAAACAGACTGGAATAATATCAGTTCAACAGCATTAGTAAGAAAAGTATCAACAATGTATATTCAGGAACAACAATTGCTTCAGAATGTAAAAAAAAAAAAAAAAAAAAAAACAAGGGAAATGATCATACTAGACATTGTTTGTGTTCCTAAAGAAATTACTGTAATTTCTTGTAAAGTTTTTACCACTGTTGATATGCAGTAATCAAGGGATTATAAAGGTTCATTTGTTGCTAGATAATTCTGGCAAACTGAAATCTAACCCAATGCACAGAAGATTAATTACAGGTAACATGGAAGCAAAACAGTCAGTGTGTAAATTTAATTGGAGTGATATGTTCAGTGGAAAAACTGCAGGAAGTATGTAGAAAGCTTTCAAAGATAAATTGCTTAAGTGCAAAAAAAAAAGTTTAACATCAGTATCTACACATACACAATATTTCCATAAGAACAAGATACCCGATTAAGGTGAGACGTAAAACATATAAGAAAAGGAAAACCAATTGAATTATATCTTTGAAACTTTAAATAAACAAGCTGGACAAACAAATTAACCATATTGTGAGACAAGATCAAGAAAAAAATGAAGAAAATTTATATAAAGATATTGAAGATAACAGGAAACCATTTTATAGATATATAAGATATGGAAGGAACAAAGACATACAAATTGATAAACTGTGTGTAGATTCTAAAATGTATTCTCAGACACAGCAGATTATATTTTTTTTTACAAAATCTTATGCAAAACAATTTTGCTCCACAAAGGGGGCATAAGTTGTTCTAATGACATCCAGGTAACCTCAGATACTGGAATCAAATTAAATTATATTGAAAATAAACTATGCAAACTGAATCCAAAAAAGCATGAGGAGAAGACATAGTTAGTAGTAATGATCTGAGAACACTTCAGCAAGAACTTATAGGTTCATAGGTTCATAGGTAGGTACTAGGCTATCAGCCCTGGGGCCTATACAAGCCCAGCCAGAATGTACCCTGGCTTTTGCCACCGAAGAAAATTATTTTCCTGTGCTATTGTTGAGCAGAGCCACAGAGGTGATCCCAAGGGTGAATTTCCTGTTTCCCATCCAATCATCAATATTTTTCTTGAAGAGTGCTAATGAGGAGCTTTGTTTGATATAGATAGGTAGTTTATTCCAGAGTATGGGAATTGTCTGGTACATGAAGCTATCCCTCCGGCATGTTCTGTTTATTGTGGTGACAAGGTTTAGGTCCCTAGAGCATTTAGCTTGGAGGGATTGGGATTTCTTTAAGTGGAGCATGTCCAACAGCTCTGAGTTTGACATAGCTTTGTATGATAGGCAGAGATCACCTCTGAGTAGGCAATATGCAATGGAGTAGAGCTGGAGTTTTTTGAGACGGTTTGCCTAGGGCATCTCTTTGAGGCCTATGATCCTCTTTGTGAGGTATTTCTGTGGCCTTTCCAGTTGCTGTAGATGTCTTGTGAGGTACATACCAAAATGGGCGTTGTACTCTATAATGGGTCTAATGACTGCCAAGTAGAGGGGAACAATAACCTCTTTTTTTCCTGGATGAGAACCCTTTTGTGATGAGGTGTGCCACATAGAAGAATTTCCTGACTACTGTGGTGATGTGATTATCAAAGGAGATACTACTGTCCACCTGAGTCCCAAGGTCTCTTATCACACGTTCGGCATTAAGTAGACTGCCGTTTATGTGGTAGTTCATGGGTACAGAGTTTTTAGCAAAGAGGATGACAGTGCACTTTTTGGCATTGAGCTTGAGGCCATGCCTCTGACACCAGGCCTCTGCCTCCGTGAGGCCCTTCTGTAGGATGTCCACATCATTTGGGGACTCGACTATGGCTCCTAGTTTGCAGTCATCTGTAAACTTCATTAGCCAGAGGCCTTCTGTGTTAGCCTGTACTTCAGAGAAGTAGATACCAAAGAGGAGAGGTCCCAGAACTGAACCCTGTGCTACTCCACTTGTCAATGGTTTGAAGTCAGATTTGGAGTCTGCAACTTTTACAGTGTGGGTTCTGTCAGTGAGCCAGTTGGCAACCCATCTTGTGATGGGTTGTCCTCAGGCATAGTAAGAATAACTATTTTACTGGGATTAAATCTCAAAGATACAGAACGGCGCTAGTTTGGTACTGTTTTTTATGGTGTTGATCTGATATTTGTAACTGAATAACAGTTTTCCTTTTACTTACTGACAGGGAGAAAGCTTTTTGTTCTCATTTGGTACATTGGTTGCCTCATGCTTCTGCCCACTCCATTTGCCCTAACTGCTCTCAGGCTCAATCTGTTCACCTACTCTACCTCAAATCCCACCCACTCCTACTACTCATACACTTATACTTACATAACTGCACCCTTATGCACAACACCAATCAGCTTTCCTCTCAATTACCCCATCCATATAACACCACCCACAACACCCAACAGACTATTTTATAACACCCACACTAATCAACTCTGACATCCCACATATAACACACTAGAAACACTACACATTACCCCACCTACACCAACCCCTGCACTCAAACATGCATCATCACCTAACTATGTTGCTACTGACCTCATTAACTGCTCTGCTAATAATACTTTCACACACATCACTTCCACCTTTTATCCCAAACATATCTTCCTACTGAGATACCATGGCTACCATCTACCAGTCACATCACAATAGCTTTGCAAACATTTCCACTCATATATTTCTCTATAACTTACCCTATTACTCAGCTCCAAAACTCATATACATGGATTACAGGAAACCTTCCCTCGTCCCTGCAATATTTAATTACCCAAAAAGACTAAAAACACCATTTTCATATCGAATCGCTTTATTACTACAATGTGGCAACATTCACCTCAACGCAGGAACTCATACTAACCAAAACAACAGAGCAGCCTCAAAAAACTTGAAAATTATGACCTATAACATTACAAGCCCATGTAACAAACTATCTCATTTGTTTGCCTAGGTAAATCAATAAAAACCTGAAATTTTAGCCGTAACACAAACATGGCTAAAGTCTGACATAAAATTATTCAGAACTGATACCACTTAACTACAACATAATTAGAACAGACAGAAACTATAAGAGAGGTCAAGGTATAGCACTATTCCACCCTGATTCCTTTAATATTACACCATAAACTAACTGTAGCCCTACTTTTTATTCAGCAGAAATGCTCATATCCTTCCTAAATCTTAATAATGCCAAATGAATCTGCAGCATTGTTCTCTATATTCCCCCAGGACAAAATACTCACATCCTAGAAGACATTCTATTTTGGGCCACCCTAACTGTTAAACATGAGATTATTATTTTAAGAGACATTAACATAGACTGACACATCACAGCTGCCAACAAGTAACATAAACCTTTATGGTTTCTCTCAACTCATCAACTGCCCTACTAGATATAATAAATACAGCACACATCAGTCTACCTTAGACTACATCCTGGTTTCACATCCTTCTAACTTTATATGCACCAGCACAGTTTCAAACACCTTAAGTGACCACTGTCCTGCTTTGTCACCAGATCTAACACACACTTACCTAAAACACACACCCTAAACTCTGTCCACAGCCCAGCGAACATTCTCTATAGACAAGTTCAATGAACTATAAAACAAATTTGTCATCACTAAAACATCTGTCTTTAGATGATGCTGTGGTCTACTTCAGCAACTGTTTCCTACAATTTCTTGACATGCTGGCACCAATACTCACTAAAATAATTAGAAAGAGCTCTGTCCTCTGGTTAATCAAGGAATGTAAACATTTAATGAAAAAAAGGGATGAAAGCAGATGGAAGCAAAGTAAAAGAGAAATAGACCTAATGCTTTTCAAACAGCTTCAAAAAAAGTAAAGAGACAAATTACCAAAGATAAACAACTTTACTACACCCACCTACAACAAGAGTACAAAACTAATCCAAAAAAATTCTGGTCATCAGTCTCAAGCTTACTTAAACCAGGATCAAAAAACATCACTACTCTTCACCCAATAATTCTCCTGCTCAAGTAGCCAATGATTTCAACAATCATTTTATAAAATCTATAGCTAATGTGATCTTTAAATCCTCCAATACTAGTCAGCCCTCTTCTTCCCACCCTACTACCCATAGCAGCACTCCTTCATCTGACACTGATCCCCTCCACTTCCATGGCCCAAAACTCAGCCTGTTTCTTACTGCAACCAATACCCACTACCCCTCCTAAAATGACCGCTGCAGAAAATTAAACCTTATTCCACCTCTGCTGACAACCTCCCTCCTCTATACCTAAAATCAGCTGCTTACTCCATAGCTTAGCCTATTAACATCAGGCTTAATAGAGCTATATCTAAATCATTAATGCCAACCATTTGGAAAATGTCCCACATCATTCCTAGTCAGAAAAGAGTGAGTCCTCTGACATTGCCAGCTTCTGTCCTATAGCCATACTTTCTCCCATCTCTAAAATACTAGAAAAATGTATTCATCAACAACTTATGGCATACCTGCTACAATCTAACCTTCTTTTCAATGCCCAATATGGTTTCCGGCCAGCCCACAGTACATCAAAAGTGCTCCTATTGTTTACCAAATCTGTAAACAGAGCTGGAGAATCAGGTGACTTTGTATCTGTTCTATCTCTTGACCTTTCAAAGGCATTTGACACCGTCTTACATTCCCTACTCCTAGACAGGCTTTCTTACTTAGGTCTTACCACCCCTACACTACAATGGTTCCACAGTTACTTACATGATCAAAAAGAATCAGTAAAATGGTCAAATAATATCTCTTCCTTTCTACCTAACCCCACTGAAGTCCCACAAGGTTCTATTCTTAGACCCTTACTTTTCAATATATTCACAAATGACCTATGCAATGCCTCATCTACTAGAACTCTCATTAAATATGCAGATGATTCCACAATCATTTGCACTTCTCACACACCATTCAACTCACAAGAGATATTCTCTGCCTTTGAATCCTGGCTTACTAAATCCCAACTCTTCCTTAAACCTAAGAAATCTAAACTACTTATTTTCCAGCCCCCAAAATTGCCTTATCGACCTAAATCAATTCAAAATACACTTGGCTGATAACACCACTATTGAAATAGTAGACTCCATAAAATTGCTAGGTGTTATCATAGACAATCACTTAAAATTTGATCTCCATGTTCAACAAAGTATTAAAAAAACACAAGAAACTTGGAATACTTTACAGAAATAAACACTACCTTAACTCATCAAACAGTAATACCTTTGACAAAACTTTCCTCATATCACCCCTTTTTATGGTGCCCCTATACTCACAAACTTACAGACCTCCATTAGATCCAAAATGGAACAGTGTTATGACAAAGTGGCCAAGTTTGCCACAAATTCTAAAGCTAGTACACATCATTGTACATCCTTACGATTACTATGCTGGCTAGAATTCTCTAATCACCTACAGTTTCTGCATCTACTTGCACTATACAACATATTATATGAACATCTAGCCTACCCAGCTCAGAACTACATCATTAAACCCTATAACCCAAACAGGACCCTTAGTTCCGAAGATAAGAAAGTTCTCACAATCTCCAAACTCTCTAAAATACCTGAACAAAGCCTATACTCACACACTGTTGCTAAAGCATGGAACTCACTCTCACTACATACAAAAAAGTATTTCTAACCTAGTTGCCTTTAAAACATCTGTAAAATAGCACCTGACAACTTTTTGCTATCCCCATGCTCTGCTCTTGGCTACCCCCCCCCCCCACACACACACATACACACCTCTCGTCCTAACCTGCTGCTACTGTTCTTTTCTTCCTTCTGGCTTACATAAACCAACTAAAAAAAAAACAAAGAAGGCTATCCTTGAATACTATGCATTACATATATATATATATATATATATATATATATATATATATATATATATATATATATATATATATATTGTTTTACCATGTTACATATTTTTTTGCAAGTATCTGCCTCCTCATAGTGTGACTATTTCCTTTTATTCCACTGTATGCACATGCATATTTGTATTGCTCTACTATAATGTCTATATTTCACTTTTATTTTGTTGTAATGCTCTGTTTGTTTATATATTAGTCTTTATTTGTAGCTGACCTCAGCTGAAAATTGGTTGTTTTTGACCCAGTTGTACCATCATGGTAAACAAATATCAACTAAATAAATAAATAAATAGACAGACATGATGTAGCATTAACAGCTCACACAGAGTTGTTGCACATAGCTGGGATATCACTAGTGTCCATTTAGAAAAGGTCCACAATGATATGTTGGTCTACCTCACAGTTGAAGAGAGTCAGGATGTGTTTATGCATACATGCATTGGGTGCTGCCCCCCCCCCCAACTCAGACAGATGTATGTTGATGTACAGTCTTCTACAGGAACATGGTCTGTGTAGAGGGTGTGTTGAAGTGTGTATTCAACCGTGCCAGAAGGTATATGTGGTGAGTCATGTGATAGGCAATTTGTGATGTTGTCAGAGCCCATTGATTCTGTGTGATAAGTCTGGATGAAGGTAAGACAGTGCATGCTGACTATTCTCAACTGGCCTAGGGTTAGAACACAATCCCCCATGCAGTTATCATTGACAAATTCTCCCAGCTGGGTATTAAATCTTATGTCACTAGATGGGTAACCAACTAGCTCACAGACAGAACACATACTGTGAAAGTTGGTGAACAAACCTGTACCAGTAGAACTGCCACCACTGACGTACCCCAGGGATCTGTGCTTCACCCTTTACTATTTATAATTTATTGGTCGACAGTTCAGGCTTAAGTATATGGCCTTTGACTTACATGCTTGCTGATTCCTGCATACTGGGTGCAATCATTGAGTCCACCTATGATTATAACATCCTACAGGAGGGGCTAACAGACAAATAATTGGTGACAAAAAACACATGGTCTGCAAATAAATGCAAAAATGTGTCTATATTTTGTCCTTCTGCAAAGTGCAATTCTCTGCTAATTACAGCACTGACAACAGTCCCTCTATGCTGAATCCATGATGCAAGCACTGGGAACATATATACATAGCAATCTGAACTTTGACCAAGTGTCCACACTGGTATTGAAAACCTATGCTGTGTACATCATAAGTCACACCATCATATTCTGATCTCAGGATTATATTACAGCACTGTACCTGAACCTCATCAGAACACTAAAATAGAGCATAATGCTCTCGTTTGCAAGTATCTCAGCAGACACATGCAGCACTGGAAAGAACATAGGGGTTACTCACCAAGAAAACACAGTGCCTACAAACCATGTTATGATGTATGAGGATAGACTGAAATCCATATCACTGTAATTTGTAGAGTATAGGATGAGGTGACATCTGTCTATCCTCCAACACAGTCTCTGTCCCTGCCCTAGTGGGAAGAGTGTACATCCACAAATCAGATATAGTTAATGACATGAGCAGAATGACTGGTGAGGAGAATATGGTAATAATAGAGTCCCACATACTGATGTAAAAGGTTCTCTATAATGTCAAGCAAGTGCATATACACCCCAGGTAACTGCTGTGAGAATAAAACCCCTACCTAAGTACACAGACTACAGAACTCTGCATTTAAGGCAAGTGTTATAGCTCAAGTTTGACTTAGACTGTTTCAGAAAACACTTTACAGCTGATGACATCAGCAGTGTCTGGTGAGGAGAATATGGCAATAACAGTGTCCTACATGCTGGTTTAAAAGGCTCCCTGTAATGTCAAGCAAGTATATGCACACACAGACCAGTCAACTGCAGTGAAAACAGAACCCGATACCTATCAAAGTACACAGACTACAGAACTCAGTACTTGACACAAGTGCCACAGCACAAATCTGACATTTGCAAGAGTGCAGGTCAACTTAGTGTAGGACATCAGTAGGGCATGATGGAGAAAAGATGTTGGGAGGCCTGCATGAAATGGATTTGTAGGCATGTACAAATATCAAAATACTGTCATTCCATGGGATTGGAGCAGCAACTGTAGGATACACACTTCTGCTCTTCTGGCTAGACATAGACAGAGTTGACAGCACTGAGAACAGAACCTCTACCTGCCTAAGGTACACAGACTACAAAACTCAGTACTTTACACAAGCACCACAGCAGACATCTGACTTTTACAAGACTGCAGGTCAACCTATAGTGTATGACATCAGCAATGCATTTTAAAGAGATATTTGGAGGCCTATGTGAAATGGATGTGTAGGCATGTGCAAGTATCAAAATACTGTCAATCCATGGGATTGGAGCAGTAACTGTAAGATATACACATCTGCGCTTCTGGCTAGAAACACGCACACACACACACACACACACACACACACACACACACACACACACACACGTGAGTGCAATGAGAACAGAACACCTACTTATCTAAGTATGCAGACTACAGAACTCAGAACTTTACGTAGGCTCCATTTCACAAGTCTAACTTTTTACAATACTGCAGGTCAACTTATAGTGTATGACATCAGCAGTGCATGTTGGAAAGAAGATGTTGGGAGGCCTGCATGAAAGAGATCCGTAGGCATGTGCAAGTATCAAAATATTGTCAATCCATGGGATCGAAGCAGCAATTGTAGGATGCACACTTCTGTTTTTCTGGCTAGACACACACACACACACACACACACACACACACACACACACACACACACACACACACACACACACACAGTCGACTGTAGTGAGAACAGAACCCCTATCGAGCTAAATACACCAAGTACAGAAATCAGTACTTTACACAAGCACCATAGCACAAGTCTGATTTTTACAAGATGCAGGGACGAATTATAGTGCATGATATCAGTACTGGATATAGGAGAAAATATGATGAGAGGCTTGCATACATCCATAGCTTCATATGTTCCTAGGAGGTTACTAGGCTAATGGCCCTAGGGCCTTTACAGGCCTAGCTATGTAAAAACCCAAATGCCCTTATTGAGCATAGTTAGATGTTCATTGTTAGCAGAGTGATTTTGTGATCAGCACTGACTGACTTTGTCCATGAGGGACATAGCTTCCACCCTTGGGGTGAATTTACAATCACCCATCCAGTTGTCAAATTTGCACTTGAATAGGGTCATTGAGGAACACTGCTTCAAATGCAGTGGGAGCCTAATACAGAGGAGCATCAATCACTGGGAAATATATCTGTCTCTTTAGTATGTTTTGTTTATGTCAGGGGGGTAGGTTAAGATCCCTGCAGCAAGTTATTCTTGTCTATTTCATTTGAAGATGTCCACCATTTACATTAGGGCAGGGTCACAGACTGCTCTGTTGGTAAGGCAGAGCTCACCTCTTGACAACCTGGATGATACTGAGTACAGTGATAGGGCTTTCAGTCTTTCCATATATGTCATGTTATGGAAGCCCTGCCTTCTCTTGGTCAAAAACCTCTGTGGTTCCTCCAGTTATGGCAGGTGTCTGCTGAGGTACATAGGGAAGTGAACATTGTACTCAATGAGTGGTCTGATAAGGGTTGAGTACAACAGTGCTACAATATGACCTTGCTGGTCCTCAATGCAATGCCCTTAGTTATGATGTGAGCAATTTAGAATATGTGTCTTACCACTACAGACAAATAGCGATTGAAGTTTAAATTGCTATCAACCTGTGTTCTCTAGTCTCACACCACTGACTTAGAACTTAGAGGGGCACTATGTATAACACAATTAGCAGGGCTACTTTTTTGCCAAAGGGGACAATGAGGCATTTTCTTGTGTTAAGTTTCAGTCCAAGAATTTGACACCAATCATTTGTTTGTGTCAGCCCTTTCTGTTATATGTTAACATCATTGAGGTACTCTAAATGACTGCATCCAGCTGACAGTCAACTGAAGACCTGATAAGTCACAGGCCATCTACCTTCACCTGGACTTCAGAGAAATAGTTTCCAAACAGCAGAGAGCCGAGCACAGATCCTTGTGATACTCCACTGGTATCTGCTCTACTGGTGGAGGTGGACTCCACAACTTTGACAGTGTGCATTCTGTTGGTAAGCCAGTTGGCTACCCATCTAATAATGTATGGGTTAATCCCCAGATGGGGTATGTTCTCTATGATACCTGAATGGGAGACTATGTCAAAGGGCTTGGCTAAATCAAGATAGGAGATATATCCTGTTTTCCCTCATCCAGGGCTTTGGAGGCATTATCAAAAAAGTCCACTAGGTTTAATAAGCAAGATCTACACTTGACAAAACCAATATGGGTCAGGTCAAGAGTGCTGAAGGTCACCTATGTCCCTGTGGATAAGTTCCATAATGAATCTTTCAATAGCCCTGCAGATAAGGCTGGTTAGACTTATGGAGCAATAGTTCCCAGGGTCAGTTGATGGATGCGTGAGTATGTTCAACTGTGAATATAGTTCTAGTTCTGCATGTTACTGGATTGACATGCATTGCATATCACACAGCATTTGATATTATTGTATGTAGTGTAGTTGATTTATTTGTGAAAAAATACTGGAGATACCAGGGTTGGAATGCATGGGGGGTTATACATGGCTGAACTGTAAATATGTGACATATTTTCAGTTTGTTAAGTTTCCACATGTAGTTTCATGGCATAAAGAGTAAAATGGACAGTAAACAGCACTAACTAATACATGTTAAATTTGCCAAGGCATAGCACAGCGGTGAGCAGCAGGTTTGCTGGACGGTTGGCACATTCTTTGCGATATGTGAGATACACAGTTCCATTAATTCTTCCCTGTTAAAATTCTGAGAGTTATTACTGAGTGTATGAAAAACACCTGCTGCTTAGATGACTTTGTGGCAGTAGGTGTAAATGCATTGTTTCTTTTTGAGCCCAGATGATAGTGGGTTCGAATCCAGGTATATCTAATACTTTTAAATAAATACAGGTAGTGCAATGACATTATTCTGTATAGAACATTCAGCATGTATTACTGTGTGTTGGTATAGCATAGCAGGATTAAACAGCATTGTGCAGAGGTAACTGCAGTATTACAGAGCCGCTCACCATCACTTGGTATTGGTGCATGATGCCAAACTCCTCACAAACAGAGGTGAAAAAAAAGTGAAGGGATCCAATGCTTTTTCTGCTACATATGTGTGTTTATAGTCTCATAGGTTCATAGGTGTTTACTAGACTAACTACCACAAGGGCCTTTTACACCTAGCCATGCATCCCAAATCTCTGACAAGTTCTGATACCCTTGATAAGTATAAGCATGGGCCTGGGAGATGAACCATTTACAGGTTACCTGTCTGCATTAAAGACATAGGTGCCAAACCAGTGACAAATGTCTGTTTTCCCATCCAATTGTCCAAGTTGCACTTGAATTGGGTTAGATAGGCAGTCTGCTTAACATGGATGGGGAGCCTGTTCCATAGATGGTCTCTGGGATACATACCTATCTCCACATACATACCTATCTCTCAAGCAGGTCCTATGTATATCACAGGCAAGTTTTAAGTCTTTAGAATGGGTAATGCTGCTACTTTTTGTTTTGTGGATATGCAGGAGGTCCATCAGAGTGGGGTCTGACAATGCCCTGCATGCCAGGTATAGATCTCCCCTCAAAAGCCTGTAGGAGACAGAATTTAGGGATAGGGCCTTGAGCCAGTCTGCATAGGACATATTACTTATGCTGTGTACTCTTTTAGTGAGGCACCTCTGTGGGCATTCCATTTGTTTATATGCCTGGTTAGGTACATACCAAAGGCTGCATTGTACTCAATGATAGTCTGATGAATGCCGAATACATATGGACAATGACTTCTTTGGACTTAAATGCTATACCTTTGTTTATAAGTTCCACAACATAGAATGATTTCCTCACCACTGTAGATGCGTGGTAATCAAAGGCTAGATTACTATCTATGTGTGTCCCTAAGTCCCTGAATACTGGGTTAACTCTAAGGGGTGTGTTGCCAATATGATAGTTACCAGGGATGGATGACTTCCCAAAGAATACAATTATGCATTTCTTGGCATTTAGTTTTAGTCCATGGCTCTGACACCAGATGACTGTGTCAGCCACTCCAAGAGAATATTTGTGGCATTGTGAGATTCAGTGACAGCTCCTAATTTGCAATCATCTGCAAATTTAGTCAGCCAGAGATCACTGACATTGGCCTTGACTTCTGAGAAGTAAATGTCAAAAAGGAGCGGTCCAAGGACTGATCCCTGAGGGACTCCACTTGTAACTGGATCCTGTTTGTGAGTCAGTTGGCTATCCACCAGGTGACATACAGGTTTGTACCTAACCTCTTGAGTTTGTCAACAATGCCTGAGTGGGGTATTGTGGCAAATGCCTTTGTCTGGTGAAGGTAGGCACTGTGAATGATTTTGCCATCATCCATTGCTTTAGTGACCTTCTCCAAGATGTCCACCAGGTTGAGTAGGCATGATCTGCCCCTGACAAAAAATTGTGTGTGATTCTATTTTTCAAAAGGATTGTAGGCAGTAAATGGGGTAGATAGTAAAGTGGTGAAATGAGAAGCAAGCAGGTGGAAGTGCAAAGGGAAATCAGACAGGAATGTGCAGTAGGAAGGCAGGTAAGAACCATAGCTATCCATTTTTTCAACAGTAAAAACTGCTAACATGTGCAGAATATAAGCTGAATTTTGATTGCCACCTCCACAGAGAGGGGTGACAACAAAGTAATCATGCTGCATACCCAATTGAACTAAATTGAGTGTGTCAAGAAGACATATGTGCTAAATGGAGAGCTATGTATGGGATAATATATATATATATATATATATATATATATATATATATATATATATATATATATATATATATATTTTTTTTTTTTTGTCGGACAGGTGCCCATTTTTTTTTTTTTTTGTAATTCAGTAAGAAAAGAATGTAGGATAAGAGATGTAGGCATTTCTGGGTTAGGTAAGTTGAGCAGGTGAGGAAGTAAATGCAAACAAACAAGACAAGAGACATGGATGATGAAAGACACAAAAGGCTGGTGGACACCATGATTGGAGTGAGGGAGGGGCACCACAGGCTCATGCTTGTCAAACATGGAGACAGATTCAAATCTTCACCTGCTGGACTGTCATCACTCTCCCCTTACTTTGCTGGCGCTTGACATCTTCTCCTACTATGCAGCATATGGGAGAGCAGTTTCTCCATTCGGCATAGGTATACACCGATGCTTTAGTGCACAACCCCATGCACCAACCCCGGCATCTCCTGGCAGGTGATGAAATCACCACTTCTGCCACTGCTCCTGGAGGGTACCATGACACCAGCTGCAATGCTGGCAGGTTAGTTCCCAGGTGTGCTGGCCATTGGTGTATGAGCCAGTGGAGTGGGAGCAGCCTGATCCATGGAGGTTGGCCTACCTCACTGTGCTATGTAGCATTTAGTGACTAGGTACAGATAGATGACATAAAGACATTTTAATGACACATAATATAAATTAAAAAGGAGAGATAAGGGTTGGGGTAAGAGGAAAAAGAGAATTAGTACCATCATGTGTGGCTTACATTGCATTAACAGTAGTATACAACTATTTTATCTGAAGTATTACATTTAAGTATGCATCCTAACAAATACAGACTATAACTACAGATTGCTGAAAATGAGCTTGGAAATGTGTATATATTGCACATATGTGTGTTCCAATTATACAGATTACAGTTAACATCAGGACATTTATGCCACTTTTATAGAGTTTAATTTAATGCAAATATTTATTAAAGAATCCCAGTGTTAACTGCTGCTCATATGCTTATATTTGACTACTAATGTTGGTTTGTAGTACAGAGTAATGCATGAATACTTGCTGTTACAGTTAGGATATGCATGCTGAATTTGCTACAACTGTATAAAAACCCAAAAATCTATCTTTAATTTTTAAAGCTACAATAATACTTCTCTTGTGGTACATAGATACCACTTGCTTCCCTAAATCTCTCCAGCTAAACAACATGAGCTCATTTGTTGAACTCTATGTTGGAGTTAGCTGGGGAAAGAACAGAAAAGAACAGAAGAGCAATATGCATACCGGTCTTGTGTACATTTACCTATCTAAGTATTAAAAATTCTCTCTTATTATCATAGTTGCACAGCTGTGGGATGTCCGCAGTCTCAAATTCATTCAACCAATGGCTGAGGGTATCCCCTTTGCACCTCTGTACATCATTAAATGATGTCTACACCATTCTCCAGTGCACAGGAGGCCAGTAGCACTGAATACAGCCTGAGGTAACCTACTACTCACCTCAGACTTGTACTGGGAGCCAGAATAGTCCTCATGCAGAAGCCTTTGGCTGTGTGCTTTTCCGGGAGTCCAATAAATATATTGGACTCCTGAACACCCTACCCCGGTGCTCTAAACTTGGCACCTTCCCCACTAAGTCCAGTCATGTTTAACACCCGACCCAAAGCAATGAAAAATTATACTTTCCCATCAATTCCAGCTATTGCATGTACTGGTAGTGTGCAAACATGAGCAATGATGCCAACTGCATTTGCACAGTGTTACATGGAGAGCAGCAGTGCCAGGGAGAGATGACATAAATACAAAATAGGAAGGTAATCTAACACTTGACCTTAGTATGAGGGATGTCTACTGCTGTAGCTTGGAAATATATATTGAAAATAGGGAGGTAACTGTTAGGTGAGATATATTTGTAGACATGCACTGGAGGTATAAATATCATGACCTGATGCATTTGCTTTTGGGCTTATACACTGATAAAATGGAATCTTAAAGTGTGGGATTCAAACCTAAGCATAAAGGACAAAAAATTTCTTCCACAGCATTGATTTTTCATCTTTGCCACAAAAGAAGTGCTGCTCAGACACAGTCAGAAATCATTCATAAATACAACTGACAGACTGAGGTGATACACATGTCTTTGTGTGACTTGACGAGACTGTTGTATATATATCCAGTTGTGTATGTGCCTTATGTGATTGTGAAGACCATGCAAGTCCAGATAGTAGAAGTATACTTAAATAACTATAGTGGTCAGTATACCTTCAGTCATACATCTGAAAACACAGTAAGAGTGTATTATCCTTCATACATATAAGTCATATCAGCTCCACTATCTAAAGTGTTATAAGTGATGGTGAATATAATGGGAAGTGGAACGACAATAGAAATGTATGGAATATCCTGTATTAGAACCCAGGATCATGTGTATGGCAGTCCTAAACTTAAACCTGTTTCCACAAAAATGTTGAAGTAACACTTGTCTATTTTTCTGTTCATTAATATTAACTATGCTGTCACAACAGTAAAAATAGGTTGCAAAGCCTATACTAGAACCACGGATCAACTTTACTCTAGCTCTACACTTAAACTTTCTGCCACAGGACTAGTTATATGACATATCCATAATGCCTTACTCATTCTCAAGTTCTCAGTGTTAACCACTGCACAATACTGCTTAACATGTTTGCATGGTGTCCAACAGAATTAATTGAATGCATCCATTTTCAATTATTGGCTGCCTGCAGGTGTTCTATGACTGCAGGTATTGGGGAATTTTGCTACTTGCCAAATAAAGCTGCTTAGCAGCATTGCGTGATGGAAAGCAAAATTTGCAACAATGTGCTGTCTTTGACCTTTAAATTTTACAGACATCCTGTTTGCAGGTGTTCTGCAGGTGTTCTGTCTGCTTCCTGTGTGACCCACTAGTCCAGTTTATGCACTGCTAAGTGTCATTCAAACAAAATAAACACAACCAAACCTGACATTAATTTTTCTCCATTTCCCCTGGTTGCACTATTCCATGCACTGTGCAAAAACTGGCATTAAAAAAATTAAATAAAAGGGAAAACTAGTTAAAATGAAAAAGCAATCTATGAAATAAACACTACAAAGTGTTTGTAAGTGCATGTGAAATAAAGGTCTGGATTTTAACTCTCACTCCAATGAACCTTCAGAACACAGTAAAGGTGCCTCATCTCTCTTTGTCACACAAACAGCTTTGCAGCAGGGAACCAAAATCACTATGAATACAACCAACTGCAATAACATCCACTGTACTAACAAACTATATAACAGTTATTTGTACATCTATTAATTTTGGATGTATTGCACTGAGAGACCACACAACCATTCATGACTATTGCTTGCAAAAATGAAGCTCTGTCTTACCTCTCTGTGTTTTGTTGCACATTTTTGTCTTATCTGATCAGTAATTTGAGACATGCAGTCTGAAAGGCATTCTATATCCTTGTCCTTAAAATGTGTGATAATATTACATGGCAATACTATACAGTTGTCAACAAATGAAGGGGAGGTTCGGTGTTAATGAATAGACCCTGTGAATTGCGTGCTGCTTAATTACATTTCCAACCTTAACAAAATACCTTCTACACACTTAGTAAGCCTAACCCGACACACCCACTGCAAGTAGGGCAGTCTGCATTGCAGTTGTTTTCCTTCTCCCTACCAGTAACCATTCACAGTTGCAATTCAGTAACAGCAAACACTGAGGGAGTGTCTGCACTATGTTTACATTTCCTACATGGAGCCAAGTATTTGGGAATCAGGAATTCTAATGAATTCACATCTGATTTGCATCTTCACAGTGCTGACAGCACTGAATCTACACATAAAAATGCAACTGTGTAGCTAGGGAACCTGAAGGTGAGGAGACTTGTTTATGTGTAGAAAACAGAAAAAAGGATATTACTCTGGGATATATCTTCACAGATGATTACTGAACCTGAGAAGATATGTTTGCATTTTTCAGCTATATACTGCATATGCTGACATGTCATTCAGAGAAATCTGTTCAATATTTATATACATAATTTGATTAGCAAATGCTATACTTGTATCTGTATCCATTAGTTAGAAGTGTACTGATGGCATGGGCATATTTGTCAGGGCATTTCATAGGTATCCATGACTGGTAATACCTTAAAATGGAATGTTCTATGTAAGATCTATAGACATGTTTCAGGGACATTTAATCTGCTAGTACTTCTAGCATTTCAATAATGGTTTGTTAACAAAATGTGTTATTTGCCTGTTCTGTTGGGGGTGGGGGAGCAAAGCTGCATTTATGTTAAGGCACAAAGAAGGATATGTTGCTATTGTTACTCTCCCTTTTTTGGCATCTAGCATGCTGTTCACATTTCAGATTTCTAGACTGTTTTATGTTTTTCCAGTGGGTAATACTGAAATGTTACCTTTTCCTGTTTTATCTGGTAACAGTTATTTTGTAGCTATGTGAAAATTATTTATATTATCCTTCTTTATTATATTAGGACACCTAGGACTCTGGCAAACTGTTGTCTCATTCCTCAAAAACCACCCTTTAGAGACCCTGAAGCTTTTAGGCCACATGGTGCCTTTTTCCTTGAGAGGGAACATTGAGATATGCCAGGCAGAATTTAAATTTGGCAGCAGATAGTTGCAGATGTGAATTCAATAGGTGGACACAGCAGGACATATGATCAGGTGTGCCACAGGGCCACTGACATTATCTCATCTACATGGAGAAGAGCAGCTGCAGTGGCCTGTGATTGGATGGGTACCAGTGGGGGGCCTGCTACAGAGCAACCACTAACAGCAAATGAAGACTTTCTGTCCACTGGCAGGGATCCAGACAGATTTCAGGAAAGTGCAAAACAGCATGCCTTTGACATTGGTGCTGGTGAGGAGGTTGCAAAGAGGCTTTTGTACATCAACTGTTAAATACTGTTGTACAGTAAACTATTTACATCTACGTTAGTTCTGTTTAACAAGAAATTGTTTGTGGGAGTTGAATATTACAGTTACCAACACATTCTGATTGATTTCACATGGGGCTTAGGTTGGGCTTGTCATCCAAGTTCTTGTTGAAAGTACAGTTAATGGACATGTAAAGAGCAAACTGTTTTATTCCCTGTGTTATTGATAATTGTGATGGTGTTGTCCTTACCTTTTGCTTAACTTCTTCCAGGATTATCAGGCATAGGGAGCATACCATTATCTGCAAATGGTAAGCCAAACATTTTTAAGTCAGTACTGATGAGCAGTTCAAAGAAATATTTTAGTGTGTGATGTTGATGTCAGGACTATTGTGTGTATTACTGTACTGTCTAATAGTGGTACCACTGTTATTTTCTTAGCATATATTGGATTAAAGTAGTGTAGGTATTATTTTTTCCTTTGTTTGGTGCTTATTACTGCAGGTGATCCTGACAGCGGAAGTGTGGGAATTCTACCACTTGATGTCAGAGTATCAGCAGACTCTGATGATGATGGTGGGCAAACAGAGAGGCACAATCGGGGGATGCAGAGATTAAATCTGACACTGATATTTATATCTCGAAATCCTAAAACATCAAATTTCATATGGTCGAGACCACATGATTGAAGTTTTAGAACTTCAAAATTTTGAATGGTGATCTGCATGCAGCACAGAAAGGGAGATTTCCCTTTTCCTCACTGTAGTGTGATCTCAGAATTGGTATATTTAAGTAGTGGGGTTGTGGGGGGTCCAGGGGTGCTTGCCCCTGCAGAAACATTGAGAAAATTGTTTTTTGTTGGATTTATTTTGGAATGTTGAGATTTTGAAACATCAATCATATAGTCTCAATCATATGAAATTCAATGTTTCTGAAATTTGAGATTCAGAAGTGAATTTATATATATATATATATATATATATATATATATATATATATATATATATATATATATTTTTTTTTTTTTTTTCATTTATTTTGTCATTTGTTAACTAGGTATGTCTGACTGAGCATGTGCCCTTTTTCAGTGAAGGCCCGGGGAGAAAATCTCCATACCGAACAAATATTATTCAGAGAGAACACAAAGTACAGAAAACGTCAGTAACATGACTTGGAATACAGGGCTAACTATGTGGTTGACAAACAGCCATCATCTGAAATTTCATTGGAGACAGCCAATAGGCCCACACCTACCCATTCCAATGATTTCCAGATATTGGACAGGTGGAGAGCAAGACAATCAACCAGGGAAGTGTGGTTATTGTGGCTTTAGTGCCTGATGATTCTGGCTGTAGCCAAAGTGTGGGCAAGGTGCCATGCAGGAGGGTTGTTACAGGTGCTAGGAGGAGGCCTACAGTCCATCCTCCACCTGATCCAAGTGTCTCTTCACATGCCAGTCAACATATGTTTAGGGCCATCATGGAAGCACAGGCACATTACCATAGGTCCTCCAGAGAAATGCTTAGGGTTGTAGATGTGGCACAGACTGACATGCATGCCTCCACCATTTTGCCGATTCAGTGGATCAGATGAATGACACATTTGAATGGGTGGTTTCTGTGATGGAACATCTGTTGGGAGGAGAATGGCATCCTCATGGACATAGGTCAGGCACATCATCTGCTGTTAACCAATGTGGCCATGCCTGATCATGCTCCCATGGTGGTAGTGCTTACAATGCTCCATCAGTGGTTGGGCTGTCTACAAACAGATGTGGCAGGCTATGGGGTCATGATCCTGGGGGTCCTTGTAAGGGGAGCTCATCCAGCAGACATCAGTCATGTTCAGGTAGCAGCAGTGCATCTGACCATGGGTATGGGCATGCCAGTGCACCTCCTGGCAGAGCCAGTTCTCATGGTTGGGTATGACAATGATGAACTGCCTCCTCTACCATGCATAGTTCATACCTAGCCAACATACCAAGATGCAGAGCTAGCACAGAGCCTGGCTGAGTTCATGTAGACACTCACACACCAGTTTCCCCTGGAGGATCCATACAAACACACACACAACAGTTGCATGGTTCATCCATGAAGCTTAAAACTCATTTTGTCTCACTGGCCATTTGTTACTTTATCCGAATGTCTGCCTACTTCTCTTTCTTACTAACACACACTCACAGACCTTTTGTGTCAGCTTAGGCTTCATGATCCCCCACCCCACCCAGAATACCATGTGCAAGTGATGATAAGTGTGCCATATCCCTGTGTTCTATCTTTTGGATTCAGGGATACATAACCTTTGTGTCTGATGCTCAGGGTGCATAGCTGACTTAGTACTTAGTATATCTGCATTTGTGATGTTGAATTGGTAACTGTACCTTTGACTTATATTGGTCTTAGAAAGTTAGATAGTTGATAGCACCAACATTTTTCCATCTTTATTGTTAATGCTCTTGTGAGGTTTGTAAAGTCTGAAACTGAAATATGTATCATTACTTTTTAACTTCTCTCTTTAATGATTTTCCAGTACAAAAGTATGGTTCTAAACTGAGTGCATGCAGTGACCATCACTACTTTTGAGAGATATGACTGTGTAAATCTTTGATGCCTGTGGTCTACTACTTAATAATGGACACATATAAGTCAAATAAGTGTCTACTGTCATATCTTAAGATCATTTCTGCACAAATCACCCACCTTTTACTTGTTTACACTACCAAATAACAACATGCAAGGATATGCTAGTCATTCAAATTATTACATAATACACTCCGGATTCAACGCTTACCTTGTAAATCTAGCAGTTGCAACAGTATTATTTCATTGCAAACTCTGTCTGATGCTAGTAGTACACAACTATTACATGGGTAAGTAAAGGTTGTGAGTGTGGACTGGCATCAATGTTACTTTACTGTATGTATGTGCGTAGGAGGAAGGTTTTAGGCCCCTAGGTAGTTAGTGAGTGAATGTGCTGTGCATTGTCTCAACCAATGTGAGAGCATATAATGTGCATCCCTACATCTGCCTACACCCACAGCATCTGCTGTTTCCCCCTGTGACTCCTCACCTGCATGTGGCTGTGGTGACCTTACCATTGGTGGTGGGATGTGTGCTCCTTCCACTTGTTGATCCTGCTGAAGCTGTTTTCTCAGGAAGGTGTTATGCAGCATGGCACATACTGTAAATATTTCAGTACATGTATATGGATTGTACTGCAGGTCTCCCTCAAGATGTATCTAGGCACTGGAATTGTGACTTCAGCAACCCAAATACATGCTCTATGATATTTCTGGTTTAAGCATGTGCCTCATTATGGCATTCTTCAACATGTGTGTATGCATTTCTAATGGATGTCATCAGCCATGGTTCCAGTGCATAAACTGCATCCCAGAGTAAATGAACCTGTGGGATATCCTCAGTGAACATCTGATACAGCTGGGAAGTGTGCCAGATATGTGAGTCATGGTAACTGCCTGGATTCCCTTGGCATTACACATGACTTGGCAGTTTATAGAGTGGAAGCCCTTTCTATTAATGTCAAGCCTTTCCTGTTCCCCAGGTGGTGGCTTAAATTCTACATGTGGAATCTATGGCACACAGTACTTTAGGGTAGTGTGCTAGAGGGTAGAACTCCTTCATATTTCTGGTCCTGTCCTCGGGAGAATGGGGAAAACATATGTGATCAATAGCATGTTGGAGAATAGCATTCAGGAATTGATGGAGGATCCTGTATGCTGATGCCTCTGACAGCCCCAGCATGTCCCCTGTTGGTCTTTGAAAGGTACCTGTAGGTAAAATTCTAAGTGCTACACATACCTTTGTCTCCACTGGGATAGGTTCCTCTCAGTTTGCCCTAGTTTTTAGCTGAGGATGACAGAGGCTGCAGAGTTCCTATAATGTGTCTCTATCCACGCTGTAGTTCTCTAGAATTTCCACATCATGTAAATTGTGATATGTTTCCTGAGGTTTGAAAACTCTTCCCCTTCTTGACTTTGGTCTATTAGTAGCAGCAGCATAGACATCAGCCTGTTGCACCTAGCCATGAATTAAAGCAACAGCAGCCCTCAACATTGCTTCTGTGTAGACTCCTTTCCGTGGCTGTATTCCAATAGGTTTTGGAATTCACAGGGAAAACCAGCACTGAGTATACATGGTTGCTTTATAGTTTGATGAATAGATCCTCCATCGTGGATTGGTTGAGTAGCATACAGTTCAGCTGCTTATGTTGTAATTTGCATGCCACTGTGTTTACCTTGTTTGCACAGTTGTGTGCAGCTCTAGACACAGTGTAGAGCCACTTACTGAATCCAAAACAGTGCACAACCATGTGTACAGTGCACCGTGACATGCACACAGTATAAACAGACTGGGAATGCTTTAATGAATCTGGCCAATAAAGTAAAAGTCTAAGAGTTCTCAGCTCTGCTAGTGTGTGTGTGTGTGTGTGTGTGTGTGTGTGTGTGTGTGTGTGTGTGTGTGTGTGTGTGTGTGTGTGTAGAAATGCCTCATAACACTAAAGTCATGTTATCATTTTTTAAATACATATTTTTCTGAACATTCTCCATTCCCTGCTTAATTCTATAGCTACCATCTTTTTTATGACCTCCTAACCATCAATAGGGCTCCAAAGCCTGAGGCATCTGGAAGTGCCCCAATTATATGTGGTCAAAGACCTGAACAACACCATGGTTACACTGTAAGGAAGCCACATGAGTGCATACTTCCAGACAGGAAGATGTCACTACAACATCAAGTCGCCATTTGCTTTAATCCTGTCTGTTGTATTCCAGTTTGTCATACAGAGCCAACCATACAGCAGCACGGTCTCACATCCACCAATCAGTACGAGGTGTCTGGTCATTGCCCTCTTAGTGTCATGCTTCTGAAATGCTTAATCTAACATAGGGCATGCTTATTATATGTTATTACTTAATGAGTAATCCTGTTTGTACCAGATAGCTGATAACCATGCATATTACTATGGTAGTCATACAAAAAAAACCTGTTTTCTCCATGAAGACATATCATACTGGAATATGTCTTCTGCATGTAACAATATTTCAACATGGAGCAAGTAAAACAATCTTAATGCCAGAAAACTGTACAATTGTCACTGTGTGTGTGTGTGTGTGTGTGTGTGTGTGTGTGTGTGTGTGTGTGTGTGTGTGTGTGTGTGTGTGTGTGTGTGTGTGTTTGCGCAAGTGTATGTATATGGATGCTTGTGTGTGTGTGTGTGTGTGTGTGTGTGTGTGTGTGTGTGTGTGTGTGTGTGTGTGTGTGTGTGTGTGTGTGTGTGTGTTTGTTAGTGTGCATGTCTGTGTGTCTGGTTGTGTGATATATGATATTTTACTGATATGATGCATGTCTGTCAGTCTCTACATGATGTATGATACTCTTCTGATATGATAGTTGTACAGCTCCTTCTGATGTCACATTGTAAGTGAAGAGAAATAGAGAAAATAGAAAACTCCCACATCAGACATTTGACATCTTTTTGGGTCAGTTTCAAATGAACTACAAATGGCATTTTGTTTGAGTGCTTGTGTCTGAGTGTGTATATTACCATACCTTGTTTTCATTTATTTTGATCAATCACAGTTCCTGTTTCAGTTAATTCTTATGAGGCCCACTTTTGAACTTGTTTAATGTTTCACTGTTACTATATGCAGCCAAAGCAGTTCTTCATATTACCCTGTTTTGGCTCAGCAAAACCTATCTTATTCTTTCAGTATCCCATCCATCTTTTTCTTGCAAGCACTGTTTTATCTATGACCCTACATCTTAGATACCTCAGTGCTTTCTCATCAGACAAGGATATCTAACTCCTAAAAGAGTAGACTTCTTGTCAGCCCAAAGCAAAGGAAGTGGAAGAAATCACTTCACTGTTGAATACGTGTTATTTCTCAACTGAGTCATTATGCTTGCACAGAGTTCCTTTTCTGATTTTTGCACAATGTTTGATAAAAAGGTAAACACTCTGTTGCATAAAGGCATACCTCTCAAATATCCACAATTTTTACAGGAAGGGTGGATTTCTGCCAGATGTTTTTGGTCTGCTCCTCATAAAATTTGTGGTTTTCTGGTAAATCACTGAGAACTGAAGTCACTGAATAATGACATACATTTAAGTTTTATATTTCATGTACTTCAGAAAAGGCATGCTAATGTTAAACCTGTTATTCATAAGTTCATAGGTTCATAGGTGTGTACTAGGCTAATGGACCTGGAACCTTTACAAGCCTAGTCCATAGGATTACCCAGGAGTCGCGCCACCCGATCTTAGTTCCCAGTGCCTCTGTCAAGTAAAGCCACTATAGTGATCCCTGGGGTGAATTTTCTATTTCCCATCCACTCATCAAGATTTCTCTTGAAGAGGGCCAGTGATGTGCTCTGCTTGACATGTATGGGAAGTCTATTCCATAGCATGGGCAGTCTCTGGGTTATGAACCTGGCCCTCCAGCATGTTCTGTTGATAGTGGTAATGAGGTTGAGGACTCTGGAGCATGTGGTGAGGAGGAATTGGGATTTCTTTAGATGTAGCATTTCTAACAGAGCTGGGTCAGACATGGCTTTGTAAGTCAAGCAGAGATCACCTCTAAGTAGGCGATATGAGACAGAGAATAGTTGGAGTTTTTTACTCTGCCCATATAGAACAAATGTTTAAGGCCTAGGATCCTCTTTGTGAGGTACTTTTGCAGCCTCTCCAGTTGTTGCAAGTGTCTAGTGAGGTACATGCCAAATGGGGCATTGTACTCAATGATTGGCCTAATGAGGGAAGAGTAGAGGGAGACAATAACCTCTTTCTTCCTGGATGCAAAACCCTTAGTAATGAGATGTGCCACATAGAAGGACTTTCTGACCACAGTGGCAATGTGGTGGCCAAAAGAGAGGCTGCTATCAACCTATGTTCCCAGATCTCTTATAACACCTTCTGTGTTCAGTGGACTACCATTGATGTAGTAATTCATGGGAACTGGGTTTTTCCCAAAGGGGATGACGACACATTTTTTGGCATTGAACTTAAGGCCATGGTTCTGACACCAGTTGTTGGTCTCAGTGAGGTCTTTCTGTAGGATGTCAGTATCACCTGAGGAGTTAATAACAGCTCCCAACTTGTGATTATCTGTGAACTTTATTAGCCAGAGTCCATTCGTGTTGGCTTGGATTTCAGAGAAGTAGATACCAAACAGGACAGGACCCAGGACCGAACCCTGTGAGACTCCACTCATGACTGGTCAGCAGTCTGACTTGGAGTCAGCTACTTTCACACTGTAGGTTTTACCTGTGAGCCGGTTTGCGACCCACCTAGTGATATAGGGGTTGATGCCCAGCTTAGTGAGTTTTTCTATGATTCCTGAGTTGGGAATGGTATCAAAGGTCTTGGTCAGATCAATGTAGGCTGTATGACCACCTTGCCTTCATCCACAGCTCTGGTGACTGACTCAAAGAAGTTGACCAAGTTGAGCAGGCATGATCTACCCTTCACAAAACCAAACTGTGTGGAATCCAGAGTTTGAAGATTCTGTATATCCTATATTCTATATTCTGTCAACTTTCTAAGTTTTTAACAACAGCATTTAAAATCTGTGCCTGATTTGTGTCCTTTGAGTCCCCTTCCCCAGACACACTATCATTTTTAATCTTGTCAAAAATTCTTGTGCTAAGACAATGAGAGATATGCCCAGGTTGACTGCAATACCTGTGATAATACATGGCAGATCACCTAGCAATGTATTATAGTTTGTTAGTACGGCACAGATGATTACAACTGTGAGATACAGCAAACGTTACCTTCCCGTCCTAAAATTGATTTATACATTGCAATTATTTGAGCTGTGAGAATAGGAGATCTTTTAATCAGCATAAAGCTCACTGTTCACTCCTGGAATAAGACAGTTGAAGGTACTGTGTGTTAACTGGATAACAGATTTATAAAATAAATATGAACTAGAAAAGATCCAGTGCCATTTTGAAATCTTTATTTCTCAGTTGTCAAAAACAGTCCTTTCATCTCGTAGCACTTACTTTCACATACTCCTACCTGCTTTAGAGGGCTGATACAGACAAATGAGACACGTCCACCTTAAACCACCTTAGTCCAATCTTAAACTCAGAACATCTTCATATAAGGCAAACATATTCTGTTTCAACAGGCTGAGGGTGTCATTTCAGTTCAGTATTTTTAATTTGTGATGACAGACTTGCATCTTTAGGATTTGTTCAAGTTCTGCAGAACAGCCACTGTTGTGGCCATCGAATATGCTAACTATGCAGATAAGTTGGAGTGAAAAGAAAAAGAGAAGCACATCACTGTTTCAGTCACTACTGCTCTCATTTTGCTTGCAGTCCTGTGACTGGATCTGCAAACCAGTGAATGTAGTGGTCATTTTCTGACATCCAAGTAAACACCACTTAATGGGCAAAGTTATATCTGTGTGTAGCAGCCTCTCCAAGCAAGAAGTACCAAAAAAAGTTAAATATTTATTGATCTTTGTAAAACCATGGGACCAATGTAAAGGAATTTAGAAATAAGAAAGATGAGGGTTTTTGAAACTGTCATTTACACACAACTGAAGGAAGACGAGGCAAACAAAATGATTTTATCTGCCAGTATGCACTCTGTTGTTATGATTATTTGAGCATGAAATGTAAAATTGGGGACCTGCTTTACCTATCATGTATTTATCAAAGCCATATTCTGTTCACTGAATTTTGTCAAATAATATTAGGTATTTGCTTAAAAATATATACAAATCTGTTTTTTTTTTTTGTTTGTTTCTTCAGTTGATCTATCCTATCAACAACTAGTCATTATGAAGCAAATATGTCATTCAGCTATCAGCTCCTAGATTAAACATACTCTACATTTACAATAGATGTTTCAAAATGATACTGCTGTTAGGTATGACATAAGCAAGTTAAGTCAAATAGGCAGACAAGAAAGTAAGACATGTGAAAGTGGTATTTGGCTGTCATATATTTTTCTGAAGCATTTTCCTGTTCTTCTGCAGAAAGAATATATATTTGTATATTTGAATATGGAACAGTTAAGAGTAGCAGTCCCCACCAACACACACACGTACGCGCGCATGTGCGCACACACACACACACACACACACACACACACACACACACACACACACACACACGCACATACATATATATATATATATATATATATATATATATATATATATATATATATATATATATATATATATATATATATATACACGGGTCTACCTGACAACACCGACAACGAAATCACCGACACCACATAACCGACAGTTCACAAACACGAAACCTCACATGCCCAACACACCATAATAACGACAATCAACAAACAAAACAAATCCCCTGTCCAAAAAGCACACACACAACACAAGCACACCAAAATCCTTACAAACCCACACTAAACCTCACATATACAACTATCTACAACATTAACTCAAACCCTAACCCTAAGGTCCGTCACACTCACCTAACCCGCGCCCTAACCCTAACTCACTTAACCCACCCCTAACCCAAAGACTATCACTACCGCACACTTACCTAACCCACGCCCTAACCCTAACTCACTTAACCCGCCCCAACCCAAAGACTATCACTACCGCACACTTACCTAACCCGCGCCCTAACCCTAACTCACTTAACCCACCCCTATCCCTACAGACCGTCAATATCGCACACTTACCTTACTCGCACCCTAACGTCCGTCACTACCACATACTTACACAGCCTTTTCACATGTCGGTGTTCTCAGCGTCGGTGTTTTCATCCATCGGTCTTCTCAGTTGTCGATCTTCTGGCGTCGGTGTTCTCAGTGTCGGCATTCTGAGCTGTCGACATTGTCAGGTGGACCCATACACACACACACACACACACACACACACACACACACACACATATGCATATATATATATATATATATATATATATATATATATATATATATATATATATTCACACACATACAGACACACACGCACACACACACACACACACACACACACACACACACACACATACACACACACACACATATATGCATATACATACATATATATATATATATATATATATATATATATATATATATATATATATATATACTCACATACATGTGTGCAGACACATACACACACACTCGCACATATATGCATATATATATATATATATATATATATATATATATATATATATATATATATATACACACATACACACACACACGCACACACACACACACACACACACACACACACACACACACACACACACACAAACACACACACACACACACACACACACACACACACACACACACACACACACACACACACACACACACACACACACAGATATACATTCCACATTATGCTTATGATGACATGAGTGGAGGATTGTTAGGGTGCTAGTCAGTTATGCTACAGTCACTGCAGAAGAATATTACAAATACACTGCAAGTATTTTGTGGGTTTTTTGTACTGTGGACACCTGGGCCTGCTTGTTTGCTGCTTTTCTCTTTTTACACTGCAAAATACTTGGATAATATTTTCAAGTATTCTGCTTATTAACATCCCAAATATAAAAAATTCTTATGAAGTAATAGGGAAAAATAACCAGACCTTGCACAAACTATGCCCAGTTCTATAGACTCCTTCTAAAAATATGCTATGCATAAATGCAAGATGACAAATAAGTGCTAAAAGCCATAACATGGAGATTACTAGGTATACTATTTATGTACTACAGGAATGATTTGCCTGATAGAAACTTACAAGTACCTCAGAATAATAAAAAAAAAAAATAAATCATATATATATATGTATATGTATATATATGTATATATATATATATATATATATAGTCAGTTGTGCTTCCATAGGTATGGACAAAAAACAGTTCCAAAATAGGCCCCAGATTAGAGGCATTTATTAAATGGTAGCACTATCAACTTATAACTTCTCAAAATAATTTTGCAAATTTAAAGAGGGATGGAGCAAAATTATGAGAAAAAATAATTATATTCACTCAGTCTTTGTACAGTTGAGAGGTAGTTTATGTATTTGTATCTTTACTTTTATATTGTTATTTCTCTACCTGTCTAAAATCATATACACATATGTATATACACTGTGGTGTCAAATCAAAGAAGCAGAAGAACTTTGTTTATTAGATAATGAGTTTTTATTAAAACCGAAAGCAGAACAATACTGGAGCAGTACAAACCTTTCTTTACTCCATGAAACAACTATAGCATAATCTCTGCAGGCTCTCATAGAAGTTTAGGTTTAATACCAAATACATTTGGGTAGCTTCTACCTGGCTTCAGACTGTTTCTCTTCTCCTCTCCTCTTCTCTTGTCCTCTTCTCCTCATGTCTCCTCTTCTTCTCTTCTCTTCTCTTCTCTTCTCTTCTCTTCTCTTCTCTTCTCTTCTCTTCTCTTCTCTTCTCTTCTCTTCTCTTCTCTTCTCTTCTTGTCTCTTCTCTTCTCCACACTTCCCAGAACCACAGTGACAGGCATAAAACTGTCCTGTAGTAACAAGCCAACTTCTTTGACCATTAAGGCAGCGGCCCTCCTTTTTTATACATTGCACTCAGAGGTTAATTTTATGTTAAGGGAACCTCTATATTTAATAAAGAGGCATACACGTTTTTTTCTTAAAGAACAACATGGCTTATTTGTAAAGCAAAATTTATCATATTACTTGCAAGACAATTTTGATACATTTCACAATGCAGCTATTTTATGGTTTTGTGAGCAGCATTGTGAAATGTGTCACAGTGTAGCCCGTCTTGTGATTGTGGGAGCAACATTGTGACACATTTCACAATGCTGCTTACAAAGCCACAAGATGGGCAGTGGGCTCATGACATGCCATTTGCATTGTGGTGGATAAGGCATGACAAATGTTTTACAGTGAATTTGAAAAGCTGTAATAATGGCCACTGACAAAGCTCAGTTTTCCAGTCCCATTCCTTTAGTAGCCTTAGCAGCAGGGTATGCAGTGTAAACAATTTAAAGTCCATGCCAGGATAATAATACTTTAGTGGTGAAACAACCAACTTAATCAGCAGACATGGCATCTGCTCTGCTTTGCAAGGAACATGGAAAGCAGTCTCCAGGCTGATACTGAAACTGAAAATGGGATCAGTGCTCTACCCTGGGTAAAAATTACATAAATAAATAAATATATGGTGTGCTTCTTCCTGAAAAATCACGTTAAAGCACTACTCCTAGCCTCACACTGATCCATCAGTATAAAGTGTTTACTAAAATCTGGGAACGCTAAAATCTCCTCTGAACAACACACTTCTTTCAGCTGTTTAAAACGTTCTGTCTCTCAGATGCCCATTTTATTTTAAGGGGCATCTTCTCCTTTGTCAAATCTGTAAGAGGTCATGCTATAGATACAAAATGGGTGCAATTTTCTGGTAATGTCCAGCTAACTGTAAGAATGTCCTCACTTGCTTCCTAGTTCCTGGGACTGAATAATCTTTCACCACTTCTAGCTTTTCTATCTGGGGCCTGACAATTCTCTTTGTAATTACCTAACATAAGTATTTTACATTTGTCATTTCTTCTTGGAGGCATTGACTTTCAACTTCTCTAAAAGAGTCCAACATTGCCTCTACCTTTATTTATTTTATTTATTTATTATTTGTTCACTGGGTAAGTGCACTGGTCTATTGACCATTTCCAGTCACAACCTAAGCTCAGAGACAGAAAATGCATCACAGTCTTTCACTCAAGAATGTCATAGCAAAATTCAGAACGTAATAAGGTTGAATGTTGATAGGGTAACATTAAAAGATCCAATAAGAGTGCATTGAGAAACAAATATACAAATTGCAAGCTAAGGTATGCATAAAATACACTGCAATCACATATACATCTAAACACATACATCTAAACACGTGAAATATTTGTATATAAAATTCCACATTAAGAGGCTGAAAAAAGATTATTAAATGTATTCTATTATTCATGATATGGGATGGCAAGTTACCCAGCCACTGTCATGGTATCAGTTGCAGGCAGATTCAGTAAAGCTTTACTGAACTTTACTTTACTTTCGATAGGAAAGTGAGGTTCTCCTTTAAAAGAGGAAGAAGCATTAAGGATTTTCTGGTACATGGAAATTTCAAGATACCTCTAGCAGGAAGAAGTGGTGTTGTAGTTTTAAAGGGCACTTTCCCTTGTGGAAAATGTGCAGTTTTTCAATTTGTTGTTAGGAGTTTTCCAAATATTAATGGAAAAAGGTTTCAGGAACAGGGGGTCTATAACTGTGAAAGTGAGGGGGTTATATATGGGCTTAATTGCCCTTGTGAAAAAATGTATATAAGAGAAGGAGGAGGAGTCTCTTCACAAGATTGAAGGAACATGTAAGGGATGTTAGAAAGAACAAACAATTTAGTCCAGTAGCAGCACATTTTCATGAATTTCATGGGGGGATCCATCAGGGTTGCAGGTGACAGTGTTGGAGCAGATACATAATGAGTATACAGTTTTACAAGATATTAAATATAAGTTAAGAAAAATGGAATCTACATTTATTTTAAAATGTAATACATTCTTTCCAAAGGGACTAAACAAAAAGTGTAACTGGAAATGTTTTTGTAAAATGCTCTGGAATTTATTTTAATTAGGTTAATTGTTTAATAGTATAACTGATGTAAGTTCCAGTGTATATAAGGGTTGCTAGGAAGCGAGAAACACATACTCTGTAAAGGCTTGTATAGCCAAGGCACTAGAGAATGTCACTTGTTTGTTGTTTTATTAAAGTGTCAGTCTTCATTATTCACTTAGCCTTTTTTGTCATTGTTGCACTGATATTTTATTTTCAGTGGTTTTAATAGCTTCTACCTTTATTTATTTTATTTATTTCTTATTTGTTCACCAGGTAACCTTACCTCAGAAAGCAGAAAATACATTGCAGTCTTTCACTCAACAATATCACAGCAAAATTCAGAATGTAGTAAGATTGAATGTTGATAGGGTAACATTAAAAGATCCAATCAGAGTGCATTGACAAATAAATATACAAACTGCAATCTAAGACATGCATAAAATACAGTGCAGTCACACATACGTCTAAACACATGTGAAATATTTGTATATTATACAATGCAATGTCTGGAAAGCCGATAAACATGCACGCTGATTGACTAATCCAATCAGTGTGCACATTGTAAATCAAAACAAAGTAACAGAAGACATCCGGCTGCTAACGTATCATGCAGCGGTGATGTCAAACCATTCAACACAGAAAAAAACACAGTAAAGCATTTAAACAACTAACAAAACCCTAAACAAGTCACCGTTACTACACCTAATTACCCAAAAATCACTAATTCTCCTATTGTGGTCCTCAGTCCCTCAGCTCGAATAATAATTAAGTAAAGTGTCATGCAGCCGCAAATACACTACACACTGTATATAACCACCAGTTTACAAAACAAAATGACAATAAAAGCAAACATTATGAATTCTAATAAAACCATTCACACAGTTGGATTCCCTGCATAGTTACACGCAATTAACAACTCCGAAACCGGTACATTAAAAGTAAAGGCAGCAAACCCCTTCTCAAAGTCAGAACAGACACACCATACCTAACTTCCACAACCAGCATATACCTTCTAAAAACGCATACCACATCACCATCTAGTGACCAGTTACTAAAACTACATTAAAGTATCTTAAAAAAGTTGATGTGCATTAAAACTGGACCAGATTTCTAACAGACCTATAAGCAAATAAAACATAACTGCACGTTATAAAGTTCTACACAACTTAAACTATATTTTACCCATCACCACCTAGCCCTTTTGATAACATCCCTTCAAAAACCTGCACGAGCCCTCTTAACACAAACACTACAAACTCAGACAGGAAAAATCACCAAAACGAGAGACACCATACATAGAAAATAAAATAAAAAATAGAAGTAAACTTTGAACTAATAAGCGACAGTGAAATAGAAGAAATATTTAACAACATACCAGAAACCACGATGAAACTATCAACAAGCAAGGAACGTCTCCAACTACAAGAACAGGAAGTACTACAGCATAACACGTCAGATAGAGAAGACAAGTGTGACAAGCCATACACTTCAGAAAGGTAAAAAAAAACATTAAAAGCCTATTCCACTCAGAAACCTAACAAAAGACATGTAGAAAAAACTCTTAAAGAAATAGAAACACTAGAATTAGAAAAAGAAGACTCAAGTACAAGAAAAACACAGTGGGCTATAAACATATTTAAAAACTGGCAAAAACAAAAAAATTACAACATGGACTTCCACACTATTACACCAGAAAACTTAAACACAATACTCAGAGAATTCTATGCTACAGTATGAAACACAAAATGAGAAGAATACGTAATAAGTGCATTTGTATCCTTACATGCAGGACATAGATATATAAACAACCCACCATTAAATAGAAAGATTAACATCATAACAGATATAAGTCTAACAAATGCAGATAAAGTATTTAAGTCAGTAATTAAAAATTAGAGAAGACAAGGAAAAGATACAGCAGAACAGCACCATCCACTCACAATACAAGAAATAACACAACTGAGAAACAGCCAAGTACTTTCCACAAACACAGTAGACGGACTTGTAAGAAAAGTCTGGTTTGACATACAGCTACACTTTGCACGACGTGGGAATGAAGGAGTACAATACCTCACAGAAGACAGTTTTACAATAAACAAAGATACAGATGGCACAGAATATGTAACAAAAAATGTTAACGAACATACAAAAAAACACAAAGAACAAGATGATGTTACAAAACATTTGCTAAGAGGATTCATTTTGAAAACCACACAGACCCTTTATGTCCTGTAAAAAGTTTCAAAAAATACTTACAAAAAAGGCCACCTAATATAAAACAACTGTTCCTCTACCCAAAAAAAATCCACAACATGTACTTGACAAAATGGAAACATGGTACACAACACAACCGATGGGAATAGATTATCTTGCAAACATGTTACCATAAATCTGCAAACAAGCAAACCTATCAAAGAGAGATACAAACCACTCCTTAAGAGCAACAGCAGTAACATTATTGTCACAATCAGGGATGGAAGCATGACAAATAATAAATGTGACAGGACATAAAAGTGAAACATCACTGTGATCCTATTACCAACCATCAGTAGATGAATTTAAAACATGGGGAAAAATAATATCTGGAACACAACATGAAACACCAAAAAATCCAATACACGAAGATAATATCAATAATAAAACAGACAACGGACCAAGAAAAAAAAATGAAAGTCCATAACACAGAACATCCATAACTGGAAAATGAATCAGAAAAACCACAAGACAAACAACAGATTATAAACTATGGAACAATAAACATCTACACCATAGAAACCCAGCAAAATAAGTAAGTACATTCTAAATTTATACTAAAACCATATACATATATCTATCTTTATATATATATATATATATATATATATATATATATATATATATATATATATATACAGATAGGATGTAATATATAAACATAAAATTAACTATAAACACAATTTCTCATTACAGGTACTACAGTAAGAAGGACTCAAGCCAACATATGAGCATAGATAACCATCAAGTCAGAAACAATACAGAAATATAAAAGAAACTACAACATGAAGATATACCAAAAGCTTTAAAACTATAAAGACATACCAAAAGCTTTACAACTATATCTACTTATATAATTATTTCCTAACATTTCTTGAAAAATTAAAAAAAACTTGTATTTAAATTAAAACAGAAATAAACAATAAACACAAACTGAAAGTGTGGACTATTTTATCTCACAAAAAGTGGAAAAATACAAAGGAAAGCAAACAAAAACCTAAATAATAACAACACAAAGATAGCACAAAACAAACTAACACCATTGCATAATAGCAATAACCCATGGCTGGTTGTGGGTAATGCTGGATTTACCCACGGTTGGCTTTGTTTGGTCACTCTGGTTTCGCCCTCGTGACCAAACCACGCCAACCATGGGTAAATCCATCATAACCCACACCCAGCCATGGGTTACTGCTATATAAGATTCCACATTAAGAGGCTGAAAAAAGTTTATTAATTGTATTCTATTATTCATAATATGGGATGGTAAGTTACCCAGCATTTGTCATAGTATCAGTTGCAGGTAGATTCAGTAAAGCAATGCTCTTTCAATGTATCTTTGAAGCTTTTAACAGTTTCTAGATTTTTGATGTATGTAGGCAGGTGCCTCCCATTAGCAGATCCCAGTCTGGAAAAGGCTATCTCACCTATTGCAGTTTTAAATGGAAGTCTGTTGTGCTGTGTATTTCTGAGTACATAAGGGTTGTTTTGGAAAGGTATTTTCAGACTAAAGTGGAGCAATGACCATGTCTTAGTACTTTGTAAATTAGAGTACTTAGAAGAAAGTGGTCCTAGGAGGCACTGAAACCCATCTTTGCTAGATGGGAGTCCTATTCTTCAGATTGTATTATGGCATTGTCTAAGTAAACAGCAGCATGTTTGACATGGGCTTTATGAATTTGTCTATTAAACTTTGAAAGGTTGTAGGGGCACCATGTAGCCAAAAAGGAAGAACAGTATACTATAATAAACCTTATGTGGTTGAAAAGGATATCTTTTCCATAGATTTTGCTGTTCCAGGTTTTTCCAAGTACCACTTTGTCAACTATAATGTGGTCAAGAGTCATGCTTTCCTCAACATCTCTATTACTCCATCTTCCTAGACATTGAGTAGATTTCAAATTTTAAAATGACGTTCTGCTTTCTAAAATCACTATAAATCCTGATTATTCTATCAGGATCTGGACTATGGTGACATCCAGCTTGCTTTTCTGACTCCTCTATCAATACCAGTTTAATCATTTATGTAGTTCCTCTTGCACAGCCCTCCCCTGAGACTATGGTATTTTGCAACGGTTTTGTGTTAGCCTTTTTTGCCAGAATTGTCTCACTATCGTACTACATAGTAGTTCTACACCCCCCCCTCCCTTGCTTATTGACAGAAACTCCTTTGCCTGTTGCTCCTGTGCTTTGGGTACACCTTCATCTACCAGGAATGCAGGCACAGAGGACAATGTTCTTTTCATACCAGTTGTAATAGGGGTGATTTGGGTGGGTATCCAGGGCCCACAGATCCAGGGTTGACCAATGGCCAGTCAAGAAAACAATTTTATTTTAAAAAGCTTTACTGTGTTCAGCATTGCTAACACATTTTAGTTTGCTTATGTACTGAACACGAAAAAGTGATCACTAATCACACATTTCTAGTTTAAAATATGCACACATTATGAATATTTACTTTTATATTATCATGGTGTATGCCATTCATTCATGCACATCAAAGACTGATAAAGATATTAAGTAAATAAATGTTTCATTGCTTAAAAGACTAAATAAGTAGAAGCTCAGTCACCCTGTCTAAAGTGCTCCAGCCATGACTCTTAAATGTACCACGTTTATACTAATTTTCACCCCTACTGGAAAGGCTATGATAAAATGCCAACCAGTTCCATCCCATGCACAATTTGTTTTTATGCAACCAGGTAAGGTGGACTTTTTTTGGTGGGGGGGTGCCCAAATGTATCACTAAGCAGCCAATAATGTGAAGAATAAGATTAAAAAGCATTTAAAAAGTTGCAAGTGGAAAGTTACTCAGGAACAGTGTAGCACCTGGCTAGCCAGCTGAGTAAGGTGACAGTGTGAGAGAGAGAGAGAGAGAGACAAAGAGAAAGAGAGACAGCAGAAGTTATTTTTTATGCCTTATATATGTGTTTGTATGTGTATATATATATATATATATATATATATATATATATATATATATATATATATATATATACACACACACACACACACACACACACACACATATATATATATATATATATATATATATATATATATATATGTTCACACATTATATATATATATATATATATATATATATATATATATATATATATACATATATATATATATATATACATATATAAAATTACACACATACACATATATTTGTATATATACAATATGTAACGTAGAAAGGTAACAGAAGAATGGCTACCAAAGGTAGACAGAGAAATGTATGACAATACAGGCAAAAAAAGACCAAAAGTCCAACATCTGAAGATTTAATAAAAGCACTCACAATAAAAAGCAGAGCTTTCAAGTTTAAAACTCTGATAAATTACCAGGTTTGAATTCCAGCAACAGCCTAAAACCAATATTAAAAATGAAATGTGATGTTTTGTGATTTAATGTTTTTATAATGTCTTGTATAGTCGTATGTTCTGGTTCACATGACTTTTTGTCATATGACCAGTTTTTCAGCATTCATTGGCTGGTGTTTATATATATATATATATATATATATATATATATATATATATATATATATATATATAGATAGATATATAAGCAGTTTTGCACAATGTATGTTATGCATTGAAGAAGAGTTTTGAACTCAAAAGCTTTGCTTTTTATTGTGTGTGCTTTTATTAAATCTTTGGACGTTGGACTTTTGGTCTTTTTTGTCTGTTTTGCTCATACTGATTTTGCCCTGAAGTCCTTTGACCACCTAAGGAGTTTTTGTGCAAATGTATGGCAATGATATACAAAATAAAATATTTGAACTACCAGGGCATAAAGCAAGTAACGAACAACTTTAATAAAACATAAACAACTTGTTAAAAGATAAGCATTTTTGGATGAATAAATAAAGTGTCTTTCATCAGATCTCAATCAAACTAAAACCACAGAACACTTAAATATGTTGCGACCAGTCAGGATTAATGTTATAGCCTACACCTCTTTAATGCAGGTTTGAGTGGAAGGCATGTATTCAATCCTGAAGGTGTGTCCGCATGTAAGTTGCAGATCCAGTGCATCACTGCAT
>NC_056729.1:315677817-315732817 GCF_019279795.1 Protopterus annectens
GTCAGGATGAACACCTGCAGACCAAACAGAAGAAGCAATAGTTTGAAGTCAAACTGAAAAAACTAACATGCTTAGTGCAAACAAAATACATTCTTCATATGGTGGTGCTGAGAAAGTTGATATTAGATACAGATAGCAGCTAAGTGCACAACGTTTTCATATTCCTTATATACGGCATAATTTGCATGTACAGGATTTTTGTTTGAGTTTTTTACTTGGTTAAATAATTTTGATGCTATCATCTCAAAACCTCTTCTGGAAGGCTTTTGCAGTCATATCTTTCAAGGTAATTCACACAAAAATCTAATAGTCACACTGCTTACATTTCACGAGCACATACAAAGCAAAACAATAAAGTTCGTAGATGAATGTTAAGCTAACTGCCTTGAAAAGATATTTCAAGCCTAGCCAATAAACAGAGATCAGAATCAAATGCTGCACCTTATGGCTATGTGGGAAGACCTTAACCATTATGCCAAACCCACATAAATCACTTAGCTAATCTCCAACACCTGCAAAATAAAACAGCAAAAGAAAAATATTTGCAAGAAAGTAAGGCTCCACATCACCCACACTCTCTGCAACATATATGTATCAATTCCATAATTGCACTGCAGTGAGTAAAAGGGAAAAACTCCCACTCCCCACTAAATAGCAATCTAACACACACAAAGACATTACAGAATATATATATATATATATATACACACTATTGGCAATTAGTGGTCAGCTCATGAAACAAATACCTATACGACACCAAAAGTCCCTTCTACTACCTCCTGAAGTAATAGACTTCAAGAAGAAAACCACAAGTATCAGATTACTGCAATATTAGCAGTGCAATGTTAGCTTAGTACTAATCTATGAATCTATGAAAAAATCTATGAATATGGAATACCTTATTCCAATACAAATTTCCTTTTCAATCAGATTGCAATATAATAAAAGTTTGAAACAACACTATTTAATAGACTACGTCTGAGCCATATTTGTATTTATTTATTTATTTTACATAACTAAGTTAAATTTTGTTATTAACTCATAGTAGAGGAGAGTTAGTCTGATTTGATACATTGACATAGTCAGTTTAGTGTCAAATATTGTTTGAGTCTTATCTTAAATTTTATATATATATATATATATATATATATATATATATATATATGGGTCAAGGACTATTCAGTGAAAGCACATTTCACTGAAAGTCAAATGACTGTGCACAAATCACTGAAAGCTCAATTCACTGAAAACACAATTCACTGTAACACATTTCCCCACTGTAGTATGACCCTGGAGTTAGTATATATAGTAAGGTGGTGTGGGGGGGCACCATCACATTGGGGGGTGTGGGGGGCATAGCCCTCCCACATAGCTTGGGTATATATTATGTTCAGAAAAGAGTAATTTATTGGAATTGCAAGTATTCATGTATATAGTTCAAAATATTTAAAATAGATGGGGGGTATGCCCCCACACCCCCCAATGTGAGGGGCGGTGCCCTCAACAAGCCCCCCTTACAGTATATACTAACTCTAGGGTTGCACTACAGTGAGGAAAAGGCCATAAATAACTTTCAGTGAAATGTGTTTCAGTGAATTGTGTTTTCAGTGAATTGGGTATAGTCAAATGTGTTTTAGTGAAATGTGCTTTCAGTGAATAATCCTAGACCCATATATTTATTTATTTATTTATTTAACATTTGTCCGACTAGGTTCCACAGAGCCTGTTTTCAGCAGAGGCCTGGGGAGAAATGCTCCAGATGCATGTCTTTGGAATGTGGGAGGAAAGCGGAGTACCCAGAGGACACCCACATGAACAAAGGGAAAACATGCAAACTCCACAGAGAAGGCACCCCATCTGAGAATCGAACCTGAGAACCTTTTGCTGTGAGGTGACAACGTTAACTGCTGCACCACTGCACTGCAGTATATGTATTATATATTATATATATATATATATATATATATATATATATATATATATATATATATATTGAAGAGCGTGTGTATATAACTTTAAGAAGCATTTCCAAATGTAGGCATATGCATATAAATAGTGAGCATGTGCAGGCAGCACTGCCATTTTGAGAGAATAGCCAGAGCATTAATATGTATGAGTGTGGTAGTCAGTTTATTTATAAGTTTATTTAAGATTAAGTTACAAAGCCTCATTCCTAGTGTGTTTTGTGTGTAATAAAGTTGTTTGAACTGAACCTACAACCACACGTCTGTTTTATCCTGTCCAGACGAGAAACATGGTGTCAGAACCTGTATTGAGAGTGCACCCCGGGGATCATGTCAGTTGCCCTGCTAGACAGGGGTCCAGGGAAGTAAATACTGTGGGAAAAAATAGCCAGGGAAGTGTTATGGCTAGGCTTGCATAGGCCCTAGGGCCGATAGCCTAGTACCAACCTATGAACCTATGAACTTCAAGCCATGAGGTCCACAGTTGAAGGTGAAGGTATATTGAGCAGATTGGGTGATAACGGTGCTCAAATGATCAAAAAGGGCCAGAAATGAACTAAAGGTAACCAAAACTTGCACAAAATATTTATTTTGCAAAGAAAATGAAACATAGCATTTGCAAGATATAAAACACATTATTAATCAAACAAGTAGCACAAAACATATTATTAATCAAATGAAAGGCCCAAAACATATTATTAATTAAATGAAATGTTAAAAACTATGATATTTTATAAAACTAGCAGAGGTAATCATATGGGGCTCAGAATTACCTTTGGTTTGCATATTGAGCATGTTTAAAGTAAAACAGGCACAAAAAAAGTATAAAGAGCATGATACGAGATTAAATGGGTATAACAAGTACAATAAAAGGGCAAAATAAACTTAAAGAGCAAGGTGATTGCATTTTTTTTGTAGAAGACCATGTTTTGGGCATAAATTGCCAATTCACATTGGCCAAAGTCATTCAAAGCAAGCATAACTACAGTTATTTGAAGTATCTCAGAGTGTGCAAAGTGTTTCAGAGTGTTTGCTTTATTACAATGCAATTATTAAAAATATTTTGCTGTGTGCAAAGTACAGTTGTATTGCAAAGTGCAGTCAAACTACAGCCATTTTGAAAAAAAATTACTTTGTTGTGTACATTTATTCACAGAGTGCTGCCATTTCAAAGTGTTTTTTACGCTATACAGAATTATTTCGCAAAGTACCGCCATTTTGAAGGTTCTTGTGCTATGTACAGTTTATTTGCAAAGTAAACTAATTTTGAAGTGTTTCTTACTCTGAGCTTCTTCTTTTGTGTACAGTTTATTCACAAAGTGCAGTCATTTCAAAGTATTTCTTAAAGGAGTTGTTTCACAAAGTACAGTGATTTTAAAGTATTCTTGTGCTATGGAGACTTATTTGGCAAAGTGCAGTTGTTAGAAAGAGTGTGTTGTGCTATTGGGCATAATTACAAGCACTGGCATAAAATTCACTCATATATGTATGTGTGTGTGCTCATATATAATTCCAAGCACCTTCACTACTGTATTTTGATATGGCAAAGGCATTTCACAGACCCATTCCACTTGTGTTTGCTCATAATATTGAAGAGAGTTGGAGACTATTTGAACAGGATACAAGCAGCTTTTTCTCACAAAGATGCAAGTACAAGGGCATTAATTTTGCTTTACTTAGCTGGGTCAGAGGACATTGAGAGAGAGTGTTCATTTGTGTATGCACCAGCAGTATATGCAGGAGAGGGGAAAACTGCCATATTGTTGTACTGGCTGAATCAAGAGAAGACCCTGAGTGCTTGAAATCCAAATTTAGAGAAATGTGCAACCCCCAGAAAATGTTACATTAGAGAAGCACCTATTTTATACAAGAGAACAAAAGCCAGGTGAAACTTTTGCAGCTTATTTCACTGACTTAAGAAATAAGGCTAAAACGTGCAGATTTAGTGACTTGAAAGATGAGTTAATAAAGGACAGGCCTGTGTGTGCGTTAATAGTGCTGCAGTGAGAAAGATTTTGTTTCCTGACAGTGATTTAACATTGAGCAAAGCCATAGAGATTTGTCAAATCCATGAGCTCACAGAAAGGCACACAAGTATCAAAAAAAGAAAGAAAAAACAGCCACCAAGGACAAAACTGGTAGTCTTGACTGGTGTATAAAATACATTTAATAAAACACTGAACCATAAATAAAATGACTAAGCGCTTTCACCAGATAACCACACTGGCTTCTTCAGAGTCATTTAATGTTACAAGCACTTCACTTAAATAGTAAACTGTGTGATTAATTGATTAATTGATCATTAAAGCCAACCAATCCAACACTTTATAAAACAAGGCAGATTGCAATTCAATCACAAATGTCAGTTTAAAATCCATTTCTTGTCTCCTCAACCGGAAATAAATAGTTCAAAGTACACAAGTATAAAAACAGGCAGAATATTCTAAACCTATACAAAATAACAGACCCTAATAAATAAATATACAGATAAATTCATTCGGAAGATTAATGATGGTAATACATTTTAGATAATAAGAATAAGAATCATCATATGGTAGATAATGATACAAATAGGGGCTCAGAATTCTAGATATAGCACACCCCTATCCTATCTAGAAAGGAAAGAAAGGAAGGATGAGGAGCAGGGCAAGGAGAACAGGAAGGAAGAGGAAGAAGAGAAATAGAAATATAATAACCAAAATTTAAAAAAGGGGGAGATGAACAAAAAGATTTTAATATTTCTAATTTCAAAGGGTCTATCCTCTCATTCCTCAATGAAATGCTATCATATATTGAGAGTATCAGGGATTCATCTATGAAGATCATATATGATTTGAAGAAATAAATCTTTTTTTTATTTCATTTGAAGTTCCCAAAAAAAAGTTTTTCAAAAACCAAAGTTAAAAACTCCAAAAAATTTCAGAAACCACACTTGCTTAGTCCTGCCACTTCATCCATCATTCATCTTACACTTATCCAGGAGAGGATGAAGCAAGGAGGATGTATGAACAAGGGGATTAAATTAATAAACAGAGGACAGTGATCAATCCCTAGTAATTAGACCGGGCTGATAAGGTGGAGGGGTTGTTAATGGATATGAACAATAATATAATGGATGAATGAGACTTATGTTATCAGAAATATATATGGTCATAGAACAAGGCATGGGCTGGTTGCTGGTACCATAAAAAATAAAATATAATTTGGAAGACCTATATAAAAGCATTATTATTGATAAAGAATTGTATGAATTGTATGATGTTGAATTTCCTTGAATACCCTTTGGATGGGACTCCAAAATACATAAAATAAAATAAAATCCCCATTTAGACCAATAGTAGCGGGAGGGATGATGGTCAACTGAACCGCTATCCATTTATGGAGGAGTCAGCTTAGACCATTATAGAATAAAATATTTTATTTTTTAAGAGACAAAACAGTTTTTTTTGTTGGATCTGAATGAATTTTTTTTAATTTTGTTATAACATTTTTTTATTTTTGTTTTTAGAATTGAGATCTCTTACAGTTATTAGGAGAATTTTATTTACAGAAGGATGTAGCTATAGGCATCTCATGTGCCAATAGCTACGCCGCCAACCCTATATATATGGCTGGGGAATATGTCCATCTATTTATAACGTTTTTCTGGGGGACCTCTTCTCTCATTTGACAGGTAATGCTAACTAGGGATAGGATACGGATTAGATAGGGGCTGAAAACTAATGCCTTGGCAGACATGTCATTGAGAAAGGGAATACACACATTCTTTATTTAAGTCCTACCCTGTAATGCAAATATTAAAGTAGTTAAGAATAATAATGTTGTTTTTCTCACATTTTACATGCTTAAACCTGGCTTGCTTTTAACTTTAAGATGGGCTTCAAAGAGACCCCATCATTCAACCCAGGTGACTTCAAAGCATTAAGCCTAAGTTGCCACTCGGTTTCCAAAGCACCGATTTTATTATTAACATCACACCCCCTTTCAGTGGTGACCACCCGATCTATGACAAAAAACACAAATGTTTTGAAATTCTTACATTTTTTGGTGTGTAAGTAAAGTGCTTTGTGTTCGTCATTTCTTTTAGTGCTTCTCAAATATTCGGATATCCTATCCCGTAATCTACGGATGGTCTTCCCTACATAAAACGCTTCACATGCAGTGCAAGAAGCAACATAAACTAGACACTTAGTGTTACAGTTACACACCCCTGGACATGAAATTGTGTATTTATAGTCCTTAACACAGAGGTAAGGACCTTCGTTGATATATCTACACCATCTACAAAAAACACATTTTTCATTAATGACTTTTTACAAGGTTTAACTTCCCTTTCAAGAATACCCTTGAGGTTATTACCTCTACTGTAAACTGTTGAGGGATCTAAACCTAAAACTTCTTTGGTGTGATCACTTAAACAAAACTTCCAAGCGTTCCTCAAGCATGAGCACAATTCATGAGACCTGTCATTATATTTTAACATGAACACTGCACCCGATTTTTCTTTTCTATCATCATTATAAGTAACCATTACTTTTTTCCTTAATATTGGAAAATAATAAGTTTCTCTTTTTTCATGACCTCTTTTTTGATGTTAAGTAACAATTTCAAGGGGTAGCCCCTATCTAAAAACATTCTTATCAATTTATAAATTTCTTTTTGAAAGGTATCATTGTCACTAACTAACCTAGATATTCTTACCATCTGTCCCTTTATAATGCCTTTTCTCTGGTGAAAGGGATGGCAACTATTAAAATGCAACAATGAATTAGAATAGGTCTCTTTTCTGTAAATATTACTAGAGAGACCTTGTGGTGTTTTCTTAATAGTTATGTCCAAAAAATTAATTTCTTCATTGTTCCAAGTATAGGTAAATTTGAAAAATTCAGTTGTAGCATTTAAATAATCAATAAACTCAACAATAGTTTGTTCATCACCCTTCCACAAAATTAATACATCATCTAAAAACCAGTTATATAAAGTGTTGTTGTCTTTATATTTTGAGGGAAAAATAAATAGTTCTTCCCATGCAAGTAGCCCCAAATTAGAGAAAACAGGAGCACATTTAGCTCCCATCACAACACCAGTTAACTGCTGATAGGTTTCACCCTCAAAACAAATGAAATTATTTTTTAAAATAATTTCCATTAAATCGACTAGCAGATTAATTTTACTTTTATCTGTTGTTGAACTTTTTAAGAGACTCTCATGAAACATGGTTAAACCTTGTTGGTGCGGAATAACTGTAAATAAATTGACAACATCAACTGTTAAAAAACCATAACTTCTATTGTTGTCTTTAACCTCCCTCAGCCTCTCAAGGCAGTGCCACGAGTCTCTTAAAAAGTAAACAGCTTCATCAACTGTGGTTTTGGACCAAGTGTCCACAAAGGAAGCAAGGGGCTCTGTCTTGGAGCCCCTGGCAGCAACTATCGGTCTAAACGGGGGGTTGCTGATTCCCTTGTGGACCTTGAGAATCCCAAAAATTGTTGGCAAAATGGGAAACTTTACTGTTAAGTAATCATATTCTAGTTCATTGATTGTCCCCTGAAATAATGCATCCTGTAAAAAAAGGTCTATCTTAGAATAAGCTCTATTTACTTCATTCTTTGACACCCTGTTATAAGTTGACGCATCATTCAATATTTGGGTCGTCCTAGTACAGTAATCAGTCTTGGTCATAATTACCATCCCCCACCTTTATCAGGTTTCATGAACCAGTATTGTTGGTTTGCTTTCATGTTTCTCAATAATAATCTTTCTTCCCTTGTAAGGTTATCTGTAACATAACCATCTTGTAGTAAAATTCTTCTAAATTCAGTTTCAATTACTCTTTCTAATAAAGTGACCTCAGTATTGGGTGGGGGAATGAAAGTACTTATTCTCTTAAGAGACTTGACCAATTTGGTCTCATTAATACTATTGTTGTAGTTATAATTGTTTGAAAAAAACATTCTTAGATTTAACTGCCACATAAAAAGTTTCAGATTAACTAATCCAACCTGAAAGTTGGTGCAAAGTTAGTACCCTTACTTAATATTTCAAAATGGGTATCGTGTATTTCCATGTCCGTATAGTTGTAAATGTAAAACCCATGTTTTTTCAACACTTTGTATAACATAGATGAGTTATTTTCAATAAGGTTAAAATTGTCATTATAACAATTAAAAGTCACCAAACTCGTGTTTTCAATTTCACATTCTTGATTAATATGCAATGTAGATACTTGGAAGTCACAAGTGGTTTCAGACATTTCAACACTAATAAACTGTTCAACAAAATCAACAGTACTGTCACAGAGGCAAAACCTATTACCAATCTGACATGTCTCAGGGTTAAAAACATTGTCACAAGTTTCTAATAATAACCCCTTCTGTTCCCCCTCCCCCCTCAACCATTCCAATAATAATATTGTACAGTCCTGCCTGTTTGTCCACTGCTTATCAGTCTTTCTGACCTGCTTAATCCATTCTGTTGTTCTAAAAAAACTTCTTCTTGATCCATATTATCATGAAAATTAATTTGTTCATCAGTAGTTGGTCGTTCATCACCTGTCCGTGTGTTACCCTTAAATTGTGTGCCTGGAGGGTAGGCACAATTGTTCTTATAGTCTATAGTGTCTCTGCTGAGTTTTTTTGTATTTGATAACAAGATTTTTGTTAACAAAAGACTCAACATTTCTGAGCGTTTTTTCAAAGTTCTCTTTTTTTGAGAGAAAAGCAAATCATTGGTAATACTGGCATTTAAACTATGGATTTCATCTTGTAATTTAACCAGTTTTAAGTCATTATTACATACAATAATGTCTAACATCTCCATACCTGTTTTGTTATAGAGTGTAACCAATTCACAAAAGGCTACTGTCCCCTCTTCCACTCCCATGGGTAGTTTCCATAATCGCAATCCTTTTGGTACTTGGTTAAGCTCCAAATAATTTTTAAGAAATAAATTGTCTAATTGTATGGCTCTAAATTTAGTGCAAAGTTTCTCAAAGTTAAAAATCTGCTCTTTTACCATAGGTAAAGATTTCCTCACCTCATGCAGGCCTGAGGGTTCAACTCCAAACACTGGAGCCTGAAACCAAGTTTTCAATTCGCATTGGCCACTGTTGTTAACCTGACTAGTGTTCGCCATTGGTGACGCTTTATTCAGGTTTTGATGTTGTGACACCGTGCCACTGTAAGATGTAGAAGCAGCAGTTTTAGTCAGTGCACCATTAATTGGTGAATGGAGCGTAAATAATTCCATTTGTGAGTTAGTGGGACTACTAGCCGATATCTCTCGTCCCTCTTCTAATCCTGCAGCTTGAAGCATGAAGCTTAATAAGTTTCTCCACCACATTGGCCAGCTCTTTGAGTACGCTTTCCATAGTAAATGGTGTGAACGACCAGATCACATACACCAAAAGAACACTAACTCATCCTCGTCCTCTGGCCTGATAAAACAACGAAAATGTTTTAAATAATTTCCATTAAATCGAATAGCAGACTAATTTTACTTGTATCTGTTGTTGTTGTACATGATCGGGTGGTCACCACTGAAAGGGGGTGTGATGTTAATAATAAAATCGGTGCTTTGGAAACCGAGTGGCAACTCAGGCTTAATGCTTTGAAGTCACCTGGGTTGAATGATGGGGTCTCTTTGAAGCCCATCTTAAAGTTAAAAGCAAGCCAGGTTTAAGCATGTAAAATGTGAGAAAAACAACTTTAATATTTACACTACAGGGTAGGACTTAAATAAAGAATGAATTTATCTGTATATTTATTTATTAGGGTTTGTTATTTTGTATAGGTTTAGAATTTTCTGCCTGTTTTTATACTTGTGTACTTTGAACTATTTATTTCCGGTTGAGGAGACAAGAAATGGATTTTAAACTGACATTTGTGATTGAATTGCAATCCGCCTTGTTTTATAAAGTGTTGGATTGGTTGGCTTTAATGATCAATTAATCACACAGTTTACTATTTAAGTGAAGTGCTTGTAACATTAAATGACTCTGAAGAAGCCAGTGTGGTTATCTGGTGAAAGCGCTTAGTCATTTTATTTATGGTTCAGTGTTTTATTAAATTTATTTTATACACCAGTCAAGACTATTGGTTTTGTCCTTGGTGGCTGTTTTTTCTTTCTTTTTTTTTTTTGTTACTACAGTTTTTTTTATAAGGCACACAAGTATGCTTACAAGTGATAAGAGGTTAGTTTCAGCAGGCTCTAGAGCAAGCGTAGACAGCATGTAATACATGGCAAGCAGAAGCAGGCCTAAGCACATTGCAGCTGCAACCCCTGTGGGATTCCCAGGGAGGATTTATACCTTTCTAACAAGTTCCAAGACTAGCTCAGCAAAATGGACATGCTCAGTGCAGTATAAGGGTGAGTCAGAAATCCCCAAGCCAAGTCTTACTATTAACTGTCGTAACTGTAGTGCCAGTGTTGAGTCTAAAATAGAGAAATGCTTAGCATTTGGTCAGCAATGCCATAAGTGTAAAAAATGGAGCCATTTTCAAAAGTTTTGCAAATCAGGTAAGTCTCATTCAGTTATTCAGAAAGGTCACTCAAAAAAGCAAGTTCATCATGTAGAAAGCTGCAATCTTGCTTTCTGTGTAGATGGTTTATCAGTGGCTGGTGAAAAGGTTAATGCAGTAGATTTATTGGCAGAGAATGAAGTTTTTTGTACTATCCTGATGAATGGTAAGCCCACGGAGCTCAAAGTAGACACTGGTTCAAAGTGTAATGTGATGTCAGCAGAAACATTTACTAGAGTGAGAGAGTGAGAGATGGGGAGCAACTTATACTGGCTAATTGTGCGAAGCTTGTTGCTTATGGAGGTGAAGAGATTCAAATCAAAGATTTAGTAATGCTTTCATGCTATTTGGCTGGGAACAGTTACAGCTTGCAATTTTATGTAATCCAAAGACCTGTGCAGTCATTATTAGGTCTCAGACACAGTTTGAGAATGAAACTGCTTTCTTTTACTAAAGAAGTACATCATGTAAGCACGTGTCTCAGTCCCAGTTTTACTGATGCTATTTTCTCAGAGTATGCTGATGTGTTCAACGACAAGTTAGGCAAACTTCCAGTTGCGTACTCCATGAAAGTAGACCCAGAGGTCAGTCCAGTGGTCAAACCAGCATGGAAAGTTCCAATAGCTATACAGGACAAAGTCAAAGTCCAGTTAAACAAAATGGTACAGCAAGGTGTAATTTGTCCAGTCACAGAACCAGCTGAGTTGGTGTCTTCCATGGTAGCTGCTCATAAGAAAAGTTCAGATGAAATCAGAATATCCATTGACCCAAGAGACGTGAACAAGGCATTAAACAGACTGCATCATCCTATGCATACAGTCAAGCAGGTTGCCGCCCTCATGCCAAATGCCACTGTTTTTTTCTGTCTTAGATGCAAAGAATTCATTTTGGCAAGTGATGCTTGATCACAGATCTTCACTACTGACTACATTCAGTACCCCATTTGGTACATACACATTCCTCAAGATACCTTTTGAAATAAATTCTGCAAGTGATGTCCTTCAACATGCAATGGAGCAAATTTTTCAGGCTATCTGTGTGCTATAATAGTTGATGATTTACTAGTTGGAGGCAATTGTGAAGCAGAGCATGGCAGAAACCTCACAAACGTTCTGGACAAAGCACATGAAGTTAACTTAAAGCTCAATCCTCTAAAATGTAAATTCAGACTACCAGAAGTTACTTATGTAGGTCATTCATTTACCACTACAGGCTTATGACCAGACCCTTCTAAAGAAGCAGTCATTCTTGAGATGCCAGCCCTAGAAAAAGTTCAAGCCTGACAACATTTTCTTGGTATGGTTAACTATTTGGGCAATTTTATCCCTGACTTTAGTGAGTTAGAGCTGACATGCAAAAATGTTGCCTGGTCATGGTTAGAACAACACCAGAGAGCATTTGATAACATCAAACAGCAAACTGGAAACCTGCCTACATTGAGATAGTATGATGTCACATTTTAAACTTGTTTCTATAAGAGATAGTATGATGTCCACAAACCAGTAGTTCTTTCTTGTGATGTTTCAACGTTCTGACTTGTTATAGTTATTCTTCAAGAGGGCAGAACTGTTGCCTATGCATTTATAACTCTTACCCAAACTGAGATCCAGTATGCTCAAATTGAGAAGGAACTCACATGTTCGAAGTTCCATGATTATATCTATGGCTGAGATATCCAAATAGAGACTGCTCATTAACCTCTAGTCATTATTTTAAAGACGCTTATGCATACCACTCCAGCAAAACTACAAAGAATGATACTTAGGGTACAAAAGTACAATTTCAAAATGGTCTACACAAAAGGCAAACTTCTTTATTTGGATGATACCTTATCCAGATCACCCAGAAATACTATAAAACCACTTGATGCAGAGACTTTTGACTTTGATGTCATGGAAGTGCATAATTTTTCTATCATGAGACGTGATTAGCTAAGAGATCATACAAACATTGATCCAATTTTGCTAAAGTGCAACCACTTCATTAATGCTGGATGGCCGTCAAAACAATCTTGTGTACTGCCAGAAGTACAACCTTATTTTCCATACAGAGATGAGATGATGATGGAAGATGGTATCATTTTCAAAGGTCCAAAGGTTATTGTTCTTACTTCCTTACAGCGTGAATACATTCAGATTTTGCATCGTGGCCACACAGGTTCAGATCCTACCAAAAGAAGGTTGAGAAGACTAACATTTTGGCCTTCTCTATCAAAGGACATTGATAAAGTGCATTCCTTGAAGAGAGTCCCCATTGCTAGATCCAATTCTGACTAATAGACTGCCCATACATGTCAAGCTGAGTGCCTCTTTGGCTGTCTTCCAAAGGAATCTTGATGATTGGGTGGGAGATAGGAAATTCACCCTGCGGATCACATCAGTCACCCTGCTAGACAGGGGTCCAGGGAATTAAATATTTTGGGAAGAAATAGCTAGGGAATTGTTATGGCTAGGTTTGTATAGGCCCTAGGGCCAATAGCCTAGTACCAACCTATGAACCTTTGATCAGGTTGCATTTCTAGACCTAGTGTAAAATACACAACAACCTGGACATGATTGCTTTATATGTTTGTAATTTTGTATGATTGCATGTCAAAGAATTAGGTCTTTAAAATTGCATGTGAAAAGATCATTTCTGTGTAATTGCATGTCATTGAATGCTGTCATTTAGTATATGATCAATTTCTGAAAGATGGAAGATGTAGATCAGAACACGTGTATGTACCTTTAAGAAAAATTTCCACGTGTAGGCACATGCATATAGATAGTGAGCACATGCAGACAGCAGTGCCATTTTGAGAAAACAGACAGAGTGTTAACATGTATGAGTGTGGTGGTCAGTTTGTTTATACGTTTATTTAAGTTTAAGTTACAAAGTCTCATTCTTGATGTGTTTTGTGAAATAAAGTTATTTGAACTGAACCCACAATCACTTGTCTCTTTTATCCTGACCAAATGAGTGGCATTTATCTATATATCTATATCTATATCTATATCTATCTATGTATATATATATATATATATATATATATATATATATATATATATATATACTTTGCTAGTTTTGTATTATCACATGCCTACTTAAAGTCTACCTGACATCTCTGTCACTTTTATATTATCTCATATGATTAGCCCCGGAGAGTTCTCTATTTTTATTGTTGCTATGACTTCTGAGCTGTGCAATCCTTTTATAGATCGTTGCTTCTCCAATGTATTACCTTATGTTTGTTTGATAGTAGAAGTAAACAATAACCCCAGCTAATCTGCTCTTCTAAGTGTCTTAACCTTTTATCTCCACATCATCCCTATCTTCCTTCTCACAATTTTTCTACCTTATTCATACCTTCTTCAGTGCCACTGTGGATTCCCTCTCATTTTTCATCTCAGTAACCCAATCCATTTATCCACAACTCTTTCTGTGAATAAATACTTTTGAAGACCTAATGAGTAGTTAGTCCCTGCAGTTTTCTGCCTGTGCCTGTTCTTTTCTCTCTGTTCCTGGTATTTAAAATGACTCCTTTACATCTACTTGATATGATCCTGTGGAAATGTTTTATAGCCCCCAGTTTCTTCTTGTCTCATGTGAGAAGGACTCTGTCTTCTCTAGCTTCTGGACATGTCCCACTCCATCCATCCAAAAGATCTTCCTGGCAGCTTTCCTCAAAATTCCTGTAGCAGCCAGGCATCCTTTTCCTAATATGGACCCCAGAACTGGAAACAATACTGGCAGTGTGGTTTGATCAAGGCCCTATAATGTAGAAGCGTTGCTCTGCAGTCAGTCCTATAAGCTACACCTGCTATACTCTGTTTTCTGCTGTTATTGGTCTACCATTCTGCTCCAGCATGTCTTGTCCAGGTGTGATCAACATCCCCTGATCCTTTACATTTTCTGTTGCCATTAATATCAATTATTTCAGATATCACACCGAGGCTGCTGTAACATAAGTGCATTTGACCTTGCATTTCTTTGCACTGAACTTCAACTGCCTAATTTTTGTCCACTTGTTCAGTCTTTTCAAATTAATTTGCTCATCTTCTCATCATCCACTGCTACATCTATGTTTGTGTCATCAGCAAAGGCATTTATTCTGTTCACTATTCGTTCAGATATGCCTGACACAAACACACTTAAGAGTGCCGAATCCTGGAGAAACAGCAGTAGTTTTCTGCTAGTCTCTTCCTTAATTCCTACATTTCCTTCTCACTACAATCTTTTTCAACCATGTAGCTATCTAGTCCCTCTGTATTGATGTTATGCCTCTTACTACAATTTTCTTATCAGTCAGCAAGATGGAGTCCAAAGCCTTGCTGAAATCCAGGAGTATGTCTTCTGATAGTCTTCTGCAAAACTTTCATGTAACACAGTCATAAAACTGAATCAGGTTTACTAATAGCTCCTTCTCGCCATGAAGCCATGTTGGCTGCTGTACTGAAGAATGTTATCCTGTAGATCCTTTGACTCTTGACTGTCCAAGTGATATTCCCTGCTATTACTGCTAAACTAATACACTTGAATTTCTCTGCATTTTTTCTGCTCTCCTACAAGTAGAAGATTACTACAATCATCATTAACTACCCTTCTTGGGACTTATCTTGGTCCACCAGAATTCTCACTATGGTTAGCCCTACTTGGTGTATTTTGTACATATTGTATATAGATAATTGGTTGTTTTGATGAGTATGTAACTTACAATGTTTTCTTGATGTTCTTTAGTTTCCTGGAGTGTCAGATTTTATTTTCTGTAAACTGTCTGTAACTGGAGCTTTTCTCCTTGGGTATCCGCTGAAAACAGGCTCCTGGCCCAGTTGGACTAATCCGGTTAACAAATGTCAATAAATAAAATAAATAAATGTCAAGGTTTACGTTTTTCAGTAAAGGAAGCCAGGAATGTTTTAGACAATTCTTTTGGTCTTGTCAAGCCTCCTTCCATCCTTCCTATAATTTCTTGTGTACCAGCCCTGTACTACGTTTTAGTATTACCAGCAAAGATATTTTTTTCCCTGCAGACTCACCTTAGCAGTGTAACTGATTCAGACACTGGAAAGGACTAGCCCAGTAATGAGCCCTGAGTTACTCTACTGATGACCAATATTTTATCTGAAAAAATATAACGTCCTAGTGTGGAACTGGTTTATTTAATTTTACAGCATATGAGGCATTGAGCTTTCAATAAGACAAGTTTTAATAGAAGATGTTTGTTATAATATCATTCAAGCAGTGTTAGCAAGATTCACAGTCAGTGTTTTGAGATAGCAAAACAAAAAGGTTTTAAGCATAAATCTGTCAGGCACGTTCTCACTTTCCTTGCCATCAAAAAAGGCAAAAAGCAAATGCAGTTCTGCATCCTTTAAAAGTTGGTGAGGCTACACCTCTCTTACAGGGCAGTAATGGTGTCATGCTTTTCTCTTCCCTAGAGTTATTAACCCTCTCCAGAAGCATAGCAGGGATTGGGCAAAGGGGACATCCATCCTGGGTGCAAGGTGTTATGGGGCACCATTGAAAAGTGCAGTCCCTACATTTTCTTTTCTGCTGACCTTTTTTTCCTTCTTCAAACAACTGGCACAAGACTGGGGACTGGCACTGAGTGGTACTAGATGAGCCAGCTACAGCCAATCCCAGCATCCTCTGGAATTAGTACCTAATCATCTTGCAGTTGGCACAGATGATTAAGGCTGCGAGCTGTAAACAAGATGCTTATTGTAGTCTAGTGTGATTCATTAAGTCTTCATTTGCCCACTGTGTGACTCTGAGCAAGTCACTTAACCAGATTTTGCTCTTAGGTAATTGGGAAATTAGGCTATGCTCCTCAATGGCCTCCTAGACCACATGCTTAGTAACTACCTATGAACCTGTGTGACCTTTAATGAATCTGGAGGAATCAGACTGTTTAGAAGTACAAAGTTCAAGACAGACTCTACAGTCACTCTCAGAAATAAAACAAAAGTGGAACCATGAATTAGTGGTATAGGGGGATGGGCCCCTAACTAACACAGACTACCTGAGTTTGGGTACCAGCTGTTATGGGCCCCTGACTGTAATGCAGACTACCTGAGTTTGAGTAATAGCTCTAGTGCTGGAAAAGCCTGGTTTTTGGGGGGTGATTAGACGTAAGACTGCATGATTGTGCTAGTAACTGATCAATTTCTGATAGTGACTGCTAAGTGTCTCTGGGTAGTATACAGGCTGACAGTTATTTATTAGCAGAGAGGCTTGAACAAGCAGTACATCATGGATCATGATGCTTGTGGCATTGTGCACACTCTACCACAGATGAGGTTTCCTATCCCCTTACATACTAGAAAATCCTCTTCCCTTCTGCCACATATCTGATGTCTGCTTCCTGATTCTGTCCCATCTAATGGGCGATGAGGACTTGATTCAGGAGTTGCTGTAAGGTCATCTCTCCCAAGAGATGGAGGACCCACCTGTCCTTAAGGATCTAATAGGATCTTAACACCCCTTGGGAAGTGTAAAGGGACAAATGAGATAATGAAGATTGGACAGATGTAAGTAGTGAATGGGATCAGGAAAAAAAGAAAAAAGATAAAACAGAAATTTCTAGTCATCGCACAAGCAATGAGGACAGACCTTTCAACTGTACATATTTTCAAAGAATGTCCAGATTTTTGCCTCATATTTTTGTTCTGTTTTTTCATAAAATTGTGGTTTTCTGGCAAATTAGTGGCAAATCATTAATGACTGAAGTTAGAAAATAATGACAGGCTTTTGAGTGTCAGACTTCATACCCTTTAGAAAAATTCATGATGATGCAAAACCTCTCATTCTATCAACATCTATGCTTGTAAGAGTAATATTTAAAATTTGTCCCTATTTTGGGGCCTTTGCCCCACTTTTTTTAATGGCTTTGTTCAGATTTCTTGCTCTAAGTGGTTGAGAGGTATGACTGATTTGAGGAGTAGGCAGAGACTATAATGTTTAAGGGTTAGATAGTTGGGATTTACCATTATTAAAAACACATCACAACAAACTGGCAGGGGAAATGTCTGGAGCTAAATGAAAACCATAACATAATATTTCAAAAGATCATAAGCTGTACAGATGAAAGTCATAGATGCATGTAAAGTAATTACTAATCATTAGAAGTACTTACTGTTTATTTTAAATAACTATAATAAATGATTTTAGGTTACAAAACTCCTTAAAACTACAATTATTGCACCTTCTTTCCCTGAAGTCAATATTGTTAACTATAAAACAAATTTACTTTTTTCTTTGCTGGTTGAAGAAGTAGATATAATTTCCTTAAATCAGCAATTTTCATGATACCCATCAGCCGGAAAGAAGGAAAGAGATAAGCTGCCGGGTTTATAATGAAAGAACTGCATCTGAGCAATTTCAAGATAGCCAGGTTAATAACATATTTTGTGAATATATAAAAAATGTCTAGGAGAACAAAATTTCCATGTTATGAAGGTGAACAGCCTGTCCAATCACTGTTAATTCAGTGATGGAAATGACATCATGCTGTGCAGATGCACAATATATTTCTTTTTAAGTGAGAAACTCAATATCAGTGCACCAAACAAGCAAGAAGGGAGAAAATATTGCATCTTTAATAAGATACTGAATTCCAATGTACCAAGCAAATCTAGTTAAAAATGTATTTGAATAATATAAAGATAAGTTTTGGCTCTGAAGCTCAGCTCTAGAAATAGCTAACATGCTTTTATTGTGATAGTGGAGGAAGTTATTGTTATTTATTCATAGTTCAACAGAAAAGAAACATAAGCATCAGCAAGGTCAACCAGAGTGCAGATTGACTTAGACACTAATTTTAAAGTATGGAAAGCTTTTTATTTTCTCTAGAGCTTAAGGCACTCAGCAGGCAAATATTACAAAACATTTTAATAATATGTAGACTAATCTAAATATGAAGCTTTGATTATGAGGTCTAAGAAACAGACGTGTAAAAAGAAAAACAAAAGTCATGGTTTTCTGTTTATGAAACACAGCACCAATCAACTGGTTTGTATCTTTTTTACCATATTATCATGAAGTAATTGCAGATATATAAAAAAAAATCCAAAAGACAGCCAATGTACATAATTAATTTCTGATATTCAGGCCCATTGGTTTGATGTTCGCATCATGCTATATTTTCTACCATAGCCTGTTTCTATATAAGGAAAACTTAGTAAAAATGGTCCTAGAAAAACACTAGCTCACATCTTTAAATTATTATGATGTTTGTTTTTCTGTAACTCAGCATTATGATTTTATTCATTACTCATATCCAAAGTATTTTGATAAATTTGATTCATTATATCTCTTAACTTCTATCAATATTTCTTGAAATGATTCATACATTTTAAGAAAGATGGAGTAGTTTGTTCTGTTAATTCTGTATTGTTAATGGTCCGGAAATATATTTATTTTAATTGTTATCTTCATCAGCCTGTGATTAAAATAAAAAGCCTGCTATACCTCATGTTACCATATAACTATAATTCCTAATTTCTTACTGAAAATGGTCATGGAGTTTAGCAGTGCGAATGCACACAAAGATACACACGCACACACACACCCACACTCACACACACACACACACACACACACACACACACACACACACACACACACACAGCACAGCACACATGCACATATAAAGATACCCATAAATAACCATATGCTCATAAAATAAGATCTATTAATAATGCATAATGGTTATTCAAAATTAATTATTTTATTCTGCATTTTCTGTTAATGGTAGAACATTTTCCAAAGGAGCAGTTTAAACACCTATTAGGAGGTAACGTTAGAAATGAACTAGGGGCATTTGCATATGCTTCAGAACTGAACACCGTCCCTGGAGACAGATAGCCAAATAATTAAATCCAACTGGAAAAATGTAATGTTATTCTGAAAAAAAAAAAAAGCTTGGAATGTTCTGACATAAAGCAAGACCCTCAGACTGTCATGATCTGCAACTTTGACTACCCAACATCAGAATACATTAGTATTATAGTTAACAAATAAATTTTCTTCTACATAAAATAGTAACTCTGTAAAAAAGTGTCAGCACTTCAGTCATTAGAACACATTGGCACTAGGTGCTAGATGCAATGCATCATGGTAGAAAAGACCTATGATAAGACTTAATCTTGTTATGCCCTTAGGTTTCAATTTAACTGATGTTAGGGCAGTAAATCATATGATAATAATGCCCATTTGGTAACCAGGTAGGCCTACTGGACACATTGTCCCTTTTCAGGGGTGACCTGAGAAAAATACTAGATTGAGTGACTTGAAAAAGGTCACACTGCAGACAAATGAGAACTGACAGAGTTGACCTCAGTGCACAAGAACTACAGTTCACAGCCTTGACTCTCTGCAATAACTGCCAAGGCCCAGTAGGTAACGATTGTTTTAGTGAACTAGACTCTGAAACATGCAATGAGTTTGACAATAGGTTTGGAATTTCATTGGAAATATTGTTTTCAGAATTTAAATTCCAAAGACAAGCATCTGGAGTGTTTCTCCCCAGGCCTGCGGCTGAAAATGGACTCTGTCCCAGTCAGACTTTCCCAGTAAATAAATGTTAAATAAATTAAATAAACAAATAAATAAATAAATGTACAGTTTAAAAGAAAAAAATAAATAATTTAACTCAGAACCACTTCTATACAAGAAACATAGTTTTTTTTTAATATACATAATGATTTGTATATAAATCAAACAATATGGAGTAAGCATGTGAAGGGTTTTTTTGATGGTGCAATAGAAAATTCTAGAAAAAAGTAAGCTTTATTGCAGAAAATGTAAGTGTGAAGAACATTTTTGGTTTGATTACCCACTGATTAACAAAGAAAGAAAATGGGGAGAATGAAGGGGAAGAGAAAACATCATACAGGACTTGGAACAGGAAGAAGGGGGTTGAAGTTAATGATGTGAATAAATGGGAAAGCAAAGGATTAGAGTTTGATAGTACAGAGAGGTATATTAGACAAGGGAAGAGGAAAAACACAGAATAAAAGGGAAAATAAATCCTAATAGAAAATAAGTTTACGGTAATAGAAACAGAAAAGGAAGTTGAGCCAAATGAAAGTTCTGAATCAGAAAAACAGAAGGAAGTTGAGGGTAGGGTACAAAGGGAAAAAGAAAACCAAAAATTGCTATTGCAAACAAATGTGAAAGAGAAGGAATATAGTTTGATAATGCAGAGAGAAATATAGTAGACGAGGGAAGAGGAAAACAGGGAATGAAAAGGAAAAACAAAAATTAATAGAAAACAGCCTTAGGATTTTAGAAGCAAAAGCAGAAGATTAGGCAAATTAAAGCTCTTAATCAGAAAAAAATAGGTTTAAGGAAGGTTCAATTGTGATCAAGTTAGTATGGGAAAAAGCAACCAAAAGATGTGATGAAAAATGCAAAAAAAAAAAAAAAAAGGAAAAAGGTTAACATAAAGAATTTAAGTAACATGAAAAGTGATGTAAGAAAAATTAAATTTGAATGGTGCAGAAGAATTGATAATAGATGTAATTTGTTTACTTGATAAAAGATGTACAGAAACAAGACAAAGGCAGAGTCTGAGATGATGTTGGGGAAGACATCAGTTTACATAGTAGATAAAGGTTTATATTTATGCATAATAGTATTAGTAAAAAATGAAAAGGTTAAGATACTAGATATATTAAGAGAGTATCGATATGTAATATAAGTAAGAACCAAATGGTTATACGGTTGGTTGAGGTAATTGCATATGCATATGTAAATGAAAGAAAAAAGTATTTGAAGAAGTTGAAAGATTTGTGATATGAATATGTCTATTATTATGGCTGGGAACTTTGTAATTTAAGAAATGAGAATGGAAAGTATCATGGGATATAAAATAAAATGAGACAGAAAGACAATGAATATTGGTAAACTAAAAATAGGTAGAAGGAAAGGATATACTTATAAAAGTGGTATCTTTCAAACTAAGATTGATTATGGCATGAATTTACAATCTTTTCAAATGCAAAGACACCCCTAAGATAGTGTTTTGGCTTGAAGACATGGAACATTACATCAGGCTGCCTCTATAGCCATGCTATATGGTAATGATGCACATTAGCACATCTGCCCCTACAACATCACAGTAATGGTAGGGTAGGGCTAGGAGGGGTATGCATGAATGTATGCTAGAGGTGGCATATGTGAGTGTATCCGTGCCTGGGAGGTAGCTCTAGTAGAGCTGAGAGGTTATGTTAAGTGTGAGTGTGTATATGGATGAATGGTTGATTGAGTGAGTAAATGCCATTGAATGGATGTGTGTGTGTGTGTGTGTGTATGTGTGTGTGTGTGTGTGTGTGTGTGTGTGTGTGTGTGTATGTGTGTGTGTGTGTGTGTGTGTGTGTGTGTGTGTGTGTGTGTGTGTGTGTGTGTGTGTGTGTGTGTGTGTGTGTGTGTGTGTGTGTGTGTGTGTGTGTGTGTGTGTGTGTGTGTGTGTGTGTGTGTGTGTGTGTGTGTGCATGCCTGTGTGTGTGTGTGTGTGTGTGTGTGTGTGTGTGTGTGTGTGTGTGTGTGTGTGTGTGTATTTGCTTGTGTCCACTTGTATGCATGGCTGAATAAAGGTGGCTGTCATACTTTCACACACCTGTAGACTAATGAGCACAGCCTGCAATTTTGGGTTGGGGGAATCACTATACAGCAGTGATACTACTCTCATACATAATGGCATGTAAAACAGTATGACTACTGGGGATTGAAGGAAATCACTAGAAACTAGAGATACTATGTTTGTGCCATAATGGCATTTAAACAATACAGGGATGTGGGTGTGGGGGGTGTGGGGGACAATAGACATCAGGGATTAACTATAGAAACAAAAGTAAAAAAAAAAAAAAAAATCATAGGAGAAGGGGACCTGAACCATGCACCCTTGAAACAAAGAACACTTGCATTAGCCCACTGCACTAAATGATAAGTTAATGCTGTAGTTTTATTTTCGCTCTATATTCAAGTTCTGAGACATTATGCACTGCCTGCAACATGTGATGCTGTACTAGAAGGAGTTATGGGAAATGTTAGTCAGACCCCCTCCACCTCATATACAAGTTTTGCCATAGCATGCATTTACCAAATATCTGACTTTAATGACTGACTGTAATCATCTGTGCAAGAGAAAAGGAATGTGCATTCTAACAACAGGGACAAGTATGGAGCATGTGGTGTGTGTGTGTTTTATGTGTACTTGTGTGTGTGGGAGAGTGACTTGGGGAAGGGTGCCTGTACTTACATGATGCAAATACTGCAGTTAACTACAGCAGGAAGTGTTGATCTGCACTTTACTATTCTAATCAATAGATCAATCACTGAAGCCACAGTGCCCCTGATTTGGAAAACTGCCTATATCATACCTCTTCACAAAGGTGGTAGTTCCTATGACATATCCAACTACCGATCAATCGCAATTCTGTCTCCATTAGCTAAAATATTAGAAGCATTTATCCACTGTCAACTAATGTCCCACCTTATAAATCAGGAACTCATATCTCGAACACAACATGGTTTCCGTCCAGGTCATAGTACCACCACAGCACTGTTAGCATTTACAGATACCATAAACCATAACAGGAACAATGGTAAACTTATATCAGCCCTTTTCTTAGACCTATCAAAAGCCTTTGATATGGTTAGCCATGATAAACTCATCTGCCACCTCGAAAACCTGGGCTTAGACAACCAAACAGTCTCCTGGTTCAATTTATCACTGGTTCAAAAATGATCTCAAGGACAGGCAACAAGCAGTGCAGTGGGACAATAACTTGTCCCCACTTTTACCAGTCACACTTGGGGTACCTCAGGGATCAATACTAGGTCCATTGTTATTCTCAATTTTCACAAACAACCTCCACTCAGCTGCAAATAGCACTAGCCTTATCCAATACGTAGACAATTCCACTATAATATGCAGTGCCTCAACACTGGAAGAACTACACAATAAAACCCAAGATAATTTCCACTCAGATGAAAATTGGCTTATTGACAATGGCCTCATTCTTAACCCCAAAAAGACCAAACTCCTTCTTTTTCACCCCTCACAATATACCAGCCTTACCACCACTTTCAATATCCTCTCTAAAAATGGTGCACCCATCACACCCGAATCCCACACAAAACTACTAGGTGTCACCATTGATAACAACTTAAAATTTGATATCCGCATAAATCTAGCTATTAAAAGCACTCACAGAAGGCTAGGTAGTCTCTACAAACATTAGTCTCTACAAACATAAGTCCTTCCTGACCCATACTGCTAGGACTGCAATTGCTTGTACTCACCTCCTCTCAACATTACTTTATGCATCCTCAACCCTAACCAATCTATCCAAAACAGAAACCAGCAAACTGACTACCTGCTATAATTAAATAGCCAAATTTGCTAATAACACCTCTTATAGAACCCATCACTGTCATAACCTAAAACAATTGGGCTGGCTTGAACTGTCAAATTTACTAATCTATAATCAACTTATCATCACTCATAAGCTGCTCTCCCACCCAAATAAAGCACTGTCTTTAAACAACTTAATTCAGCAGTACTCCTGTCCTAGGCAACTCCGCTCCACGGATAAAGTACTATTAACAGTTACTAGATCCCACAACCATGCCAGTGACTCCCTCTACTCATCTTACATATCCAAAATTTGGAACTCCATGCCTTCATCCATTACCCTGGAATCTTCTCTAACCAAATTTAAAATGTCTATCAAAAGCCATCTTAACAACAAATAGTTATGTCCCTGCTCCACACCAGACTAACTTCAATCCCACTCCACTACTGCAGTATCTCTTGCCTTATGTACATAGTCTCTTGATAGGACTACACAGTCTTATCAATACCCCTTTCAGATGCATGACGTGACTACATAGTTAACATACCTTAATATTGTTTGTAAATGTTTTGATCTTTTTTAAATGTTCTTGCCAATGACTTAATAATGTTTGCTCATTAATATGTCTTGTTGTATATAGTAGAAACATGTTAGTATATTTTGTTTGTATATTTTGCATAAATGTTTCTTTGGAGCTTTTCTCCCCAGGTCTCCACTGAAAATGGACATGTATCCAGTTGGACTATCCCAGTTAACAAATGTAAAATAAAAAAAATAATGTTGAATCACAAAATATCACATTGCATATTTAGGGTTTTTGTGGGCTATATGGCCTATTCTAGTACTATTAATGAACCCATAGGTAAGTATTTTTTGCTTCAGAAAATATGAAAGAAATAACAGTCGGTTATAGTGAAGCATAGTTTTGGGATCATGGAGTGATTTGGGCAATAAAAGGGGAAAAATGAGAACTTAATGCAAGATATGAAGGGGTGGAATGTCTAAAAAAAGAAAGAGCATTTTTGAAAAGACCATGTGACAATGAAACCTTTTTGTTAGTTTGTCAAAGTGGTGGGTTGTATATAAAGAAATGTATATGAAAATGTACTTAAAAGTGGAAAAAGAAACAGTGGAGAATGATATTTGTAGACAGACAGACAGATTAGAATCTGCTGTAGACTGTTCTTTACATTCACTCATAGTATAGGATGCTATTGCGAAAACATCTTGGAGTAGGCGTTTTGCATTTATGACCTTTATGAGAATGAGCATAATAATATTTAATCTGATTGCCTACCAGCCATATATGAATAGGTCAATAAAAATTGTAGTAATGGGGATTACATCACCTTTCCCAAATATGATGATTTTTTTTAAGGCAGGAATTCCAATCAGATTATACTTATGAATAAAAATGTAGTTTTCTTAATACTTGTACTTTAGACAGCTTGGTTTTGTTCCTTACAGACCAGCATATTTATAGATATGAGACATTGTATTGTGAAGTATAACAGGCTTATATTTACTACCACAATATCACTAATGACATCTTTCAGTATAAGCTGTAGCTTGCCTCACAGCCTCTAACAATAAAATCCATAACAGCAGATTTTGAAAATAATAGTCGGGTATCAGAAAGAAGAGCACTTTCTTATTGTACAGAATAGAAGATCTTGATATAATTTACACCATATAGTTAGTGATAATAAATCATTAAACAGCCTAAGTTCATTTATTTAATAACACGTGTGCCCTTTAGAAGGTCTTACTTTACGAAGCACATTAGTAAATCTAGTAAAAGCAGTATTAAATCTGACAGCCAAAAATCATGGGTGTATGCCTAAATCATAGTTACTGAGAGCTATGCGAAGAATCCCCAGTTCTTTAAATCTGCTAATCCTTTTAGAACTCTGTCTGTCTCCCTCGCCAATTTATCTTTTTTGCTTGGTGCAGAGATGGCTAAAAGTAACACTGTAGAGCTGAACGTACAGACACTGTGTCAGAAGTCAAAGGCTTGAAATACTACTGAGCAATACAAAGGAGAAAGCAAAATATCTTTTTAAAGCTGGCATGCAATGTCTAAAATGCAACCACAAAGTAAGTGCTTAAGTGTAAACAAGAAAGATAAAAAATGATGGTTTATGACTTAGTAAAATTAAATGACTATGAAATCTTGCATAGTGCTTTGGATTATAAACAGATTAAAAACCCCTAAATGAGTGTTAACTTACTTTTAGTTTAATCTGTCATTTACTTAGGTTAATGCTGATTTATAGCACGAATTTAGCTTGAAAAGATAATTACACTGTTTCACCTCCTTTCCTCTTAGGTTATGTAAACGACACTTTCATTTTCTTCCAGTTCATATTATATTCATACATCTAAATGGTTTTGATTTATTCATCCTATCAATCACTTGACAGGCAATAGGCTTAAATAAGAGCAAATTAGACACAAATCATACTAATTTCAGCAATCACTCTGTTATCCTCTCTTAACTCTCAGAGTGTCTGGCACTTTTATCTCTATTCAGATTTTTGAAGCTTTATGCACAGTTGTGACTGCTGCCAAAGAAGACAGTTGTTGAAATGAACTTTGCAAAACAAAAATTCATCTAACAATACATTAGTTTCGGTGTGCTGTAGCACGCATTTCCTGAGATCTGATACATAAGCCTTGCATTCCTATTTTTGGCTGAAACTGACAATCATTTCAAACAATTAAGATGTACAGTTATAGCCACCATCATGCATACTTGCACAGAAGTATTTCACACTACGGTTAGTGATACAAGCTGCTGAATGAACATTATAATAGGTAACATAACTTAAATACCTTAAGTCGCTAAAAGAAGTTGGTCCTAAGTTCCTGTTAAAAGAATAAACATGCTGAAAGAGCACTAGACAAAGACCACCCCAGAGAAGTTTGATGCATGAAATTAATGGGACAGTAGACACATTTATGTAAAGTTATTAGTTACCTTCCTGAGGAACGCAGGCCATAGGAACAACAGAAACAGATAACAAAAGGCAAACAAAAGAAAACTACACATAATGAATTAGTTAATTTTTAATAGTAAATAAATGTTTTAGAACAACCATTACAACCCTCTGGTATATACTTAATAAAACAAAACAGCATAAAAATATAAATACTGCAGAAGATTTCATTTCTAAAATCAGGCATGCAATAATATAAAATTCTGGGAGTGCTACAGAATCCTGAAAGCCCAAAATCCTGTGACCAAAATCGCAAAAGTTCAAAATACTGAAAACACACAGGATACCAATACTTACTATATTCCAGCACAAGTACATACAGAAACAATTAAAACACAAACCATATTAGTCTTCTCCAAGTATAAGCAGGAGGGCAAGGCCCACTGCACCCCCCCCCCCATGTGGGGGACTACACCCCACACACCCCCTGCTACTTAAATATAGTGCAGTCACGGAGTTGACATATTTAAGTAGCAGGGGGTGTGGGGTGCAGGGGGGCTTGCCTCCTGTGTATAGTTGAAGGGTAATAAGTTTCTGTATGTACTTGTGCTGGAATATAGTAAGTGTTGGTATCCTGTGTATTTTCAGTATTTTGTGTTTTCAGTATTTTGAACTTTCGAGATTTTGGTCTCAGGATTTTGGTCTTCAGGATTTTGAGTTTTCAGGATTCTGTAGTGCTCCCAAAATTCATTAAGCTCAGTTCACAATGGTATCCCTACTGTTTGTCAATGTCAAATTAAGTGACAGCCCGAATATCACTGGATCATATGAGGTTACTAGGCTAACTGCCCTAGAGCCTTTTTAAGCCTAGCTATTCATGCCACAATTTTCTCAGTTATCAATACCCATGGACTAGAATGGCTCTTATATATGCCTGTGCCTTAGGGCATTTACAAGCTGCCCTTATTTATAAGGAACACAGGTGTTAACCCAGGGGTAAATTTGTGATTTCCCATCCACTGATCCAAACTTCATTTATATAGGCTTAGGTAAGGGCTCTGCTTCACATAAATGTGGAGTCTATTCCAGAGAAGGGGTAATCTCTGAGATACATACTTGTCCCTCCAATGTTTTGTTTATGGCACAGCAAGATTTAGATCCTTAACTCAGGTAATGATAGTCCTGTTTGTTTTATGAACACACAGCAGATCCATCAGGGATGCCTTGTAGGTTAGGCATAGATCCATGAGTTTGTTTACAATGCTTGAGTGGAGTACTGTATCAAATGCCTTAGCTAGGTCAAGGTAGGCAGTATGCACCATTTTAACCTCATTCATTGCTTTGGTGACCTTCTAACTGAAGTCGCACCAGGTTGAGTAGGTATGACCTACCTTTGATGAAACCAGACTGGGTTTCTATATCATTATTAATAATTTCCATGATAATTCTTTTTATAGCTTTGGATATCAGACTAGTCAGATTAATGGGTCTGTAGTTCTGTGGATCCATTGATAGTCCGCCCTTGTGCAGAAGGATGACCCTAGCAATCTTCCACTTGTGTGGCACAAAGCCTTTGCAGAGGCTATGATTAAATAGTGACATAATTGCCACAGACAGACAGACCATTTTTCTGGCTTTTTAGGAGGTATCAGGATGCCTCAAAGCTTTATTCTTGGACTAGGAACTAGGAGAGCTTCTCTAAAGACCTGCTCCCAATAGATAGATAGATAGATAGATAGATAGATAGATAGATAGATAGATAGATAGATAGAAAGAAAGAAAGATAGATAGCTAGAGATACAGATATAGATGTCTTTCAAATGAGGAGGGATCTAGCCCCACACTGAGGATGCTGGCGGCTTGAAAAAAAAATGTGTGTGTTTTATGACTTTGTATTTGTTGCTGTTTTCAGTTGTGACCTCCAAAGGTTTGAAACATTTTGAGGTGATTAAAATTTGTGTCAATTGAAATGTTCAATTATTATTCATGGTTGAGCCATTAAGAAGAAACATGCACCTTTTTACATTTTCTCAGAGGGTACATATATATAATACACAACACCCTAAATACATGTTGCTTTTATAAAGTAAAATATAAAATACTGGTTGCCTCTGAAAGTGTCATATTTCAGTATTTAAAAGAAAGAAAGAAAGAAAGAAAAAGAAAAGAAAAGAAAAAAAAGAGGGAATGTTTTGCCAGGACTTTTGACTTGATTGGTACTCAGAAATTCAGTGTGAAGCTGATCTATCGTTTTTGCACATAGAAGCACAACTTAAATACAGATTTGTTGGTGAATATCTAAATATGTTGATGAAATTTTTCACAAAAAACTATAGAACCGTTTAAGAGATATATAGCCTTGTAATGAGTTTCCATCCAGTAGCGTAGCTACGGCAGGCCAAAAGTAGCAACTACCCCAAATGCAAAGTATTAAGGGGCACGATCGTCCATCCAAGACAAATCCTAATCATTCTTTAGTGCAAACTGGATTTTAAAAGCTGATACTGCATTTGTAGTCAAACTTGTGTTTTTGCACTCTCTGTGTGGTCTAAACTGTAGTAACTGCTTACTATAAAAGAAAAAATATATATACATTTTTTAACTAAAACCAGAGTGCTGTAGTGTTCCATTTAGTGTACAAAATGGAGCAACTGCTTTGGTGCTGTAGTTCTCTCTGCATGGTATAAGCATGTTTATAGAAATAGTTTGTTATAGTTTAAAAGAAAAAAAAAAGATTTTTTAAAACTAAAACCTGAGCACTGTAGCACTCCATACATGGTATAAACTGTAACAAATGGAGGGTCAAAGGAGTGACACGTAAACAGGATTTGGTTGGGTGGGTGGCTCCTGCATTTCAGGAAAACCTACCAACACAACAAAACAAGAAAAGGAAAATATGTTACTGATCAGTACTAGGAGTCTTAACAAAAAAAATTGACTTCCTACAAGCTTTTTTTGCCCTGGAGGGCATTAACATTTTCTAGTGACAAATATAGTTTGAATAGTGGATAGCACTCTGGCAGTAAAGGGCTCTAATACCTTTCACACATTTAGATCAGTTACTGCACATGAGAAGTAATAGGTTCATAGGTTCTTAGGTTGGTAGTAGGTTATCAGCCCTAGGGCCTATGCAAGCCTAGCCATAACAATTCCCTGGATATTTCTTCCCATAATATATACTTCTCTGGACCCCTGTCTAGCAGGGTGACTGACATGATCCCCAGGGTGAATTTCCTATCTCCCATCCAATCATCAAGGTTCCTTTTGAAGAGGGCCAATGAGGCGTTCTGCTTGACATGTATGGGGCAGTCTATTCCAGAGTATGGGGAGTCTCTGGGTCAGAAACCTATCCCTCCAGCATGTTTTGTTCATTGTGATGACAAGGTTTAGATCCCTGGAGCATGTGGCTCTGAGGGATTGGGATTTCTTTAAGAGGAGTATTTCCAACAGCTCAGGGTTTGACATGGTCTTGTATGTTAAGCAGAGATCGCCTCTGAGTAGATGATATGCCACAGAGTAAAGCTGGAGTTTTTTTTAGACTGTCAGCATATGGCATCTGCTTTAGGCCTGTGATTCTTTTAGTGAGGTATTTCTGTGGCCTTTCCAGCTGTTGCAGATGTCTTGTGAGGTACATACCAAACAGGGCATTATACTCATTAATGGGTCTAATGGAGGATGGGTACAGTGAGACAATGACCTCCTTTTTTCTGGATGAAAAGCCCTTAGTGATGAGGTGTGCCACATAGAAGGATTTCCTGACTGTTATGGCGATGTGGTTATCGAAAGTGAGACCACTGTCCACCTGTGTCACTATGTCTCTCATCACACTTTTGATGTTTAGTGTCCTGCCACCTATGTGGCAATTCATGGGTACATGTTTTTTTCCAAAGGGGATAACTATACATTTCTTGGCATTAAGCTTGAGCCCTTGGCTCTGGCACCAGCCATCTGTTTCTGTAAGGCCCTTTTGTAGAATATCCACATCATTTGGGGATTCAATAATGGCTCCCAGTTTGCAGTCATATGCAAACTTTGTTAGCCAGAGTCCCTTAGTGTTGGCCTGTACTTCAGAGAAGTAGATGGCAAACAAGAGTGGTCCTAGCACTGAACCCTGAGGTACTCCACTTATCACTTGTCTGGAGCTGGATTTGGAGTCGGCTACTTTTACAGTCTGGGTTCTGTCAGTAAGCCAGTTGGCAACCCATCAAGTGATGTAGGGATTTATGCCCAGCTTAGTAAGTTTATCTATGATTCCAGAGTGGGGGATGGTGTCAAAGACCTTGGTGAGGTCCAGATAGGCTGTGTTTGCTGCCTTACCCTCATCCATAGCTCTGGAGACTGATTCAAAGAAGCCAATCAGATTCAGCAGATAAGATCGGCCCTTCACAGACCTAAACTGGGTGGGGTCCAGTGTTTGAAGATTGCCAATGTCTTTGTTTATAAGTTGCATGATAATGCGTTCCATGCCCTTGCTGATCAGGCTTGTCAGACTGATGGGACAGTAGTTCCCAGGATCCAAGGTGGATCCCCCCTTGTGGAGTGGGATAACTGTAGCTGTGCGCCACTCAGTTGGCGCGAAGCCTAAGGTGAGGCTATGATTAAACATGACACTTAGGTGAGATGCCAGTTCATTTTTTAGTTCATGTAGTACACAGCCTGGGATGTCATTTGGTCCCATGGATGCTGTATTCTTAGCTTTGGAGAGTGTGGTTTGTACCTGTGTGGCCGTGATTACCAGAATTTGGCAATCTTTTGGTATTGAGATGGGCCCTTTAGGGGGTGAGAGGGGGGGTGAATTTGGCACTGAATCGATCTGCCAGGATATTGGCAATATCCTTGGGATCAGTATATTTAATGCCATTCTGTTGTAGCTCAGAGCAGATCTGAGCATTGCCATTTAGATTTTTGACATAACTATAGAATGCCTTGTGGCTGTCTTTGGAATCTTTGGCAATTTTATTTTAGTAACTAGATTTTGAGGATTTTACGAGGGATCTCAGCTTCTTACTGAGGCTGGTGAGGGAGTTTTTTGCATCCTGGGATTTTCCTCTTTTCTGCAACAGTTTCTTCCTTCTGTTGTATAGTTTGTTTATAGCAGGTGACCACCAGACTGGCTTCCTTTTTTTTGGAGAAGAGCATCTTGGTTCTATTTGGGATGGCACAATTCATGCATGAGTGGATGTGCTCGTACAGTGCCTTAGTGTAGGATTCTGCAGTCGAACATTCAGATCACGTCTGCATGGGTGTCGTGAAGTTTGTCACTTCTGACTTCAGTAGCATGAAGTTGGTTTTGGAGAAGTTTTTTAAGAAGGTTTCCTTACTAGGGGGGGAGGGTGGAGGTGGGATGTGGATGTCAAGGGTGATTTGCTTATGGTTAGACCTGACCAATGAGGGGGTGACCACTGGTGTGGAGCATCTATCTCCCATGTTGGTAATGACCAGGTCTAGGATATTGGAGCCCCTGGTGGGACAATGGATTAGTTGATCCAGGGCGTTGGAATTTATGAATTCCAAAAACCGTTGGGAAAAGGAGTTGGTACCCCAGTAGTTTTCCCAGTTAATGGCAGGGTAGTTGAAATCACCCAGTACTAGGGTGTTTGGTTGTATCTTAATATTTTCCAGTATGTTTAGAAAGATGTAGTGAGAATCTTGGGGCATAGTGGGGGATCTGTACCAAGCTACAATTTGGATTGCAGTCTTACCTAGTGTTAGTTGCACCTGGAGAATTTCAGATGCATTGTGTTGGGCAACTAGCCTGGAGGTGTTAATATCCTTGGTGAATATGGACACTCCTCCACCTTTAGTGTTTCAGTCTTGGCTTTGTGGCCAAAAAGTGTGGTAAGAGTTGTAGCCTGGTATTGCAGAGGTGCTCTCTGGAGCCTTGAAATAGGTCTCAATAACTGCACAGATAGCGATGTTCTCCATTTTTAGGACTGCCTCGAGAGAGTGCATTTTGAGAAATAGACTACTAGCATTAAGTAGTATTACCTTCAGATTTTGCATGCTTGTATCTGTAACGGTGGTGATTTTATCCTTTGAACCTTGCCTAAAAAAGGCACTATAGGGGTGGCAAGAGCTTTAGCCAGTAACCTGAATCCCAGGGGTGACAGGGGCAGACCATATCTGGCAAAGCAATGTGGTTTGTCGATCATGTCTTCCCAGGCAGACAAATGCTGGATCCCCTTTGAATGACACCAGAAACTTAGCCAATTGTTGAAGTCAATCATTTTGTCCTTATGCTGTGGTATCATTCTGGGTGAAGGCAGGATGCTACTCAGGGCTAGGGTCATACCTGCCTGGGCCACATGATCCAAGAACTCATCCATGTCTCTTTTCATGTAGTCCAGGGAGGTACATCTCAAGTCATTCACTCCAGCATGGACAATGACAGAGTCGTATTTGTACTTGTTGTGGAGTGACTTGAGCGCATGCATTATTTTGCGGATCCTGGCACCCGACAGGCAGCTGACTGTAATTTTCTCCTTGTTCAGCCTGGTGAGTGGGACATCAGTGTGCCTGACTATAGAGTCACCTATGACTAAAGTGTTGGGTACATTGTCTTCCCTTAGGGGCTGTTGTTGTGTGGCACACTGGTTTTGTGAGCTATGTGTCACTTTGGTTGTGACTGGTGTTTGTTTGCGTTTCAGCTTTGGAGGTCCTTGTTGCTTGGGCAGGTTAATATTACGGGTCTCCGCATATGTAGGTTTAGTGTTGCTATGTGTGGGTGTTGATGGTGTGGGTTTTGAAGGGCTATGAGTTGCTTGAGGTGTAGTGCAGGTGTTAACCTTCTCCTCCTGGCTGTCTAACACAATCTTGGCCAGAGAGAGCTTTGTTTCCAGTTTGGCTATGTAAGTGCATCTCTCGCAGGTTGTAGTGTTGGGTGGTAGGAGGAGAGGATTGTCTGTGTACATGAAGCAGTTGCCGCATTGCCCCAGTATGCCCAGATTCACCAGGTAAAAGGTGGAGGTGTCTCAATCTACATCCAGAAGAGACTCACATCAAGGCTGGTAAAGAAGCATGATGCACTAGAACTTCTTCATGTCCAAATAACCATCAGAAAGGTCCCATACCATATATTAGCTAGTACAAAACTGCCTCTATGTCACAAGAAAGCCACAATGCCTTTGTACAGGAACTATTAAACCCAATATCATTTTCCTAGATGATCTAAACTATCCATCTATAGAACAGGAAACCTACACCACCACTAGTGCACAAGCACAGCGATTCCTGGACTTTGTCAATGCAAATACACTGGAACAATTAGTCACAGTATCTAATAAGAGGAATAATGTATTGGGTCTTGTCCTTACTAATATGGGAGCATCTTGGACCTTCCCTTGCATATCTTCATCACTTTAGGGTTGGCCATAAAGTAGTTTCCTTCAAAATAAAATTGAAATCAGTGATCCCTTCCACCCAAGGTACCTTTAGAAATTTCTTTAAGACAAACTACCTATTCCTAAGTGATACATTGGCAAACTTCAAATCCCCACAAAAAACAGTTAACTCCAGAATGTAAGAGTGCTTGTCAATGAAATAAATAAATAACTCAGGAGCTTAATAAAATCTACCAAAGTCAAGTTGAGGCTAAAACAGCTACCCAGACCAAAGACAATCATGAGACATTTTTAGATGTATTCATAATCTCAAAAGCACAATGCAGCAATGTGCTGAGCTGATTGTGAATGATGTTGCCTAGTCTGAGGCTGAAGATATAGTGAAACTGCTGCCAGATAAATTTAGTTCTAACTTTACACCTCTCTCCCTCTGTCTGTCCATCAAGATATACCTGAAACTGACTTGCCACTACCTAACACCCAAGACTAAGTCCCAAAAGTGCTATCAAAATCTTAAAATATTCATTCGATGGGTCCTTACAACATCTCTGGATGCATCTTAAATAGTATAATGCACGATTCAGCCACATCCCTAACAATAATATTCAATCTCTGCATTCATACAGGTTTTGTACCAAGCAAATGGAGAACAGCTACAGTCATTCCCCTGCATAAGCGATGACTTTCCACTGACCCAGGTAACTACAGACCCATAAGTCTGACCAGCTTCCTATGCAAAACAATGGAAAAATTTATCATGGAACTAATCAATCATGACCTTGGAAACCTCCAAATACTTGACCCTTCTCAGTTTGGATTTATCAGGTTTTGGTCATGATTACTGAACCTGGGTGATTTAAATGTCAGCAAAGTAATGGATGATGGCAAAATGGTACACACTGCATACCTCAACCTGGTCAAAGGTTTTGACACAATTCCACACTCAGGCACAGTAGAAAAGCTAAACTGAGAACAGATCCCTGTGTCACCTGCTGGATTGCCACCTGGCTCAGAGATAGGATGCAGAAAATCAAAATAGAATAAGTTACATCCACATACAGACCAATCACAAGTGGAGTTCATAGGTTCATAGGTTCATACTAGGCTATCTGCCCTAGGGCATTTCTAAGCCTAGCCAGAGTGTGTTTGGCTTTCGCCACCCATTTTAAATTAATTTTGCTATGCCTTTTTTTGAGGTTAGTATACTGTGCCTCTGTCTAACAATGACACAGAAGTGATAGCATCCACTCATCAAGATTCCTCTTGAAGAGAGTCAATGTGGGATTCTGCCTAACCTGGACTGGGATTTTATTCCAGAGTGAAGTTATGAATCTGTCCCTCCAGCATGTCCTATTAATTTCAGTGCTGAGGTTCAAGTCTCTCGAGCGACGCTCGATGGGATTTGGATTTTCTGAGGTGCAGCATGTCCATTAATTCCGGGTTGGACATGGCTTTATATGTCAGGCACAGAATGCCACTGAGTAGAGCTCAGCATATGGCATCTGTTTGAGCCCTTTGATCCTCTTGGTGAGGTACTTTTGGGGTCTTTCCAGTTGCTGCAGGTGTCTGGTAAGGTACATCTCAAAAGGGGCATTGTACTCAATTATGGGCCTGATGAGGGATGTGTAAAGAGTACATGACCTCCCCTGATCTAGATGTGAATCCCTTCATGATTAGGTGGGCTATATAAAATGTTTTTTTAACCACTTTGGCCACGTGGTTGTCAAATGAGAGATTGCTATCAGCTTGGGTCCCCAGGTCCCTAATGACTTCTTCTGTACTTAATGGATTACCACCTATGTGGTAATTTGTTTTGCCAAAGGGATGACTATACACTTTTGGCATTTAGCTTGAGGCCATGGCTCTGGCACCAGTTGTCTGTTTCTATGAGGCCCTTTTGGAGGATGCTTGTGTCGGCTGGAGAGTTGATTATAACTTGGTCAGCCACAGTCCTTCCATGTTGGCCTGTACCGCCAAATATATAGGTCCCAGGACTGAGCCTTGTGGGACGCCACTTGTAACTGGTTTGGAGTCTGACATGGCTCCAGCAATTCTAACCATGTGGTTCTGTCCTTGAGCCAGTTTGCAAGCCATCTAGTGACATAGGGGTTTATATTTAAGCTGGTGAGCTTATCTATAATGGTGACTGTTTCAAAGAAATCGACCAGGTTTAAGAGGCAGGATCTGAAGCCAAACTGGGTAGGATCCAGTGTCTGTAGGTCCCCAATATCTTTATTTATGAGGTCCATGATGATCCTTTCCATAGCTTTGCAGACCAAGCTAGTCAGGCTTATGGGGCGATAGTTTCCAGGATCCATTGAGGCACCACCTTTGTGTTCATCAGGATTCTTTGCTGGTGCCTGTCCTGTTTGGCATCTACTTTTCTGAAGTAAAAGCCAACACCAAAGAGCTTGGGATGACTAAGTCTGTACATGTCTGCAAGCTAGGAGTAGTCATATTTATTTATTATTTATTTGTTTATTTATTTATTTATTTTACATTTGTTAACCAGGGGTGTCTGACTGAGCCGAAAAGGCCCTTTTTCAGCAGAGGCCTGGGGAGAAAAGCTCCACAAAGAAAAATTACAGAAACATTTAGTTATTTAGACATGATCATTATACACACAAATTACAGGAGACATGTTTTTACAGTGGTATGTGACACATAAACAGTTACAGTGGAGAGAACAAACAAAAAATATTAATTTTAAAAATAAAGGTAATTAATAGATTTGTGGTGTACAGCTGAAATTTGGAACATAGGTAGAATACATACATAGTACACAGGTACAGTACATACATTGTAGATTAGCCAGTGTTTGTGAGTAAGATTGAAAACTATTATCAAGTGCTCTAATTATATAATCCCCAAATCACTTTACCATCCTGCATTAAGGTTTGTCCCAAATGAATAACTGGTACCAAACTCATGGACTGAGACTAAATGCCAAAAATGCATTATTGTATTCATTAAGAAGTATTCCCCCAGGGAACTACTACCACATTAACAAAATACCCCCAAGAGCTGATCCAATTGTTCAGGATTTGGGAACTTATGTGGACAGTGACCTAACTTTTGACCAACGTGTGCATTATTGTAAAAAAATCCTTCTATATTGGACAGCTATTAAAAAGGGATTCTATCTAGGTCTAGGGATGTCACTGCCCCCCTTTATTCAGCCCTCATTAGGCCAGTCATTGAATATAATGCTCCTTCTGACATTTATCCGTCCAGATGCATGTAACAACTGGAATGCCCACTGAGATACCTTACTCAATGGATGCAAGGCATGAAGGATGAAAGACATTTGAAACATGTCCTACATGTACTGAGTCAAAGCCCTATCACTATACTCAGTATTCTGTTGACTAAGAGGTGACCTGGTCTGGCATACAAGGCATCCTTTGTCCAAATACTGATGGGTTTACTGCACATCAGCAAGTCAAATGGCTTCAGAAATACTCAGTCTAGAGATCTATAGAACTGCTTGAAGGGACATGAATATCTCACAGAGGATACCTCTGCTCTGGAACAGACTCCCATCTACATAAAACAAAGTTCATTCTTGTCCATATTCAAGCTCATTGTAGGTCTGTGGATGTGAAACAGAAAACTTACCCCAGGAAAATCCCCTGTACTACTAATGGAGAGAGGCAGCTCCTAAATGTTTTATCCCATGCATGGATCTCCTCAAATTATCTATGGCATTATCCCAGTTATTCCCATTAAGAGCAATATAGAATCATTGAGCAAAGGATGGGTAACGCCAATCTGTAACAAAAAGGGAAAGGTTAATTCACTAGGCTTAAAATGGCCCACAAGGGCAGCTAGCCTAGTACTTACCTATGGACCTATAATTAAACCAGGATGAGGCCTGGAGAATAAAGAAAAATGGATGACCAAAACACCTGATCTCAAAATGGAGTCACAAGAGAAAAGTAGATAAAATGCACAACTGGATCTGCGTGTATGAAGAAACAAATGCCCTATACCGTTTCTCATGCATACTGTTGTACTGTTGGATGGCGTGGATGCTTGGACTTCCAAAGTTGTGAATGATCTGAAGAAAATGACACAGAAGAGAGAAAACAAGAAAACTCTGCAAAACATTTGAACAATGCAATTAGTCTTAGCAGTACTGAGAATGTGGACATTGGGTCTCAGCTAAGTAACAGATATCAGTCATTTGTAGAAAGACACAGCAAAAATGTAGAGCAAAATTTGTGTATTTTCTCCATTATAGCTGAATGCATCAAGCTGTGTGCTGAACATGAAATAGTTTACAGAGTCCATGATTAATCAGAAGAGTCACAAAGGGCTGCAATGTTCCTTGGACTAATAGGTTGCATCTGTAGAATATATCAAGTACTGGCAGAACACATGAAATCTGCAAGTGTTCTTAAAGGAACATAAAAAGGCACATTCACAATGAACTTCTAAACTGCATGCTGTTAATATGCAGTGACACTATAAGAAAAGGCATCAGTACTTCATGATTTTAAGCAATAATTGCGCAAGAACAACTCATGTTTATTTATATATTCATGTATGGGAATATGTCAATTTGGCAAAGTTAGTTTTGGCAAACAAAATGTTTGAATGCTGTTCATCGAAACTAGTTTCACCTACAGAGGAACTTTCCTCTTTCTCCACTGTTGTATGACGTTGGAGTTAATAAATATAAACCTGGGAGTGTGGGGTGTTCCCCCAAATGGGGGAGGGGGAATTAAAGGGCTTGCCCCTACCCCCACAAAAATTCCAGTCATTATCTCATAATCAATGACAATCTGCTCTGGGTAATAGTGTAAAACCAAATATGCCACAAGTATCTGGAATATAGTAGAATTTCAAAATATGGATTGTAAATATGGTGCACAAACATTTGAACTTACCAATTCAATGGTTTGATCATTGTCACTGTCTCCCACATCCTCAGGGATAACTGTATAAGATGCAGGTGGGCTAACTGTTTGAAAGAGATGTTTACATTTTGGCTGACAGTTTTCCTTCACATAATGCTATTTTGACATTCAGACAATTTTAATAAGACTCTATAAAGCAGAAAAAATATATACACACATGTTTAACAGCAATGGACAATGTCAGATCAGATATTGATAGAAATGCAGAAGAAGGTCTGCAGAGATATGGATCCAGAAAACTAATGTAAACATTGTTTTTTTGCTGCAAAGGAAGTCTGTGATATAGTAATGTTCCATGCAGAGTCATGTTTTCAACAAAGTAGTCATTTCAGGCATCTCACCTACTACTACCTGAAAACCATCCACAATATACAAAACAGTTCTCAGAAATCATCCTCACAACAGATATGTAAACTTACCCATTTCATAATTTCATAGGTATTCAGCAGGCTACCGATCTGTGAGGATCTTAAGAAGCCTAAACTTACATTCCTATAGTATTTTTTAGTTGTGTACTTTGTAGACAAGTAACCCAAAGATAGGCAGAGCAAGGAAATACTGGGACATTTACAAGTCACCCCATCCACGATGGTCAAGGATGTAAAACTGGAGGTGAATTTGTGATTACCCATCGATTCATCCAAATTACATTTGAATAGAATAAGAGACGTACTTTGCTTAATGTGGAGCTGATGATTGCTCTGCAGAAGTTGAATTCTTTGTGACTGAATTCTGTACCTCCAGCATGTTACATTTATGTTGCAGAAAAGATTAAGATCCCTTGAGCTGGTGTTGCCACCAATGGACTTATGTATATGTAATAGATCTGACAAGGGAGGGGCTGCTGAGGTTCCCAGATGATAAATTATGAGATCAACTTTCAGAAGTTTGTTGCCAATGTGATAGCTATAAGGGGAGTCATGCTCCTGAAGGATGCAATAATGTATTTCTTGCCACTGAATTTTAGTCCAAGGTTTTGACACCAACTATTTGGAACAGGCCCTTTTCTAGGATCTAAGTGTTCCCTCGGGAGTTTACAATAGCACCAAGCAACAGCCATCTAAAAATCTGGTCAGTCACAAAGCCTTAAAATTAGATTTGACCTCTGAGAAGTAAATGACGAAGCAGAGTGGCCCAAGGACTGAACCCTGGGGCACACTGTTATCATAGGCTTTTACTCTGTTGCTGATTGTAGCCATGACATCAACATCAACTGCTGAATCAGGGAGTAATTAATTTGTTTTTATAATACAAGGAAAATGAACAGATTTTATATTTAAGCAAGAAAACTAAAGAAAAAAAATCCCCAGAGGGTTAGATGTAGAGAAGCAATTATTTTAATAGAGTGCTACAGAGATTGTTACTGTAGCACTTTTCTCATGAAACTCTTAGTAGTCCATAGAGAAATATATCCATAAAAAATATTTTTTAACCCAACATGAAATGGAATTTCTTTTAGTATGATCCACATCTGCAGTTGTAATGGCAAGTATTATTTAATGCAATCGCATCTCTGGGTACATTTGAACAAGAAGTACAATGGTCCTGTTCAAACATAAGTCTTCTTCCTTTTTCCTGTCTTATGACATTTTAAAGATGCTGACAAGATACAGAGTTACTATATCTACTGCCTTTCTGAAAATCTAAAATTAACCTATAGTCACATGCTACAGCAACGTGTGCCACCTATGGAAACTGTGCTGACACAGGTATGACTGACTCAGACAGTGTGACATTTTAAATGGCCAGTGTTTCTCAAAGCTGAAGTGACATTGAGCTTAGAATAATAATGTAAGGGAAGTGCAGAGAGCTGCCCCCTTTTTTAGTTTTTATGAATTGTCACTACATATAGCTGGTAACTGAGAGTAGAGTAAATATATTTATATCACATACATAAGTACTCGAATAAGTAGTTTTGTGTAATCAGAGTCAAACAGATCTGCGTATAGATGAGTTGGGTTTCATTATATAATAGTGGAAATATTCAAAGTATTCTCATCAAACTGAATAATGCAGATTTACAATGGGTCATCTTACTGAAGAAATCCATTTTTTTCATGCACTGTTATCTTTGGTATTCCCAGTTCTGTAAAAGCTCCACGGTTTGTTAATGAAGAATTTCATTCATTGCCACAGCAATTTCATTCATTGCCACAGCAATGAGACTTACAGCACATAATATCTTCATCAAGGTATTTGCAGTGCAATGTACAGCTGGAAGGGGTTATCTAAACTGTAAAATATATATTGACAAATCCAAATAAAACTGTTATCAAGCTCTTTTCAAGCACATTAACATGTTACTTAAACTAATAGATCCCTCAATTTTATAACTATTGATAGGAAGTAGAATAAAGGCTGAGTTACTTATTTCATCTCTTCTACTTCAATAAGACAACAGTCAAATGTGCCTTCAACCTGTCAAAAAGCTCAACAAAAACAAAAACACTGCTATGACATTTAAACTAAAGCATTACCTAGATTGAAACTAGACAGACTGTGAAAATTAAAACTCCATTTCATAAGCATTTGGAGGAGTAGGGAGCTGTTTTAATTGGTTACGTAACTATGTGAAATGCCAGGACCCACATGAAACTAAATGGCCAAAAAAATAGGCTTGTATATTCTAATTCTGTGATGGTCATTTCCAAGAATATTAATTTTTCTCTGAGGTCTAGCAGTCTTGGAACTGGTATATATAAGTTTGATTGAAAAATAAGAGAAAGGAGCACTGTTTGAGATTTACTCTTCTGTATTTTCTTTTTTTTTTTTGGTGTGTCAGCACTCGACATTATGAGTGCAGATATTTCAATAGGGAGCCATCTGGTTATGCATACACACTGAGGTCTTGCTTTGTTCACACAAAGGAAGTTTGAATCTTAGAAAGCACTTGTTCAAAACTTGACTATTCTCATTTCAAAACAAAAATGTCTTTGAGAAACTGTCCATGAAACCTAAAGTGGTCCTCCAAGGGTCTTTTTGAACTAAACATTATTCTGATTGTGGTTTTGTACCAATCACCTGCAGAAATGGACAAGGTTGTTGTACCTGATGTTTTCCATTTATCAGATATGAATATTGATCCTTCTGTGACATTAATAATCTACTAGTGCCAATAAAGTAATTATATTTATAAATATATTATATTTAATTATAATTAATTTAAAGTAATAACATAATTAATTATAATTAATTTAATTTAATTAATTATATTTATAAATATATTATATTAATTACACTGTACCTAAACATGCTATAATGTTGATTCTTATTTCCATGTATTTTTAATATGCTTTAGTTATTCTATGCATGTTTCTTGTTTTAGGGAATTAAATAGTGTGGGAAGAAATAGCCAGGGAATTGTTATGTCTAGGCTTGTATAGGCCCTAGGGCCGATAGCCTAGCACCAACCTATGAACCTATGTACCTATGAACCTATTAATTGAATACTAAGTCAACTTTATTGTATGTATTTACTGTGGAGCTTTTCTCCCTGGGTCTCCAGTGAAAAAGGGCTCTGTCCCAGCTGGATCAACCTGGTCAAAAAATGTCAAACAAATAAATAAATAAATATTTGGTAGCCTTACAAAGGGAGTAATTTTGCTACATGGTATGATAACAAAGTCTGAATTACATAGCTACTGTCTAATCATTGCAAATTCTTGTTGCATTATTGAACATTACATTGATGTTTCTATATATCTGCATCTACCTTAAATATGTATATGGATGACATTACTTCATCTACCATAATATGACAGGATTGGCTGATGACTTCAAAGCAAAGTGGGGGGGGATTCAGGGAATAACTGAATGGTTGCGACAAACTGGAAGGGGGTGGCGATACCAAAGAGTAAGGTCAACTTTGAGCATGGTTACAATTTTAAATAATTTGCTGTACCCCACTGCACATGCAAAAACTGCCTTTCTGTGGTAGTCTTACATATCAGACTACATGACAACACTACTTTTACATATTTCAGACACTTTTGAACAGAAGACTTTCTGTACAGATTGCATGAAATTCATTAATCAAGTGCACATAGTCTAAACATATAGCAGTACATGAATTTTGTACTGCAACAATGATCAAAAACTGAAGAAGGGGGATAAGAATTCCTGCACTCCTGCAAAGCCTTACTATATTATTGCCAGTGTTTTCCTTATAGAATTTAATCTTTAGCTGTGTGCATATGGCTGTTTGAAAATATAAATTAATGTTCTTCAAGGAAAGAATGAGAAGTTAACTAAACATGAAGTAAAAGTACTGTTAAAGATATTTTATTTTGATGGTGCAAAAATTGTTCCAACATACAATAATCGTGATTTAGATTCATTCAAAGCACATTTCATGGAATGCATCTTAGCTGAATGAATGAAAGAAGGATTCCTTTGCTGATGTGATATGTATTTTTTCCTTTGAAAGTATAGTATAGTGAAATTATGCATTTTTTGCATGTACTTATAAATAGGGAAAAAAGGAAAAAAAAATACTATATAATCTGGTATAGAAAGTAAGAAGATAGCAGCATCACCTGATAGCTGTATGGCATTCAAACTCTCTTGGTAGTCAAAGCAAAGAAAAAACAGACATGCTTTTTTTGTCATACTAGTGCATTACTTTGTGAAGTGAACCCTAGTATTTATAAGAACAACAAAGACACAGTTGTCACACCAGCAAAAAGATACCAGTAAAGTAATTATTGCTACTATATCTGGCTTTTTCACTAATTAGAGCAGTAATTGATATCTCTTTAAAAGGCACAGTGATGAATACTTGACAAAGTTCAGTGCAGCATGAAAGATCTTGTAAGTTTATTAATCTTTATATTTTTGATAAATGAAGCCTTCTGCATGGTTCCTGGTTGTTTGTGTTCATATTTCTTTAAAAGGTAATGAGCAACTTGGAACAAGTGTAAAATTCCCAACATAGTAAGCATAATGTATAACAAATGAGTACAATGTCCTTAATTAGCTAATGATTTTAATTGTCTCCATGCCTCATATACTCTTATAATAACACAGAGACTTACAGACATTGCAACCATTTTATCTGTATGAAAAATTTAAATTTGTCATAAATGAAAGCTAATATCCACCTCCATATTCAAAAATATCAGCGACTTGACTAGGCCCTCTATTTTATTACAAGCCAAGGGAAATCCCCAGCTGTTTACATAGCTCAATGAATGTGATAACACCTTCTCAAGCTTCTTGTTTCCCTTCCCCCATAATCAAAACATCGTCAAGATAATGAACTGGTCATATTTAAGGGCTATATGTTCCCAACACCTCTGCAATGTTGTGCTAATTTCTTTGAAAGTGCTGCAAGCCACAGTCCAGACCATCAGAATGACCCTGCCAAAGTAATAACTGCTTTCAAAGTACTTCTCCTAAAGATGTCACGCCTGTTTGTTTAGTAAAATCAATCAGAAAAGGCAGACTCTAGACCTAGTTTAGTTTGCAGGGTTCATTGCCTTGGTGAATGATTCTTAGTGTGTCATCTGAGAATGATTACTGGTCCCTGGTGTTCCTCCCATTTATATGATCATTCACTGATGATGCATGACAAAAAGAAAGGAGGTGAATCAACTGGAATTCACCTTTTTTCTTTTTGGGAACCAAACCTAATGGAGATATTCTAAATGACTTAAAAGCAGGGGAAGTAAAAGGGTCCACATTTCCCCTTTCATGAACAATTTTATCCAAAAGCACCTTTAAGACTACCTCTCTTCCACATTAAACTCTTATAGGCTGAAGGCCCAGTGGTAGCAGTAAATTTGATGGGATATCAATGTGTGAAACTTTGAATCAATTCAGAGATGGCTTGGTAGTTGTGATAATCTTTTAAAATATGAACTAAGATGTTAGGATTGATAGGTTAAGTCTCATGAAAGGGTTTCTGGAAAGGGTGTCAGGAGCTGGATCCTCTTGATTTTTTGGCTGATGCTCATCCAATGCTGCTAATGCAGACAAGTCTTTTACTCCCAGATCTTCACTACCCAATATATACTGGATCCTATCTGCATCATCTAAATCAAAACTATTAATATAATACCCTTGGTATATCTTCTTTTTAACTGATGATGAAATATAGGCAGTGATTGCAGAGATTTGCAAACTGGAGAACCGGTTGGGGATATTGAAAGAGTCCTGTGAACTAACTTTCAGACCAAACTGATCCATGTCAGAATTGTTGGCAGACTTAGTAACAAGTGCTAACTGAGGAAATGAGTGACTGCTATGACTGGGACTTTCAATGTTGTCCTCCCTAGCCTCTGGGGTGCCTTCTGACCTAGTATGTAAACCCTGTCTCAAACTGTTTCAAATAACTTATATCTTCCTGATTAATTACGGTCTTCAATAAAGCCTTCCAAATCTTCACAAGCATGTTGGCTTTCGGCCTTATTCATACTGGGCTAATTTAACTGAACCTCTGTACCTGCTGTGGGGAAGTCATCCTCCAAAGAATGATACCCAGGTTTAGCCTGAAATTAGTCAACATTAATCAGTGCACTAACCTGGTAAACAAATATAAATCTGATGATTTATTCTTTCTTGTCTTTCATCTAGTTTTCTTGGAATCAGACCTTTTCTCCAATGACATCAGGTCCAAGATTTGATGAGACATCCCATTCCAGTCAACCTGATTGACATTCTAAGGCTATTCAGGAGCAGTAGAGTGCAAGTCAACAAATAGGGCTTTGACCTGAGCAGAAATGCATAACTATCTTTCCCAAAAGTCCTGGATGGTTTACCTATGAGCCATCAACAATCGTGTTTTGTCTCACTGTTTATCAACAATTAAATATTGAAAATGTTGAGCTGAAAAACCTAAAAAGGATTAAAACTCTTTTTTCAAGGGGGTAAACCCCCCTGACTCACACACACAAAAATGATATATACCAACTAGACGGCTCCTTATTATATGGTTGAAGATGCATTCTTTCGAATGCGTCCTGATCAAACTTGAAAGCACAAAACGGCAAAATACTGAAAGGGGAAAGAAATTGCTTGTCTGCCTTCATTATTTTGCCATTTTCATTACTGTAGTGCGATCTCAGAGTTGGTAGATTTAAGTAGGGGGGCGGGGACACAGCCCCCCACATCGGGGGTTGTGGAGGGCGAAGGCCCCCACTTTATGTAATGTTTTAAAGTTTTTTTTTTCTTTTTTGGAAGAATGATTTTTTTTTTCCCTCGGAAAAAAATCGCTGTTCTAAGTGTTCGGGATTGTAAGCTTTCACTTACATGCGGTCGGTAAATAAGCGTTCGCTTTTTTAATCATTCGCTGATTTAATATAGGCCCAACTAGACAGTTATACTACAATGAATAAAAGGGAAAAAAAAAACAAAACAAAACAAAAAATACAAAGTACACAGATGTCTCACACAATGCAATACATTCACCAGGACATTGAAGTCTCACACTAAAGTTGTTCAAACACCAATGCAGTGATCACCTGTAACTATGCCATCCTGGCATGCACAGCATCTCTTGAAAAATAAAATAGACATTCGCACAAGAAGACAGAGAGAAAAAAAAGAGGAAGGAGAAGAGAAGTGGAATGAGTGAAATATATACCACCTGGAAACAACAGCTAACTAACCGATTGTTAGAGATGTAAGCTAAAAATAAGTTCTGAATACGACCTACAGGTTACCTGAATCCTAAATCTAAGATGTCAAACTAGAAGACAAGGGTATGATCTTATTTAAATGAAATAAAACAAGTGCAAACAGCCGAGAACAAAGAAAACAAAGGAAAAAAAAAACCTTCCCACTTAGACTAAAACCTTGAATCTTCACAAACTAAAGCAAGCATGCTACATTATGCCACCCGAGACTCACAAGATCTACGTGCAAACAACTGTCTTATACAGAACTTGAAACTAAAGAAGCTGTCTCCATCTTAATATAATGACAGTAATGAACTCACATATGTGATGGACAGTAGGTGTGATGATTTGTTGTAAATGCTCCATATATTATTAGTTTTTAAACATAACTGTCATATATCTCAACTACCTCAAGTTTCAAATATATCCCTGATTTAGGCAAAAACATTTTAACTGTTCCTGCTACAAGCCCCCTATAATACCGGTTTGGGAGAAAATTGAGAGATTACACATAATAAATAATGACAACTATTTGAGTTATAGACTTCTTTTACTTTGAAAATTGCATGTTAATGCATGTCAACTTTTCAAATTAATAGTTAATACTTTAAAAATGACTCAGTTGCCCATTTAATTCTGAATTCTTTCCAACTCCATTCACTTTTTTCCCTGTTTTTAACTAATATAATTGCCTTATTCTGACAAGCAGTAGAGCTGCCATACAAAAGTCTGACCTAGGCCAAGCAAAAAAAAAAAAAAAAAAAACAGCTGCTTGCCTATCATAACTACAACAAAGAATATAAAATGAAGAGAGGGAGTCATGGGAATAACTGAATTAAAGCCGCAATGGTGAGGTTAATACAACATGCCACTGTATTGTTGGAACATGAAAATAATTACTCCAGTGAGCTAAAGACATTCCTGACAGGAGAAACACCAATGAGGATGCAGGAAGAAGATTGACCATGAGCCACGTTAAAGAAACCCTTTCTTGAAGTAATTTTTTTCAGGAAGGAAACAATACACACCTAAATGACCTGTCAGCATGAGCCAGAAACTGATACTAAATTATCAAGCTGGTATATATATATATATATATATATATATATATATATATATATATATATATATATATATGGGTATATGATAATTGACTGAACCACCTAAATATCGAAAGCCTAAATACTGACAAAAAAATCTGCTGTACAGATTTTCGCAGAACTGCCAGATTTTTGGCCTCATATTTTTGGTCCATTTTTCATAAAATTGTGGTTTTGTGGCAAATTAGTGATAAATCACTAGAGACTGAAGTTCAAAAATAATGAAAGACATTTGAGTCGTACTTCATAGGCTGTGGAAAATTCATGCTAATGCAAAGCCTGTTATTCCACAAACTAAGTTGTAAGAACAAAATTTTAAAATTGTCCCTATTTTTGGGCCTTTGTCCCACTTTTATTTATGGATTTGTCCTGATTTCTTGTTCTAAGAGGTTGAGAGGTATGTGTTCAAAATATTGATAGTTACAAATATCTAAACAGAAAATATCAAAAGAAGTAAAGTAAAATCAGGGAAGGGAAGGTAAACCCCCTGACCCCCCCAAAAAAAAATCTAATGTTCAAAATATTGACAATTATAAATATCTAAGCACAAAATATCAACAAAATTGAAGTAAAATCAGGGAAGGGTAACCCCCTTTCCCCACTTTTGTGTGACCTTGGAGTTGGTGTATATAATTAGCTGGGGGTGTGGGAGTGAAGGCGGTCTTACATCCTTGCAAAAACATAGTTACAAAAACAAAATCGCTACTGATTCTAAAGACAACAACAAAGCATTCTATAGCTATGTCAAGAATCTCAATGGTAACACTCAGATCTGCTCTGAGTTACAGCACAATGGCACTAAATATACAGACCCAACTGATATTGCCAACATCCTGGCAGATAGGTTCAGTGCTAAAATTACCCCCCACCCCCTAAAGGGCCCATCTCTATACTGGAAGATGCAAAGTTCCTGTAATCACAGCTGCATAGATAAAAAGCACACTCTCCAAAGCCAAGAACACAACATCCATGGGACCAGACAACATCCCAGGCTGCATTCTACATGAACTACAGAATGAACTGGCACCCCAGCTAAGGACCATGTTCAGTCATAGCCTCACCTCAGGCTTTGTGCCCGCTGAATGGCACGCAGCGACGGTTATCCCACTCCACAAGGGGGGAGCCATAACGGACCCCAGGAACTACCGCCCCATTAGCCTGACAAGCCTGGTCTGCAAGGCCATGGAATGTATGTATCATCATGGAACTTAGAAACAAAGATATTGGTAATCTCCAAACTCTGGACCCCACCCAGTTCAGTTTGTAAAAGGCAGATCATGTCTCCTAAAGCTGATAGACTTCTTTGAAGCAGTCAGCAAAGCCGTAAACGAGGGTAAGGTGGTTTACACAGCCTATCTAGATCTTGCCAAGGCTTTCAACACCATCCCCCACTCTGGAATTATAGATAAACTCACTAAACTAGGTATAAATCCCTATGTCACAAGATGGGTTGCCAACTGGCTCACTGACAGAATCCACACTGTGAAAGTAGCAGACTCCAAATCCGACTTCAGACCAGTGACAAGTGAAGTACCACAGGGTTCAGTCCTGGGCCCTCTCCTGTTTGGTATCTACTTCTCTGAAGTACAGGCTAACACAGAAGGTCTTTGGCTAATGAAGTTCACAGATGACTGCAAACTAGGAGCCATAATTGAAACTCCTAACGATGTGGACATCCTACAAAAGGGCCTTACTGAGACAGATGCCTGGTATCAAAGCCATGGCCTCAAGCTCAATGCCAAAAAGTGCATTATCATCCCTTTTGGTAAAAACTCTGTACCCATGAACTACAACATAGGTGGTAGCATACTTAACACTGAAAGTGTGATAAGAGACCATGGGACACAGGTGGACAGTAGTCTCTCCTTTTCTAATCAGATCGCCACAGTAGTCAGGAAATCCTTCTATGCAGCGCAACTCATCACAAAAGGTTTCTCATCCAGAAAAAAAGATGTCATTGTTCCCGTCTACTCCTCACTCATTAGACCCATTATAGAGTACAACTCCCCTTTTGGTATGTACCTCACAAGATATCTACAACAACTGGAAAGGCCGCAGAAATACCTCACAAAGAGGATTACCAGCCTCAAACAGATGCCCTACACAGATGGTCTCAAAAATCTCCAGCTTTACTCCATTGCATATTGTCTTCTCAAATGTGATCTCTGCCTAACAAACAAAGCTATATCAAACCCAGAGCTGTTGAACATGCTCCACTTAAAGAAATCCCAATCCCTCCGAGCTACATGCTCTAGGGACCTAAACCTTGTCAGCACAATAAACAGAACATGCAAGAGGGATAAATTCCTGTCCCAGAGACTTCCCATACTCTGGAATAAACTACATGTCTCTATCAAACAAAGCTCCTCATTAGCACTCTTCAAGAAAAATCTTGATGACTGGATGGGAAATAGGAAATTCACCCCGGAGATCACTTCTGTGGCTCTGCTTGACAGTGGCACAGGAAAATAATTTTCTTGGGTGGCAAAAGCCAGGGTACCTTTTTTGCTGGGCTTGTATAGGTCCTAGGGCCAATAGCCTAGTACCTACCTATGAACCTATAGGTTTGGGATGTGGTTGAGGTTTGCCAATATTTTGTGCTTAGATATTTTTAACTGTTGATATTTTGTGTGTAGATATTTTGAACATTAGATTTAGGCTGTAAATATTTAGGTGATTCAACATTAGATTCTTTTCTGTAAGTATTTAGGCCATCAATATTTAGGTAATGCAATCAATTGTCAAACTTCTCCACATAGATTTCACTGTTCAGTGCTTCAGTAATAACTTCCTGTGTATCCTAAACAGTCTAGCACCCCTTAGGAAGATCCATGTTAAATCAAAACATATACCATGGATAACAAAGGATACCAAACAGCTCCTCAAAAAGAGAGACAGAGCTTGGTCCTAATATCAGGAGCCCAAAAAACAAACTTCCCTTCTCTCCTATCAACAAATAAAAAACCTAGCTAAAAACAAGTCAAGAATGGCAAAAGGTTATTCTACACCATGATCCAACAAAAACACCAAAACAATCCCCCCAAATTTTGGGAAGCCATTAAACAACTCATAACACATGGAAATTCCACACCTCCAGCTCCCACCACTATTAATACCACAGATAGCATAGCCCCCCAGTTTAACTCACACTTCACCAATTCCATCCTATCCCTAGTAAAAAATGACAACAATACTCCCCTAACTAATCCTACAGAATTAGTAACAAACTTCAATACTTTTTCAGTCAGACCAATACAAACTAGCACAATTAAAAAAAAAAAAAACTACTAAACGAGCTAAAGCCCACATCCCTCATTGCTAACCTCCATTCCTAATGATTTTCTTAGATTGGTAGCAGATGCCATCTCTTGCCCTATCTCTCTCCTAATCAACCACTCCATCAGTATATCCCAAAGCACTGGACAATTTCTTATACCATCCCTTTACACAAAGATGGCTTCTCAACAGAATTCTCAAATTACAGGTCAATTGCTATACTCCCTCCCTTAGCCAAAATCCTTGCAAATTTATAAACTCGCAACACCTTGACTATCTACTAAATAATAACATTGTATCCAGTTCTCAACATGGTTTTAGATCCAAACACAGTACCACAACTGTTCATGTAAGTTTTACCAGCACAATCAGCCAGCTCAGAAACAATGGCTAACTCATCTCATCTATTTTCTTTGATATGTCTAAGGCATTCGACACAGTATCCCATCAAAAACTCCTCAACGATCTCCTTAACCAGCCAGCCCTCTCTTGGCTTCACAGCTACTTACCTAACTGGTAACAACCATCTAAGTGGCAAAATGAGCTCACTACTCTATTACCCGTTCCAGCTGAGGTCTCCCAAGGCTCAATTCTTGGTCAATCGCTCTTCACCATCTTTACTAACAAACTCTGCATTACCACCTACCTACCACCATCGTTTAATGTGCAGACAACTCCTCCTTCATATGTTCTGTTCACTCCCTTCCAGAGCTCTTTGAACTAATCCAAAAATCCTTCTTATACATCGAAAACTACATTTCTGACCATCAGTTTATACTTAACCCAAATAAAACAAAGCTAATGCTCTTCTCAAATAACAAAACATATGATCACCTTGCCCCCTTTATCATCTATTCTTCCAATAACACCAAAACTGAACTTGTCAAACACACCAAACTTCTTGGGGTCACAATCAACAACTATCTAAAATTTGATAACACTTAGCTCTAACCATTAAAAAGACCCACTTTAAACTTGGCTCACTTTACAGAGTCAAGCTACACCTAAACAATAATACCAGGCATTCTATAGCCAGACACATCTTCTTTCCACCCTTCTATACACCTCTTCCATTTTTATTAATCTCAGGAAAACAGACTTAAACACATTAGAAGCCTGTAATAATAAAATCGCCAAATTTGCAATAAACCATCTTTACAGATCACATCACTGTTCTGCTCTTTGCCAGCTAAAATGGGTCAACCTACCCAATCTTCTATCATTCAACCAACTAACTATTGCCCATTCCACCATCCACCAGCCAGATAATTGCCCTGCATTCAAAAACCAAAAACCTTACTCTAACTGCAGAATCCAAAGATCTTCTGACAAACTCCTTCTAAAAGTCACTAAGTCCAACAATAGTTTTGGGGATTCTCTGTTCTCCAACAAAATATCCAAGCCCTGGAATCCCATCCCTCAACACATACTAAATACTAACACATCCAAATTCAAACTACTCCTCAGGGAGCACCTAACCAACAACTGGCTTTGCTCCTGCACAAGTCCATGTTTTCCATACTATGCTGTCTCTAGGAAGCAGGAAAGTCTGACCCCAGACAGTTTGACCCAAATGCAATTGGATACACTTTCATATAAAAATTCACATTTATTGTCTATGAGAATAGTTATTAGACACTTTGACCCCATATATTTTGACCCCGGACTATTTGACCCCAGTTAAATTTAATAAAAGCATTTTAATACTTAATATTTTAATTAGGAATTGTAGATAAGAATTTAATATATTATTTAACATTTTAGTATGTAAATGTTTATTTAAAATATTATTTAATATCTAAATATAATTAATTTAATTAACAATAGTTTTTAACATGTTAACAATGAAATCAATCATGAATTTTACTATCCAGGACCTCCCCCTTAAACTTTAATATCTCCTCTAACAGTGCTACTTTCATCTCACCTGACTCTACAACTAAACTGTTAGGTATTACCATTGATAATAATCTCTCTTTTGACCAACATATTAACAACTCTATAAAACTAACTAGTCAACAAAAAAATAGGATGTATATCGAACCAGACCATTTCTTACCCAGCTACTAGACTAGGATCGCTCACTCCCCATCTTATTTCTACTCTTCTTATGCCTTACCCCATCTCCCACAACCTCAAGAAAACAACCTTAACAAATTATAGCTACCTATAATATTGTATTAGCATTGTTTGGTAACCCCCAGTGTCTTAACCTGAAAACAACTAGGGGGCTTTGAATTCAAAAAAACTCGCTTATCATCATCAACATTCTGGCCCATAAAATACTGTACCAAAAACCAAAAAAAACCTGTACTCTCCTCTCAACTCATAGTCCCAGCAATCTTATCTCTCTCTTCGAGTTGAAAACTCTGCTCTTTTCTACTTCTATCAATAACACTGCTGGTGCTGGTAACTCCTATTCACCAATTCTGTAGGTACAAAATGGAATTTAACAATACCTAAACATACAATCTGCCTCTCTCTGCCTTTTTTAACAAAAACATTAAAAAAACACTCCCAAAATCACTGGCTTTGTTCCTGTTGTAAACCTGATTAACCTTCCACTATTACTTATTAAAAAAACTCTCTCTCTATTCTTGTTTTTCTTCTATTCTCCACTCTCTTTTCTCCTTTTCATCCTCTCCTGCCTCTCCCCTTTAACTTAACTTTTTTTCTTTTCTTAATCCTTATTTTCCTACCCCACCCCTTATTCCCACACTATTGTCTTACTTTCTTTTATTTTCTTATCAATGTATTTTTTTTTCCAAGTATTTATTTTTTTGAAATTTTTGTGTGTGGTAAATAGTTAATGTGTTAGTAAAATTATTTTATTTATTTCTATTTTTTTTGAGAGTTTTTTTGTTTTTTTAAATTTTTTTACTACCCTTATTTTGATTTTTATGTATGTATTATGTTTTTTTTTTTTTTTTACTTTTTTCTCCTTTTCTCTCCTGAAAACTCGAAATATCTCTCTACTGAAAAATCCAGCTAGTTCCAAAAAAAAAAAAAAAAAAAATAAAAAATAAAAAAATAAATAAAGTGAACATATTTAACTAACATATTTGAAGATTTACTTAGCGTATCTGAACTTTTATTCAGTTTTATGCATTTAATTGTTATTTAAGCTGGTTTTATTCTCCAGTGTTCCATTTTTTTACGATTGTACCAGGTTACAGACCAGTAATCCGAATAATATTTTGTTCTGTTTAATGACAGGTTATTTTCTGCGTATCTGTGTATGATTGTAATGTTTCCACTAGTCTTCATGAGTGTTATAAACTATTATAAAGCCTTATTAGGCCATAACAGTAGTATCAAACTTTATTCAAATTGTTGCAGATCTAGAAATAGAATGTGTTAATGCAAGGGTCAAAATGTCCTGTACTCGTCACTCTGGATACTGTCTTTCTAGATATTCTACACATGTCTTTCATGTCTCTTTTTATTGTATTCTCATTTTTGTATATATTAATTGCTGTAGTGGAGCTTTATCATTTACTTTATGTTAGATTGCAACTATTACTGTAACTGTTAATTTTTAGAGTGGAGTTTTCTCCTCAGGACTCTGCTGAAAATGAGCTTCTGGCCTAGTTGGACTTTCCCTGCAAACAAATGTAAAATAAATAAATAAAAATAAATACATTTTGTATTCCACCAGGGCAATTTGTTTTATAGTTAGTTTGGGGCTTACATTTGGTAGACACAGCAGCCTCTATCCAGTCACTGACACAGCTGTACAGATCTTCTGTGAATAATTCTGCATAGGCTGCTGTGTTATCTAGGTTTGGAAGGGCTTGAAATTTTGACATTTTATCACTTAATAAAAGGTAGTTTTCCTTGGATTAGTTTCTAACTGTTACATGGTTTGCTGAGGTTTCAAAAGTGATTCTTATTTTGAAGAAGACTCCTTTGTGGTCTGACCTTTGGAACATTCACCCATATCTGTTAGTACCAGGTCCATCAATATGTTTGTACCTCTAGTAG
>NC_056729.1:315737817-315877817 GCF_019279795.1 Protopterus annectens
TGGGCCACTTCAACCTGAAAACAAAATGCCTCTCATTACCTACAAACCACACCTGTCAGCAGGACTCTTTCCCTATTCCAGCTATGTAGACTACTCCTTGAACCCTATACCTTCCTCCCTTAAACATACTAGCAACCTTTCTAATTTCAAAACCAATCTAAAAAATATCTATCAGACACCTGGAACTGTACATGCACAACCCTCAAAACAGATGTAGCTACTCACTATAACTATACCTTTCTGACTCTAAATTCACTAACATCTCCATATTTTAGCAGGTAGTAATAGTCCAACATCAAAAGAAGCTCTCACTTTAATGATACCGTACTACTAATGTATGCTCTTCCACCTCTTCAGCCAATACTTGCTACTATTTATTTCCTTCTCTCATATCCTTCCTTAACATTGTCGTCTGTTTAATAATAATTCTCTCTCCTTCTTAATATTTCTTAAATGTATTTCAATCTCTGTTTTTATCTGTTGTGGGAATTTTCTCACCTGGTATATAATTACTTATCAGCTACTGTAAAATGTTTTTATGTGTATTTTTGTTGAGCCTTTCTCTCCAGCTCATTGTAAAATATTTAATCTGTTGCTGAGCTTTCTCCCCTTGTATATAGTTGCTCAAGTACTGTTTAAAAGTTTTTGAATCTGTTGTGGGGTTTTTCTCCTCAGGCCTCCACTAAAAATCTGGCAGTGGTGGATCAGTTGGACTTTCCTGGTTATCAAAAGAAAAATAAAGCAAATAATACAGATGCGTGTGTGTGTGTGTGTGTGTGTGTGTGTGTGTGTGTGTGTGTGTGTGTGTATATATATATATATATATATATATATATATATATATATATATATTTATATATAATTTAGTAATCATCAGCAAAAGAAGTTCATTGTATCCTGATAAAATCCATACTGTTTGTGATTTTCCAAATGTATTTATTTTAGTTCATTTATTTATTGATTGATTATTTTTGTTAACCGGGAAAGTCATAATGTATGGGAATCCCTTTTCAACACGAGGCCCAGGGAAAAAAGTTCCACAAGATGCAGAGAGAAAGTAACATACATACATATGTAGCGTGATGAATCATTTGGGTGTACTGTAATGAGAAAAAACACAATGACTGTTTGAACATACGATAGTGAAAAAAACAAAAATACTGACAAGATACATATGAATATCAGTGTACAAAGATATAATCATAATACAGGCAACACCATGATATGAGAAATCATTCAAAGGTAGATCAGAATGAGTATTTACACTAACAAAATTTAGACCCATTGTATTTTACAAAGTAGAGCAGTTGTAAAGTGAAAAATCATAACAAAGTGAAGTTTCTGATAGAGTATCGTACAGTGTATGTGGCTAAGTGGACATAATAATACAGGAAAAGATAGAAGTTTACTGGTGAAGAAGTCATTTTACAGCAAAATTTTGAGATTGGCATGGCACCTCATCAACATTGCTGTCATCCAAACTTCCTGCTGAACTCAAATAAGGGTAATTCTTGTATGGATTTACTATTATAAATTCAAAAGTCAAATCAATAATTTGGACATCAGTATTTTCACTAATAAAAACACTCCAGTCCTCAGGATTGCTTTCATGCACTGAACAGACAGGTTTAGTGGAATGCCTAACATGGCATCAGTGATCAGAAGGAATTCCACAGAGAATTTTAAAGAGGTTGAATATTACACAATGAAAAATAACAGAAAAAATTGAAAAAAATATTGTAAATCATAAAATGATTGTTGTGAAAACACAGAAGGCGGCATTACAACAATAAAACAACCACAAAGGTAAGAATAGTGACAAATCACTTTATTTATGACCCAAGTTGAAACAAAAAGAAAAAAGTAATTTCTATTTTTTTTTTTTTTTTGCAAAATCGTACCTAAATATTACTGAAAAAATCACTTCTAAGACCATATATGCCGATGCCAAATATACGTATACTTGTTTCCAAAAAGATATTTCATTCTCCAATTGTCAACTGATGCCTTTTGCTAATAAATTATTTATGTCATGTTCCGTTCCAAAATGAAGTTGCTACATTTTCTAGAGTTAACTGTGGAACAAAAATTGCATTCCAGGATCCACATAATGTATCTGTTCTATTACCTATATTCTGCTTACCTGTAAAAATATATACAGAAATAGATTAATTTGTTAAATGCAAATATACAGGACCTACAAAAAATTTGCTGTAGCACTAAACAAATAACTCTTCTGCATATTTGTATATAATTACAGAATTCTAATGGTATCATAATAGATATCATTGCACCATTTTATTTGTAGAATTGTTTAACCATATATATTTACTCCAATCACATAAAATTTTAATATACTAATTTTTCTTACTTTGCATCTTGATGCAACTAACTTTCTTAATTCATACCTTGGGTGACAGGATTTTCAAATTTAAAAATTAGATCAATCAAGTCTGATGTAGAAAGAAAATTACAGCCAGTTTGCTCATATCCACTTAATGTAATAATTAATTTAAATGTAAAAAATAAATAAATAAGTAAATACACATGTTTTAATAAAATCAAAGGAAAAAATAGAAAAAAAGAAATTGTCCATGAGGCATAGTTAGTTACTTATATAGTCACACTGGAACAGGTCTTTGAAAGCTCTATTAATCTGTATTTCTCAAAAGTCGTAATTCTATTTGAGCTTCCTGAATGGATCTTAATATTATAAATATCCTTTCAAATAACTCATAATTTTTCAGGGTGAATAAAAGGTGATTTAACACTTTTCCCATTGGTTTCAGTACCTCATCCAGTAAACCTATGTATGTAGTTAGTGTAGATGTGTCAAACATTAGGCATCTCTACTGCAGTGCTGAGGATAAAATGGAATCTCAATATTCTGGTTGTAAATGTTTCATTACTGTACAGAGAAGTAGAAGAAACCCAGTGCATTTGTTAACATTTATCAAATGAAAATTATGTGGAGGCTTCCATAGTTGATATTCCTTTCAACTGTGCAAATGTATTATGAAATATTTCTTCAAAGCCACTGGTGATATTCCATGCTTTACAGATACCTACCTTCTCAAATTTGTATGGCATTTTTGTTTCTGCTAACTTCTTTGTCTACTGAAAGGAAAAGTCTTGCTGAGATAAAAAAACTTTATGTTGCAATTGAAAAGAAATGTTCCTTTCCATTGACTGTTCCTTCTTGTTTATTTTGATGTTAATTTAGCGTATCAGTATGACAAATCTAGTTGTAACATTTTCATATTTGCCTCCAGTACACACAGTTCATTAAATGTTATCTTTTCAGTTAACTTAATTACATTAAAAAAGTATAAGATGTGGAGAAAGTCAGTCACTTGATGATGCAAAATCAACATTTCCAAAGTCAGCCAAATAGCCAGATGCACTGTGGTCACTAATCTGATTCTTATTACAGCTCCAGCTGTATTAGCATAGAGAGTTACAACCTAAGCAACCCAAGTTTGATTCACGGCTCAGGTGATAGCTGGAGCCGGCAGGGTGAAAGAAACAAAGGCATAGTATCACAGGCTCACTTTTCTTTGGGTGGAGATAGAATCCTTTTCTATATATGAATAGAGAGAAGGGATGAGGAGATGGGAAGGGATGAAGGTAAGATAGGGAATGGGAAAACGTGGTTGGAGAGATTGTAAAGGCAAACAAATAGACATAAAACAATTTAAAATAGACAGGGATGACTGCACATGCAGAAGGATAGAGTGACAAGGGATAGCATATACCTACAGAGAGTGGATCAGTTTTACATGAGGAGGTTTGGTTCATACACAAGACATGTGGCATGTTATAGAAGGAAGGACCATACCAGGCAGAAGATAGGGTGGGGGTGATGGATGGTAAATTGCTGTCCTAGGCCACCAGAGAGCAATTCACTCATATCCATTGGCAGTTGAAAGTCCTGTGTGGCTAGTGGCATGGATCTTGTTACCATCTGTTGACCCAATGTCCAGTGTCTGCCACTCTAGCAAACTGGAGTCCATTCCATAATGCATCCAATGGGACTAATCTTGATATTAACATACCATTCTGCTCCAATCCCCTACTACCTGCTGTAGTTGCAGGTGGGACTACACAGGAGACTGTGCAAGTGGGCTCTTCCTGTAAGGCGCCTTCATCTTCCTCTGACAAGGCTATCCCATACCACTCACTTGACCCAGTTTCAGCTATAACATGTGGTCACTGTGGTGAGGGGTTCAGGGAACCACTTTTATCTTCCTCAGGATCTGTACTATGGAGAAACAATGGGAAGGTTTGCATAAGTGTGACAAATTATAATATACAGTTTAAATACTGTGCACTATAAACTATATGGCAAACATAAACACTGAGCCAATAATCGTGGCTGCTTCCTATGACAGGCCACTTAATTTCTTTTCCACTCTTTCCATGTTGTAAGATAAAGGTGCATATCAGTATATCTCAGGACACTGTCTTTGAATCTCTGACACCCACTTTTCAAGTGAGTCAGGATGGAGCCATTTCAGATAATTATATCTGTGTCTGTTTTATTTTATTTATTTTTATTTATCATTTGTTTACCAGGAAAGTCTGACTGGAACAGAGCCCATTTTCAGTTGAAGTCTGGGGAGAAACACTCCAGATGCATGTCTTTGGAATGTGGGAGGAAACTGGAGCATCCTGAGAAAACCCATGTGAATGCAGGGAGGGCATACAGACTCCACACAGATGACACCCCAGCTGAGAATCAAACTGGACAATCTCTTGTTGTGAGGTGACAATGCTAACCACTGCACCACCCACATATTGCTTACCAGACATGAGGATGTCTGTAGCCCTGGTCAAGACATGAACCAGATCATTTCACACATCACCCTTTTGAAAGGTGCTGAAATAGGCTTATAACATGTGATGTGGAAAGTCTCCATGAAGGTAGAGCAAAGATATCTTGATTTCCTTTGCACACAATGAAAGATCTTTGCATCTAATAGCAATGGAATGATAGCTGTCAATATTAATATAGTGGAAACCATGCACATAGCTGCCTACATTCATGAATCAAATTCTGAGCAGTTCTGGTGTTCAATTGTGGTAAACATGACCATGCATAGCTGCCAAGTACAGTAGTTTATGGTGTATGGCTGCTTAGAAAGGCACTGTTGAGCATCAGTATAAGTCATTCTTGCTACAAGGCCATATTTACTTATGTGGTAAACTACGGAGTAGAGATTTGTAGAGATGGGCACTATGCTGCCATGTTGTATATTTTCACATTTAGGAGTGCAGGTCATTCGGGAGAGTGTTGCAGCATATGTGAAAGGCTTTTGAAGTTTTTGAAAGAGCTTGGAAGTAGTAGCACCTCATCCGTGTCACACAAGAACATGATAACAGACAAAACCCCTACTCAAAGTTATAGACAATGAGGGTTCCACCCACTCCCACCTCCTGCACATGCCTTCTATTCTACTGTCACCTGAACATATGATGATGACTGTGACCCATGACACTTTCCACCATGTATCATATTGATGTGATATCTGATGCACATTATGAATGAATCAATCATGTACTCACCAGTATAGCCTGATAGCAACAGTGCATGCATCATGTTTAGTCTCTGCAAATGTTTTGGACCATAGTTCTTGACCAGATTTTCTGGTTTTGCCAGTACTGCTATGCACTGCTGTGCACTGTACACGCAGGTTAATTATTTTCCTGTCTTACAAGTAATGGTGTGTTATCCACTGTACAAACCTTTGATGTTTTTACCATTGGTTGCATCAAGCTGCTTGACCAGTGTTTCAGCTACAATATGCTACTGAGAAACACATGCTAAGATACCAGTCTGGCGATATACACAAGTTATCAAGGTCTACAGAGTCGTGAATGTCTACAAATCATGACATCATCTTACCTGGAATTATTTACATGTTATTATACCCTTATTTGCATCCATGGCCTCAAATGTATCTATTTAAACATTTATCTGCATATATGGTATCATGCATACTGAAAGCTGTTCTGTTGCTGTTTAACATGTGCTTCTGAATATTCTCCACTCTGCAGCTACTGCATATTGTACAATAGCATATGAATTCCACCCACCGTGTTTCAAGCAGACATTATTTTACCAAGTACCTGTGATAATGTCTACTAAATTTAAGTTTTTTGTCTTATCTATAAAATTAATTTTCTGGTTGTTTGAGCACATTTTCTAAACAAATTGTGTTAGTGTTCATGACTTTTTCAAATGTACAGAATCTTTTTGACTGAAATTATATTTCATTAATTTTATATATTTCTAGAAAGGGATTTTTTTCTCTTGCTTTCTGAATACTAGATTATCATTATGAAATAGTCACAGCTACTATTTAAGTTATTATGTGCACACATTTCATGTGCTTGTCATACGTGAAGAATCTTCTCAGTTCACTTTTACTCCAATTTATATGTTTCTACTTGTTTTCAGCTTTCCCATCTTAAAAGTCACAGTATACATCAAACTCTTCAGTGAACTCTGTTAACTATGAAAAAATAATTTTATTCAGCCTGCATCTACCAGCCACTTTACTTTTTTTATTATTAGCATATTTTATTTGAATTTGATTGCTGGAATAATGTAATGATCCATACAGACCAATTTTACTCATCACTTGGGAGTTATACTCACATTTGCAGTAAGAAAAGAAAACAATACAGCTCAGCAAAAACATAACACAGTAATTACACCTCATTAATTCCAGGACATTGGATGAATGCAGAGTCATTACAAAATGTAATTGAGTATTTCATATTTCAGCTGGAATTATTAACATATAGTGTATCAACATTTAATATTAATGGCACCAAGGAGAAGATAATTAATAAATAAGTTCCTAAATAGAATTTTAGCCAAATCAAGTTAGTTGGGTGTCACCCCTAAAGGGTTTGTACACAGAGCTGATAATGAAGAATTCATTGATCCCACGGAGATTACAGCATTTATTCTGGGTTGAATCAGGTAAAGATCAAGTCTGACATAAAAATCATGGCATGAGTCTAGCTTTTTGGTATATGCAGGGTTGTTTCTCAAAATTTGGGTATCAGAACTAAGAAGTTCTGCTCACTAAAGTCCAGTACACTTTGGGATTTTAATAGGGCAAGAGTATTGGCAGGAAAGCATCACAAATTATAGATAGTTTTTCTTAAAGACCGTATTCTTGGAAGAAAAGAGAAAGAATCTTGTCTCAGACATTTAAACTGAAAAGGGACCTAGTAGGAGGTTTGTTGTTTGTTGAACAGGTAGCATGTGTGCTTTGTTAAGGCTAACCAGCAATACTCACTACCAAGATCTAATACAATGAATCTGCATATTTACTTGGCAGTAGTATGGAATACCGCCAGATTTTTTGGAAGAAATCTACATTCTAGCTATTCAGGAGGGGTCTATTTACCAACTGCATTCCTGCCTTCTGAAGAAAGGAAGCAAAAGATCTTCCTAAGCAATAAAAGAAGTTTATTACTTTTGGATTGTGTTTGATCAGTGCCATAGTGGAATGACAGTCTTTAGTCAAACCATATTTCATAATTCTCAAATAAAGAGTTTTTTTCTTTCCAAATGGAAAATGGGTAGAATCAATGGTCTGCCTGTTTGCAGGAGCTAATCTAAGTATTTATTTGTGCTGAATGGCATATATTTTTTTATTTCCTAGGTTTAAAAATAATCTTCATTTCTATGAGCCAGTTTGACACCAGCATGATGTTCATTTCAAGGTGGATTTAAATGGCTGATGGAGAGGAGAGGGGATGGATTTGTACATGTCCATATCAAATGAATAAAAGTGAATGGAAGCTTTTCTTTGTCAGCAAGGAGTTTATTTAAAAAGAATAAGAACAGTGGAGAGGGTACTAAACTTAAAGGAACCCTTTGCTTTTGACTGTAAGGGTGCAAAGATATTTTACTATTTTTACATAGCAACTTCTTTTGACTAGGTAATCTACAAACCAGCTTAAGGCTGACTCTTACATTATGATACACAGCTGTTATGATCCAATAAGGGGTTTATGATGCACATTGTCAAATACAGCTCCAGGAAAGTTTCCCTTATATATGTTGATTACAAGGCTGTCAGTCAGTGTTCTGATAACTGCTATTATGGGTCTACCTACTGAGAAGGCATGGTGGTTTCTTGCTAAAACGTTGTAGTTTTTTAAGTATGACGAAGGCTAGGGACATTTAACATTTTCTAAATGCACTGGCTGGGAAAAGTCAGTATGCAAAGGTATGCATCTTATAACAGGGAGTTTGAAATGGAGTCCAATAGAACTGTTACAGGGAGGGAATAGCACCAGAAGGGAAGGCAAGCTTCTCCATAGTACTTGGAAGCTGATCCACTTCCTACTGTCTGAGTCTCACCATATTTATTTATTTCCAGTTTGATAACTGGGGATGTCCACTGGGCCTGAAAGCCTGTTTTCAGTGGAGACCCAGGGAGAAAAGCTCCATATTACAAACACATTGCACACTTAAAGCTCCATATTACAAACACATAGCACACTTAAACAATTTACAAACAAGTAAAAATAAATTTTTTATACAATTATATTGTTAGCACAGAAAAAAAATACACATAGGTATGAAATGCAAATTAAGTTTGCATTTCGTATCTATGTGTGAGGAATGAATGGGCTGTTTAGCCTCAGAATGCAAGGAATGGGTCAAAAAACTCTTGCTTAGCCTCTGGATGACGTGTCTACACAAGTAGTGGAACAAATGAGACAGCTGGTTAAAGGCAGCGGGGTCACTGGTCAGGTCTGGTGGAAGAACAAATTAAGAATGCCAAAAACTATTTGTTCTAAGGACTATATGTAAACCATTTTTGGGGGCGAGACAAATTAACCTAGCAACAGCAAGCTTCAAAGTGTATACTTTTGTACATTTAACACTCTTTTATAAAGATATACATTGCCAAAACTTTCATTTGCTATGTTATCAGCACCAACAGTATTCCTAAAAGCAGTTTCCAAGTATTTGAATGCTTAGAAAGTGGTGTTAACCTCATTGATAAACTAGTACTAGTGGGTCAGACATAATACGATGATAAGAAGAGAAGATAGTATATAAATGCTTTCCTGTTTAAAAAATACCAGTGTGGAAAAATCTCAGTCTACATTTGTTGAAATGTTTCTTTCAACAAAAAGGAAAGAAATGATGCACTCTCTTCTCCCTTTCTATACAAACTGGGCATTAAAGTGCATTTTCTAATATCAGTAACACGTTAACTTTTAATGGAGGGTTCCTGCTAGTCTAAAAGTTCAAGAAACTGTGAAACTTATGTTGGTCCAATGAAAAGTATCACATCACCTTTGTGTTCTAGTGAGGTAGATATAGAAATCTATTTATTTAGTAAATGTCCTCAATAAAAATAATAAGTAAAGAAAATATTAGTCTTGTTTTTTTAAGGAAAAAATAAGTTGCATCCTGGGCTTAATATTGAAAAATTGGTAAAATACATATTCCTGCATAATTTTACTTTTTATTTTTTTTTATTTTTTTTGTCTCCCCACAGTTGACCATCAGCTGACACATGTTCATTTCCTTGCACACTGAGCTACCAGGTCTGCCTTGGTCTTTCCTCGGTTAATCCCAACCCATGTCTGGGGTCAGTGAGGTAAATGAGGGCCCTAGTACAGTGTCATTCTTCTGTAGGTGTGAGTTTTTTATGCAATTCCTGCACCTTGCTCATATGCACAGTAACATTAACAGAGTGGGATGTACAATGGACATAAGCTATGAACCACTCCTCACTTCCACAAGGGACTGATGTCAGCAGGGCACCCACCCACCTTACGTTAGCACCTTGTGTTTTCTTCCCTGGTTTCCACCAGAGAAATCAGCCATGGTGATTCACCCATCCTCCTCTTACAGACTCACATGCCTGTAATTGAATCTGAACCACAGTCAAGGCTTTATCCCTCTATACTAATTGTTCCTAGATAACTGTAAAGACAACTGCTTGTCAGGGAGTAAAATACAAAGGATAAAATAATAAATGCAATATTAGACCAAATATGTTAACTTAGTTAAAGCAAGTTCTGCAAAGTCATGCCACCTGTAATGTAAACTATAAAAACAACCCTAAAAAAGAAATAATAGTAGTTAGTTAGTTCTAAGCCATCCATGGAGTTGAATGGGTACAGATTTGGATCTCCTCAAGTTTGCACTGTAGCTTCCTATGGGCTGACCTAAGTTTTTCAAAAAAATCTAATTATTTCCTCAAACATAAAACAAATGTTCTTATCTCTGGAACCATAGGAGTTATAAAGAAATGTAAATGACACACTCTTCAGCACTGAATATTTTATAGAGGCAGTATTCTTTAGATTCTAGGTCTTAAACTGGGTTCTATAAGTCATGATAAATACAATAACTATTAAGTTTGTAATATTTTGTAAACTACTTGCAATATCTCAGTAACCATTCATTCATGTTACACTCATATTGTCAGCAACATTTTATTCATCCGGCTTAAAGCTTTCATATGAGGCTAAGCAGTTCTGGCTCAGCCTCCTGGTCCTTGAACTATAGAGAAATATGAAAATTCTGACAATATAACTAAATATTATTTGAGCAATAGTTAATATCACTTTGACTGCACTAGGCAGAGGCCAGATATTAGTCCAGTTGTATTGCTCATCATGTAACCTTTAAGAAGAAATATTTCAATAACTTGTATGCAGCACTGTTTTGGAATTATCAATATAAACATGAGCTAGAGAAATGCCTGGAGGCATCATTAGGCTTTAATGAGTTAAGGGATCAGTGTATCTAAATACATGTTATCACATAGATATAGATATGTATTTTATATAAATGGAATATTATATATAGGTATATAGTTTTATCAAAATTTTAGCTAGGGTGAGACAAAGGAGGCAGCTGGCCTAGGTACAAGATGTCAGGGGGTGCAAAGCGGAGATGGCCAACCTGGAGGCAGTGCACAACCAACATTCATAAATAAATGTTAATGGTGCATTAGCAGGCAGGGCTAAAGCGTTTCAGTGCTCTGTGTATGGTATTTACTTAAATTATAGCAAGGCACTTGTTACTTTTGCAGCAAGTGACTTGCTACAGTTAAACACCTGTATTTTCCCCCAGGTATTCAATGAATGCAGATAGGGACCTAGCTTGCTTGCTTTTCTCCTGAAGTAAGGAGTGCAGGAGTTACTAGCCAGATAAGGCAACAAACTTTTTTTTTCTCTTTTATTCCTCTATAATTCTGAGTTTTGCAGTTATACCATGTCAACTTGGTACAGCTTTGCTTCCAGAAATATGAATGGAATATAGATCTCATAGAAGTTAGACTAAATTTCTTTCCATTGTATATTATTTACTAACTATGTGATGTCTATGATGTGAACACTGCCTAAATAGGCACTATTGGAGTAACAACATTTTAACCAGTATTTAAAAACCAAGGAGTGAATGATGCAGGCCATCCTTGGTGCAGCAAGGTAGGTCTATTCATCATTTTATCCCATGTAAACACACACTGAACTCCACTAGAACGGCGTTGATTTACTAGCCAGTTATTAAAACCAATTATTTTATCTACGAATTTACGCATCATTCTTAGTGATGATAGAATGATTCTTAATGACAGAGCCTTACCCTCTTCAAAGACATGCAGAGATAGCTCAACAATCTCTCTCTCTTTCTGTAGCTCACCCAGGATGGATACCTAAGATAACATCTCTAAGATCATCATTCACCGTTTGTAAGTGGCCATCTTCTTCAGCTTGTATTTCAGGTTATTCAATAGTTTAGAATACTGGACCAGATGATATACATTCTAAACTCCGACATCAGAGGGGGGTTGGAGTTATGGTCTTGGATTACCACCTCAACTAGAAAAGATAGTTGCTATCAGCAAGTGGCAGAAATGCTATCCTTCTTGAATATAAAACCAAATATATGAATATAAATGAAATGTCACATATTAATGATTCTATTAGTCCACCCTGAACATATGATGCAGCCAATGAGAGCACTTCAGTTGTGCACTACATGTATTATCTCTGTTTGTGTACTAGCATACTGAACCCTTTCACCTTCTGGCAGCTGTCTCCTAAAGCATGTTTACTTCCAGCTACTTCTAACTCAGGATACCAGTGCTGTAAGCAGAAATACAACAACTGCACTAGCTGTCTATCAGGTGGCACCAGCTATCATCCATAATTTTTGCTTTTATGCAATAACAACACCACCTTCTTTCAATAACTCATACAATTCTTCCCTCACTGTTAGCGGCAGTGCAGTGGGGTGTGAAAAGTTTGGATAAAACCTGAGACTAGAAACCTCCCCAGCCTGCCCCTTCAGGAATGCATATTCACTCGTGTGTTCTTTAGTTAAGACTGTAGGTCAAGCCATCCTGTAGATCATTGTGCATATTGTACCTAGTCAGCCACTGCAGCTTGACAGTACATGCATAATTTATTGAGCATGTGCAAGATCAGTGCCATATTTTATAGTCAGTCAGAATGAATGCAGGCATGAATGGAGATGTACATGCAAATGTATTTGAAGTAATGAGTAAGTCAGCTTAAATATATGTTCCAGTTACAGCTCTTGATGTGCTTATGTACAATAAACAACTTGAACCCTTCATCGTGCCTCAGTGTCTCATTTAAATACAAGAGGCATGTGACATGGTGTCAGAATGGGATCTGAAGTTGAAGTAGCTTGCATACCATGACGCACGTAGTTAAAAGTGGAGGAATATACAGAAGCCAACTTGCAAACAGGTTAATGGTTATTCAAAGGTACTTAAACTTGTTTAAATGATTTTTCAGTCATCAATTATTTGGCAAAGCATTGAAAACATTCGAAATAATTAATGAGATAAAATGTCTGAAAATGCGACATACTGATAAAAGTATTCATAATAAATACAAAAGTGTTCTAAATAATTTCTGAAGTGTTAAAATGTACAAAAAGGCTAAGAGGACCACATTTTTTCGCAATGAATTACTTTTTCCCATTAACTAAAACTTTTCTAATTATCTAAAGTGTCCTGCATGTTCTCAGTGTTTGCAGTGTTAAATTAAAGCCTTTTCAGAGAGATTGTTGTGCATTTGAACATAATTACAAGTACGATTATATTTAAACAAATTTTATTGCAATGACAAAGGGATTTCACAGACCTGGACTGCTGGTGCTTGATAATATTGCTGGGAATTGGTGAGTGTTTGAGCAAGAAAATTATATTTTCATACAAGCTGCATTTTCTGATAAACTTGCATGTACAAAGGCATTCATACTTCTTAATTTAGCTGTCTTGGTAGCCGCTGAGAGAATGTTTATTTGTGTATGCACCTGCCATGTATGCAGGGGAAGGGGACACCTGCTGTATTGTGATACAGGCTGAAAAAAAGACATTGAGTGCTTAAAATATAAATTTAGAGAAATGTGTAACCCTCAAATGAATATTACAATGGAAAAGCACATGCTTTACATAAGAAAGTAAAAGCATACTAAAACTATAGAAGCATATATTACCAACTTATATTACCAACAAAAACAACCTATGCAAGGTCCTGTACTAATATTTCAGCCTTGCATAAATCACAGTATGTGTCTTGTATAAGGTAGCATACCTTCCAAATGTTACCAGAGAATTGCTTTAGCATAAGGTTTATTTCTGCAATATAATTTGTAACTTGTGTATAAGCTACATTGTTTTGCTTTAATACACTGCCTTAGGTATTGTACTAAACTACTTGGTTTCTTCACCGCATTTTTCTTTTTTCTCTCTCTCCTGAAACAAACCCAGCTCTCCAACCTGAGCATTCTGCACAAGGACTCAGAGTCTAACTATCAGAAGAATAAGGACCCTGTCCAAAAGCCCTGCAGTCTCTACATAGAGCCTCCTGTTCCTGTACTCTGCCAGACAAGGGAGCAAGAAAGTATGTGTCTCTACTTTAACTGGCAGCATCTAGGTGGTTTCAAAGTATGCTAGCTAGGAAAGCCAGCAGCCACATTACCTCCCTACTCTGTAATCAGCATAATTATCTCCTCCATGTAAGAAAACAGTCTTAATTATATATCCATCTTTTGAATGTTAAAACACTTTCTCCCAGTTTTACCCAGGCTGTAGTATTACTATTGTCCACTAGGGGGCATGCATATCTTATCTTGTCCTGACTTTCAGAACTTTATTCCTGACTTGTAAGAGTACCTTACCCCCTTATCCCAAGTCTAAAGTTTGCTCCTTAAATAGCCCATAAAATCGTCTTTGTTTATAGTCAATCTTTAGTCAGCCTCCTATTTAACTAGCACTATTTCTCTTAACTTTATACCAATCCTCAAGGTAACTTACCTGTTGCAACCAGCAGTAATTGATTGTTCCTCTTGGCCTTCTTAATCTCCTGTCTCTACCTGCTCCATTCACCCTGCAGGCTCACTCTGCTCCCCTACCCTACCCCCAAATCCCACTCAGCCCCACTACATCTATATTAATAGCTATACACTACTCCCACTACCCCCAACACCAATCACAACTACCCAATAAACATTATCAACCAATCATATCCACCTTCAATCCTACGCACACCTTCCACTAATTAACTCATTCCTCCCACAAATCCCCACTCACATTGCACTATAACCACTTAGCATGTATGCAATCAACACCATCATCCTTACAATACTAGCTCTAACCTATCACCACACATCTTATTAGATTGCTCTTCCCTACACCATCACCACCCCATCAGAACATACATCCACCTACTTCACCCACAACAAACACTATAGCCTGCATATACCCTCAAGGAACTACCATCACTACCCAATCCTTGTAGCATCCAAAACACTTATCAAAACAACCACATAATCACTTTCCACACACAAGTACAGGCACATTCTTTCAAAACTATCAAAACTTCTCTACCACATCACTCACCAGCTAAGACTAGCAGGTGACATACACCCTAATCCAGGCCCAAACCCCTACACTCACTCCCATTCCTCCCCACCTACATCCAACAACTCATCCTTAATCTCCAGACCAAAGAATAGCCTACTCTTCATTGACTTAAATATATGTAGCATTAACAATAAAATACATTTACTGCCTACTCTAATAGACACCTACTCCTCAAACCTACTATCCCTAACCGAAACCTGGTTAAAACCCACTACTCCCAGCAGTGAATTCCTTCCCCCAGGCTATAATGTACTATGTAATGATAGACTTTCCAAATAAGGGGGCGGGGTAGCATTACTTTATAAAAACAACCTAAAGGCTACTAGTATTGACCCTCCAATACTCTGCTAAATGCCCTCAGAACTACTACTAGCCAAACTTGAACTAACCGACAAAAAATCTATAAACATTATAATAGGATACATTCCACCAGGTAACACCATCTCTACCCTAGTAGCCCTTTTACACTGGACAAATCAAAAGCTACCCCAAGAAACAACACAGTGGACTTTAACATAGAATGGCATACATGCTCAAGCTCCAACCCACCAACTCCATACATTTTTACAACTTCTCCCAAATCATTAAAACCAGTACAAGGCTAGGCAATAATAAAAACAAATAAAGCCTCCTTGACTGGACCCTAATAAACAATGCCAATACTCCCCGTTATGCAGGTGTCCTACCAGATAACCTCAGTGACCACCAGCCCACCTTCCTACTAAAACTCAAATCCCACACCAACTCCAAAACACCAACATGGACCATTAGAAATAAAAGAAACTTTGACATAAAATTCAAACTAGAACTACAGTAACAAAATTGGAATCTTCTGAAGACCCTCCCACTAGACAAAGCAGTTGAGCTATTTAACACGACCTTTTTAAACATTGTAAACATCCACGCCCCACCATGCATAAGCAAACAAAAAGTTAAAATTGCCCCCTGGATCACTAGGACCACTAGAACCATGATATCCCAAAGAAATAGATCTTGGCATCAATGGAGAGCCAATAAAACCATAGCAACCAAAGACGAATTCAAAAAACTCAGAAACGAAACAAAAAAAAAAACAAATCCTAATAGACAAAAGGAATTACTTCCTAAATTTGCAAGGCAGACACCAAAACAACCCCCAAAAACTCTGGGCAGGACTAAATACACTACTTCACCCTGGCAAACTAAGTACACCAACACCAACCATTGTAAAGGATAGCACTGAAATTCCAGAAGCCTTTAATAGATTTTTCATAGAAACCATTTCAAAATTGGTTCACCAACAACCCACAACACCTACTACTAGCAACCCCAAATCAGCTACCAATACCACCTTCCAATTTAAACCTATTCCCACAGATTGTATAAAAAGAGTACTAGGTAAATTCAAGCCAACTAGCCTAGCTGCTGACAATATTCCAGCCGAATACCTACAAATAGCTGCCAACGAATTAGCCTATCCAATATCAGTCCTCCTGAATAGATCAATTAAGGAAAGCAAAATACCAACAATCTGGAAAATAGCATATGCCACCCCACTACACAAAGGTGGAAATTGGACAGACCTGACCAGCTATCGCCCCATTGCCATATTATCCTCACTTGCCAAATTACTAGAAAAATGCTTTCACCACCAACTTATGCAATACCTACTAAAAAAACAACTCACACCTTCTCAAGGTGGATTTAGATCAGCCCATAATACGACAACCGCCATCCTCTCTTTCACCAACCTAATAAACCAGAACCGTAACCTGGGGAAACTATCATCAGCCATATTTCTTGACCTATCAAAAGCATTTAACATGGTCAACCATCCCAAACTTCTTGGGACCCCTCTCCAACCTTGGACTAGCCACAAACTCACTGGCCTGGTTTCAAAACTACCTAATAGGTAGACAGCAAGCAGTCAGATGGGATAACAAACTTTCGACACTTCTCCCTATTACAACTGGAGTCCCACAAGGATCAATCTTAGGCCCTCTACTATTTTCAATATTCATCAATGATCTAAATAAGATCACCCAAGATGCAACAGTCATACAATATGCTGATGACTCAACTTTAGTCTGCTCAGCCACCAACCCCCACACACTCTTTTCCACAACCCAACAGGTCTTCAATAACACTGAAGCTTGGTTTCTCAGTAAAAACTTGTTACTGAACCCAAAAAGACCAAACTACTAATCTTCAAAACAAATAAATCCAACATAGACACTGACTCTTTCAATATTACTTCTAGTGATGGTGCCATTATCTCTCCAGATTCCCACACAAAATTACTAGGTGTTACAATTGACAACAAACTGAGGTTTGACTTGCACATAAATCTAACCATCAAAAACATACACAAAAAACTAGGCAGCCTGTATAAAAATAAAACATACCTAAATCAGCAGACCAAACCCACCATGGCACAAACTATGCTACTGTCCACACTCCTGCGTGCTTCCCCCATCTTCACCACCCTAGCCAAAACAGAAATCACAAAACTAGCCACATGTTACAATCAAATTGCCAGATTTGCCACAAATGCCCCTTATCGTTCCCATCATTGCCACTCACTATACCAACTCAAATGGTTGGAATTTCAACATCTCATCACATTCCACCAACTAGTCTTTGCTAAAAAACTCCTACTACATCCAGAGACAATGCCAACGCTGTCTAATTTACTTAAAATACAAGAAAACCTAAGACAACTACGCTCTAGTAACAGGACCTTAATCAAAATCACCAAATACAACAACTCAGCAGGAGACTCTTTATCCTAACTACATAGGTAAAATCTTGAACTCACTGCCCTCCAATATTACCTCAGCAATTTCTGTTAATATGTTTAAACATGTACTAAAGGAACACCTAATTACCAATAGGCAATGCCCATGCCTCCCCCCAGGTTGACCCCCTACTCCTGCTGTTCCTCCAACATTTCCTCCACCAGTCTCTAAATACTAACTTGTCCTGACTCTCAGAATTTCTGGTAGAAAATACTGGTACTATAACTGGTATACCCAGCTACCATTTACAGACACTACATTTTCTGTGTGCCTAAGTACCTCCAAAATGTGGAGCCATAACATTGTTTGTTTTCTAAAAATGTCATGATGTGTACCTGTCTCTGTATATGTGAAATAACCCTGTATGTAGTATGATTACCTTTTTGATTTGTTATATCTACTAACTCTGGAGCTTCTCCCCAGGCCTCTGCTGAAAATGGACATTTATCCAGTTGGTCAACAAATGTGAAATAAAATAAAATAAATAAATAACTTAAGAGATAAAGAAAAAATGTGAAGATTTGGTGATGTGAGAGATGAGTTGATAAAAGACAGCCGTGCGTGTGTGGTGTTAATAATGATGCAGTGAGAAAGATTTTGCTTTGGGACAGTGATTTAACGTCTAGCAAAGCCACTGAGATTTGTCAAACATATGAGCTTATAGAAAAGCATACAAATATGCTTATAGATGAGAAAAATGTGCATGCAGTATCTACTAGTGAGAATGTTGATTGTGTGTAACATAAGGTTGGGTGCAAACAGAAATATAAACCGAGAGACAGTGCCACATCCAGCCTTAACTATAAGCCGAATGGAGCCACTTTAAGCAACCTTATTGTTAGATGTTGTAATTGTTGAGGCAGTCATGAATCTAAATGAGAGAAGTGCTTAGATTTTGGTCAGCAATGTCATAAATGTAAAAAGTGCAATCATTTCAAAAAAGTTTTGCCGGTCTAAGGTGACGCATACTTTAATTAAAAGAGAGCAAGAAGATCAGATAGAGAGCTATGATCATACTTTCTGTGTTGATGGTGCCTCTGTGATTGATGAAACAGTTAACACAGTAGGTTATCAGTTGGCAGCAAAGAGTGAAATATTTTGTACAGTTCAGATTATGGTAAACCTGGAGAGCTTAAAGTAGACACTGGATCTAAGTGCAAAGTTATATCAGCAGAAATTTTTTCTAAAGTAAGAGCTGGTGAGAAACTTGATTCAGCAAAGTGTGCAAAATTAGTTGCTTATGGTGGTGAAGAGATTCATACTGATGGCACTGTAGTTCTCAGATGCCATTCTGCTAGGAACAGCTATGACTTGCAGTTTTACGTAGTCAAAAGGCATGTGCAGTCAATGTTAGGCCTCAAAGACAGTTTGAGAATGGGACTGATTTCATTTAATAAACAGGTCCACCATATACATCTGAACAACTACAATAGTTTTCCACAGAATATTTTTAGTGAATATGCTGATATTTTCAAAGATGAGCTTGGCAAACTTCCAGTCACATATTCCATGAAGTTAAACCATGAAGTAAGCCCAGCTGTCAGACCAGCAAGGAAGGTCCTGGTAGCAATGCAGTGCAAAGTGAAAGTAGAGCTTGACGAAAAGGTGAATTTATGTGTCCTAATTCCAGTAAAAGAACCGACTGAATGGTTATCATCCATGGTCATAGCTTATAAGAAAAGGTCAGATGATATTTGAATATGTATTGTATTGCTCTGAGAGATTTAAACAAAGCACTTAAATGGCCTCATCATCCAATGTGAACATTAGAAGAAGTAACTATTCTCATGGCAAATGCCACTGTTTTTTCTGTCTTAGATGGAAAAAGTTCATTTTGGCAAATTTTGCTGGATCACAAATCTTCATTGTTAACCACTTTCTGTACACCATTTGATAGATACAGATTTTTCACACTGCCATTTGGGATAAATTCTGCCAGTGAAGTATTTCAGCATACGATGGAGCAATTTTTTTTTCAGGCTGTCCATGCACTATCATTGTAGACAACATTATTGTAGGGGGCAATGGTGAAGTTGAACATCATAGAAACCTCAAGAAAGTTCTAGACCATGCTTGTGAAGTAAATCTTAAACTGAATCCTCAGAAATGTAAATTCAAACTGAAAGAACTTACTTATGTGGGTCATTTGTTTACCAGTTCTGGCTTACAACAAGATCTGAATAAGCAATTAGCAATTCTTGAGATGCCAGTTCCAGAAAATGCCTCATCTTTACAACATTTTCTTGGTATGGTCAACCATTTAGGAATGTTGATCCCAGACCTGAGGGAGCTTTCAGCACTGTTACATAAGTTGACATGCAAAAAATGCAAACTTGTCCTTGTTGGAACAACAGCAAAGAGCATTTACTATTCTGAAACAGAAAGTTGCCAGTCCACCCACATTGAGATATTATGAGGTTCACAAACCTGTAACTCTTCCGTATGATGTTTCAAAGTAAGGTCTTGGTTTAGTATGTCTTCAAGATGGCATACCAGTAGCCTATCTATCCAGAACTTTAACCGAAAGTGAACTGCAGTAGTCACAAATTGAAAAAAAGCTTTTGACAGTAGTGTTCTCATGTTCAAAGTGCAGTGATTATATTTATGGCAAACTTATTCAAATAGAGATTGATGATCAACCTCTAGTGACAATCCTGAAAAAGCCAATATATAGAGCCCCAGCATGCTTGCAATGCATGCTGTTAAAATTGCAAAAGTACAGTTTCAATATTGTCTGTACAAAAGACAAATTTCTATACTTTGCTGATGCTTTGTCAAGAGCACCTAGACAAACATCAGAACAGTATGAAAATAAGAAAGCAGACTTTGAAGTCATGGAAGTCAGAATTTTTTCCTCATCCATCTTGATGAACTCAGAAATCACACAGCTTCAGACCCAAGTCTCCAGAAGCTGAAACATGTTATTAGTCAAGGGTGACCAGTATGACAAATCAGTCTCCCACTTGACATACAGAAGTATTTTCCTTACTGAGGCTAGCTCATGATGGAAGATGGAATCATCATGAAAGGTCCTAAAGTGGTACTTCCTAAACCATTACAACTGTAATATATCAGAATCTTGCATTGTAGTCACCTAGGTACTGATTCAACCAAAAACGGCAAGAGGCATTGTATTTTGGTCTTCTGTGTCCCAAGATATAGAAAAGGAAACTCTAGCATGTTCAATTTGCAACAGCACCAAACTGCATTAACAAAAAGAACCACTTCAGCTAAACCAGAATCCTGAACTACCATGGTCGACGGTTGCTACTGATATTTTCGAATGAAATGGTCACCATTACTTAATGTTAGTAGACTCTTATTTGAATTGGTTTGAAATTGACCTTCTTCCTAACTTAATGTCCAGCACTGTCATTACAAAATAGAATAAACACTTTTCTGTTCATGGTAGTCAGCACAAAGTCATATCTGACAATGGTGCACAGTTTACAAGTCAGTGGTTCAAGAATTTTGCAGAGTCTTGGGACTTTGTCCATGTTACTAATAGTCCTGAGTATCCACAGTCCAATGGATTAGCTGAGCGTGCATTTCAAAGTGCGAAGTACTTGTTGAAGAAATCCAGGAGATGGTGCTGATGTTTTTCTTAACCTACTTCATCTCAGAAACATTCCTCGAGATGATTTGGCTTGGTTCACCTGCTCAGAGATTGATGTCCAGACAGACTAGAACAATTCTTCTGATCAGTAAACAATTTTGAGTACCAAACGTAAAGAACAACAGAATGGTCAAGACTCGACTTTTAAAAAAGTGCCAGTCACAAAAGTTGTACTACGATAAATCCAGCAAACCCTCAGACTATTAAGACAAAGTGTGATCGTGAGAAGGCAGACATCTAAAGAATATGATCAAGTGGGAATCGCCAAAAATATTTGTGAAGAGCCAAGATCTTAGATCATACAATCTGATGGAATGGATTTCAGAAGGAATCAAAGACACATACTATCCAGTCTCTGTACCAGTGACGCAGCAGATTGCCTGTGCCAGAGACTATTTCTCAGAGCGACTCTACTCTTGTTTGAATTCCAGAGAACAGTGTATTTTCTTCAAGTAATCCTGATGTAATCCCAAAAATTCCAATTGTAAAAGAATCCCCAGAGACTGTCCCTGTTGCTAAACCTAGTCAAAGTTTTTATGTGACCAGATCGAATAGAATTTCCAGACTCATTTCTAGATACACATGTGACTTGAACTTGAATTAATTCATTCTTAAATATTGATGTTATATCTAGCTTGTAAAATGTCTTGTTCTCCTATTACATGTCGAACAAATCAAGCAGGGATGATGTAGATCATTGTGTGTATTTTACCTAGTCAGCCACTGTAGCTAGATAGCACATGCATACAATTTACTGGGCATGTGCAAGATCAGTGCCATTGTGTATAGTTAGAGTGAATGCAGGCATGAATGGAGACGCACATGTGAGTGTGTTTGAAGTAATGAGTCAGCCAGTTAGCATAAATATATGTTCCAGTTACAGCTCCTGATGTCTTATGTACAATAAACAGCTTGAACCCATCACAGTGCCTCGGTGGCTCCTTTGACTACAAGAGACATGTGACAGTTGCCACCTTACAAAGATCTCTGTTTTAGAGGTATGGTATCTTACAGTGGAAGACAGGTTGGCTCCCTCTTTAAGGAACCCTAAAGCACTTCAAATGCTTTATTGGACCAATTTCTCATTCCTTTCTATTGTTATTGTCTAGTGTTATTATTTTGTCAGTGAATCTGAAGCATTTATTATAAGTAACATACAGTCAGGAATCTCACACACACACACACGCACACACACACACACACACACACACACACACACACACACACACACACACACACACACACACACACACACACACAGACACACACGCACATCACATATGAGTGAAGGTTCCTGCAGACAATATTTTCTGGAAAGAACTAGAGGATCATGTTCTACTACTACTACTGTCTCCACCCCCATTGCCATCTGCTGCTGTTCTGCTTCCTTTAATCTGCTCTCTGGGGACGTTTTGTCTGTTTGCTTTTCTTCCTTCCTTCCTGTTGCTTTTGACTTTAGATAAAGAGACCCTTAATGCATCCCATCTTGGCTTTCTGCCACATGCATCAGATAATTTAAATGTATTTTAAGGTAGCATTTAAACTCAGTGAGATTTGCTTCTTTCATGAATGTTCAAATAAGTTTAAGGTGGTATGCAGCCTGAGGGAGGCCAACTTTTGAACAGCAATTTATATACAAGTTGAAGTTATTTTCCATAAGCTCTGCAATATCACTATTTTCAGGATTAGAAACACTGATGAATATTTGCCTTAAGTCTGCATAAAAATGATTTTTTGATGTCCATGCAGTTTGTCTTGAATATCAAAATCAAAAATTCTATGTGACATAAACGTCACCCTCAGACTCCCCACTTGCATTAAGTCTATGATTTTTTAGAGGCAATTTTGCATTTGTATGGGTAAATATACCTCTTACCCAGTGGAATTACATACAAGGTGAAATTATGGTTTCAGTCACAGTACATTTCTCCTGCTGATCAATTAATTAAATTCATAGCTAAAATCAGAACCAAACTGGTTATATTAATCTCTTAAGAGTAAATTGATGACATTTTCTGTCTTCAGAGTCTAAATCTGATTATATGAATCTGCTATTCTTTGTAACATTTTCTTCTTAAATTCAGACATGACAATGAGGGAAAATATATATATTCCTTAAGGGTGAATGATTGCCATGAATAATGGGAGGACTGATTACTGTAGCACACATGTAGAGATGTAGTCATCTTAAAAATCCCTTCTCACAGGGCAATGTGGCTAACAGGATACATGTGAAAAATGTGCTTCAGTAAATGCTTCAGGATACTGCGTGCATACCAACAACATACTGAAGGAAGGATTATTAGTAATTAGAGGTATTATGACCATCATTCAGTGCCATTTCCTTCAGTGCCTGATGTGCTTCGTTCCTCATGAAAGTAGCATTATCAGGGGTAGCTGTAGTGATATAGAGTTGGGTTAGCTGTGTGAAAAACTTTCTTTACAGCTCTAAACATGCTTTATTTTCACTCTCCCTTTCAGTGTTGCTTCACCTGTTTGTCCAGCTAAATATGCATAGAACGGCACAGAGGAAATATGCCATAGTCATTAATGTTATTCATATAATTTCACTTGCTTGTCCACTGTTGGTTCCTTTTTTCAGAAATATGCTATTATCATTTGAACAGCTTTTAAAATGTTTTTCTGTGTGCTTGGATTACTGGGTTATAGTTGCTCTAAAGTGACTGCCAATTACCTTCAAGAGTAATGAACAGTGTGTGTGTGTGTGTGTGTGTGTGTGTGTGTGTATGTGTGTGTGTGTGTGTGTGTGTGTGTGTGTGTGTGTGTGTGTGTGTGTGTGTGTGTGTGTGTGCGCACGCATGCACGCGTGCGTGTGTGTGTGTGCGCATGCACGCGTGCGTGTGTGTGTGTGTGTGTGTGTGTGTGTGTGTGTGTGTGTGTGTGTGTGTGTGTGTGTGAGGGCATGTGCTCACATGCACATACTACTAAGTGTCTTGTGTAGTAGTGTTACAGAAAGTGTTTTTCCAATGTAAGGTGCAGCATTACGGTTAGGGGCAGCGGCAAGGTTAAGGTTAGCAAGAATTATTAAGGAGGTACAGAGCCCACTGCCCACCTTACTAATGCATGCTAAACTTATCCCAGCACTATATCTCAGAAAATCTTTTCAGTAACTCTACCACTGCACAGACAAATTATGCTTGAATGAATGGTGTTAGGTTCATGATCTTATAGGAAAAAGAAACTGTTTCTTTTGCAATCTTTTTTTTTCTCAATTTTTTCATTTTTCAATATGTTGATTTCAGCATGCCTGCATTGATCAATTGTAGTTCAATGACTGTGTATTTTGATAAATCAACATGTACTAATGATAACAACTATAACATGGCTAATAGTTTTGAATTCTGTGCAGGAAACCTCAAGAGGCATTATCACTGAACTAATAGATACTAGATGAAAGTGCTTGCCTTTCATTAGAGTGGCTCAAAAGTTTCCTTTCAGTTCATCCGAAATGTGTTTTGATTTTTATTATATGCTCATATTAAGGCACCAAAGGATTTTCTGCAAAGGTGGATTAAAAATAACAATGCAAAGGGGAGAAAATGAAAGGATGGACACAAGTGAACTGTGGGGAAAATAAGCTGTCATCTCCTAACTCCTTACTGCATCCTAACATTTCAATAAATCTCACACAGATATCATAGCCTGGATAATGCAAGCAAGTTGTATGTGTTACATTACTTGAGGAATGTTAATTTGTTTTATAGCATACTGTATGTTCTTCCAGATAGTCAATTAATATAGAAATAATTAAGTCAAATGCAGGTTGGTACTTTTGTACATATAATACATCTAAATAAAAATGTTACCACACCCTGACTTAGTTTTACTGAGCAAGGAAACATGCTGCATAAACTTTTACTTCACATATAATAATCATTCTTAAATGCATACTAAAAGAAATTGCAGAGCTTGCTTAATGCCGATGCAGTTTGCTGTGTGGCTACTATTTAAATGTGCAAACCATCACCTCATAAGAAAATTCGTGACTCAGCCAGTTCTCTTTTCAAAAGTGTTTATAGAGAAAGGCAAGAGCTTGGACTGCAATCTTGGAATATGTATGTTACATATTTAATCTGAATGCAAAATAAACAGGCAGCACATTTGTATAAAAGTGGCTTGTCAGTATATGTAGCTGACCCAGCTTGAGAATGACGACAGACGTTTACAATAAGAAACCATAAGATCAGAGGTTAGGTCAAACAATAATGTTTTTTTTCATATACATATTTATTTATATGCTCTGACATTGGTTTGCATGGCAAAAATTTTCTTTGGGGTGGTGTAAATAGACTTAGCTGCTGTTTAAATCCTATTTGCGAAAAGTTTAAGAGAGAAATTTTTCTCATGTTTGGAGCTGTAATACAGCACACAGCTATCAGTCTGTTGGAGCTAATGTTCAGGTCATTCCAATATGGCACTATCAAACATTGTTACACTCAAGTACCCCCTGTTCTTAGGAGCCTAAACCAAATAAAAGAAAAGGTTGTTGTGTCTTTCGGCTTATCCCGGTTAGGGGTCGCCACAGCGGAACTCCAGTCCGCTAATGTTTGGTAGTGGATTTTTACGTGCTGAGTTACCAACCCTGACGCACAACCTTCAATGAAGGCAAGCTCATTCACGCATGTCTCCACACAAAAGACGCTCTAGCTGAGAATCGAACGTGACAACTTCTTACTGTGAGGCGACAACACTACTGCAGCACTACTACCGTGAGGTAAATGGAAAAATAATAAACTCAAGTAGCTAAAAGTAAGAGTCAATTTTAAAATTGCAGATGGTAGGAGGTATGAGAAGCATAAAACATATCTATTGCCCGTTTGAATGATTATATGATAGAATAACCATGAAACATCTGAATAGCAGATAAGCACATGCATTTTACAGAAGATCAGCTCAAATATTGTTAACTGCCCCATTGAGGTATGGTACTGCTGACATGCACACTACCAAATTAATTCACCCACTCATTTGTATAGTGGCTGAAAATGTTCAGAATAGTTCTAGGGTAAGGTTGCTACATTTTCCTTGCCTTCAATAGGGCATTTCTTACTAAAATATGAAATTCTGCAGCACAGACTATGTCCTCAACCAATACAGAAGATGTATATTCAACTTGTTAAAAAAAAACTGCGCGATTTTTTTTTAAATTAGTTGTTGTTGCCATACTATATCCGTTAATGAACTGATTCTGCATTATTTAAAGGGGACTAGAAAATGTTTTTCTCCTTCAATACCAGGTCAAGTATGTTTCAGAATTATTATTTATCAGCATGTTTCCCTTAGCTTAGATGCAAAAGATTGCACGTGTAATTCCTAAATCTAACAAATTTATAAACTAAACAAACTTCTATACAAAAAAGTCCACTTAGAAGAGAAGGTGTACAAATATATATTTATTTTTATGCATTTATTTATATTTTAGCTGCTATTTTTTTGACAAGAAAACAGCATGGTCCTCAAACTCTTTTCTCCCCATGACCAAGGAACTAACTATGAATCTCATACCGGGTGGTATTCATAGCCCTGTGATTTACATATGTGCACAATGGCAATCGTAGGAAAATACCACTGTGTCTATATGTGAATCAATTAATTTCAGACAAATATTGCTGATTTAATCAAATCTCAGCCTGCAATGAAATGCCCTTAGTAGCTTCACACATATTAATTGGCATAAAATGGTTAAAACCTATTGTAGTTATGTACAGCAGAGGCTGTATGTATGCATGCAAAGTTATGAATGCTTTCAGTTATTTTCACAAGGTGGTTGCAGGTGTGAGCTTGTGCAGATCTATTTTGTGAGAATATGCCCTTAGTACTAATATCCCACAGCTAGCTCAAACTCCTTTAAGTTTTTTTTTTTTTTATTCACTATGGACACCTTGAGTGAGCTTTCATAAGACTGGAAAGGGAGAAAACAGGAATATTGGAAACAAGGGAGAGATAAGACAAGGAACACAGATAAGGAAGACATTAAGAGGATTGTTTCATAGGAAGTGGGAGAGGAGGGGCACTATATTTTTGTGTAAGATGACCCAACATTTTCCAATTTTTGTTAAAGAGGAGAGTAGGGGAAGAAGTAAGACTGCAGGGTATAATAGAAAGGTTTAAGGACGAGCAAAGAAATACAGAGACAAAAATGACAGACAAAGCAGACAGGAGCAGTATGGTGGAAATGGTGATAAGACATACAGATGACAGATAGACAAAAAAGGGATGGGGAGGAGATGTGATGTGCAGGTACAACCCCTGTCCAGACAACTCAATTATGCCCCCGCCACTGACGGACCTTGGTAGTAGTGCAACCCTGATGGTGTTGAGGACAAGACTTCAGATGGCTCATTGGTTGGAAATGATCAAGTTGGCAAGTCTTGCACCTGCTGGAGAAGGCATTGTATGGGTTGCAGGTGTGTGACCACCTCCCGCTCAACTGATGTCTAAAACAGGTCTTAAATCATGTAGTGTTTGCAGTTTACCAGACTGCAACATACCAGGGGGCCTACAGAGGAGACAACACTGCCCCACTCTGTGAAATCATTATGGGTGAATAAGGAAGGCGGTGAATGGTCCCTCACCTGGCGGGGCACATGACTGAGTTGACTCTGGGATGTAAGGAATTAGCCCTGTAAAACAGTAATAGAAAAGGAAGAGAAAAAAAGAAAGAGAGAGAGAGAGAAATAGAGACAAGAATGACTTGTTAGAGCTTTGAAAACTTTGCAATTTATTTACTGAAATGAAATTATACAGTTATTCAGAACCTACTATTAAGTACTGTTTGTATACTGTCCTGCTGCATCTGGCATTCTGATAAAAAGTACTGATGACTGTTGACATTAGTACTTCTTATGTGTTGTGTATGAATTAGTGGTTGACTACTGTATAGATTACTGTGGCAACAAAAAGTGACAATAGTAAGAGTTAATGTCGCCACCAATGTATGATATATATATATATATATATATATATATATATATATATATATATATATATAGACACACACACACACACACACACACACACACACACATATATATATATATGTATAGAAAATAAACAAATCTGCAGAAATGAACAAAGTGAAAGGAATTTCAGGCCACAATAGTTTAGGACCCAGTCAAAATATGTTACCAATAATGATGTTAATACATAATAAAATTAACAACTAGTTTTCAATAAATATTAACAAATACTAAACTTAATGATTCTAAAATATTTAATTAAAAATTGATTAACTAAATATAAATATATGTTATAGCCATGGTGGTGCAGCGCTAGTGTTGTTGCCTCACAGCAAGAGGTTCGCCCATTTGATTTTTGGCTGGAGCGCCTTCTGTGTGGAGTCTGCATGTCCTCCCCATGGTCGAGTGGCGTTCGAAAGACATGCTTAGAATGGGCGTGCCTTCGTTGAAGGTTGGGAGTCGAGCTGGCACCACGGCACTCGTAAAAAAAAAATGTACTGCCAATCATTAGTGGACCAGAGTTCCGCTGTGGCAACCCCTAACCGGGAAAAGCCGAAAGAAGAACAAATACAAATATATGTGTGACATAATCTTTGTGCCATTAAAAAGTATTTTATATTAATTCATGGTTTAAACCTGGTTTCTTGCAAGCTATTAATTTAATTTGCCATTCAGCTGCCTTACAATCTAACTTTATTTTATAATCATCTTCTAATTCATTCATGTTAACATCTAATACAAAAACTTACATTTAATTTGCTGTATTTAAAGGTTATGTGGTCAATGAAGGGTTTTTTTTCTGATGAAGTTTTACTATTAAAAATAAAGTAAGCATTTAACTATTGTGGCCTGGAGTTGCTTTCACTTGAGAACATGTTTTGCAGATAACATATCTATATCTATGTATAGATATCTATATCTATATATCTATCTATCTATATATATATATATATATATATATATATATATATATATATATATATATATATACACACACACACACACACACACACACACACACACACACACACACACACATGCACACAGACATATATATATATATATATATATATATATATATATATATATATATATATATATATATGGGAACCTATCAGTTCCACGAAAGAACACTTACCCGAAGACCAAATCACCGAGACCACATTGCCAAAAGAGCAGATCTCTGACAATGGTATGTATAAATACACAAGTAAGTAAACAAAGCTGTTACTCTTTACCCCCACTAGTAAGGTTCTATTGCCGTTACTTACCATAAAATCCAACGATGGAACTATAATTTCCCCAGAACCAACTGCTAAGCTGCTATGGGTATTAATTGACAACAATCTCAAGTTCAATGCTCACATCGACCGTACCAATAAGACAGTAAATAAGAAACTTGGCTCTTTATATAGGATTAAACAATTTCTTATCCCATCTGCTAAGACCATGATTGCCCGAACACATTTACTTTCAACCCTGCTATATGCTCTTCTTATTTTTACAAATCTAAGTAAATCTGACCTAAATAAACTAACTAGCTGCATCAATAATATTGCCCAATTTGCCACAGGTTCACCATATAGACAACACCATTGTCTTAACCTTCTAGCTCTAGGCTGGCTAGAACTACCCTGTCAAATTCAATATAATCAATTAATCGTGGCACACAAAGTTTTCTATCAATCACAAAACACGCCCATACTTAAAAATATCATCATCCCTTACAGTAACCTAAAAACTCTCCGCTCTTCCAATAGAATGCTAGTTCAAACTGTTAAAACCAACAACTTAGCTGGTGACTCTATTTACCAACTCTGCTGGCAAAATCTGGAACTTACTTCCTTCTGAACTCACTGCAGTCCCCTCTCTAACTCAATTTAAAACATCTCTTAAAAAACACTTAAAAATACATTGGTTATACTCCTGTATAAACCCTGACTAACCCCTCTTTCTAATTACTATGAATCTCTAAAACTTGGCCTCTTGTTGAAACTATCTTTACCATAACTCTGATACTTCAGCTGTTCCAGTTGATAAATTAGTGATTGTACTACTGAACAAAAGTAGAACTTGCACAGCTGTGTATTACTAAAATTACCGTCTTTATGCATGAAAGTCTACAATTTCTTAAATCTGCTATATATTCTGGCATATCTAGAATATTTTTTGTAAGTGTTCCTGCACAAAGTATATAATTGTCAAAGTATGTAACTGTCTTGTACAAATGTATACAATTGTCAAATTACTCTGTCTGTATGTAGGTATCTATGGAGCTTTTCTCACCGGACCTCCGCTGAAAATGGACCAAAATTCAATTGGACTCTCCTGGTTAACAAATGTAAAATAAAATAAATAAAATCAATAATAAAGAAGTGTGGAACGGGATAAATTCCCTTTACTGCAATGTGGTGCGATCTCGGAGTTGCTATATTTAAGTAGAGGGGTGTGGTGGGCGCAGCCCCCCACATGGGGGTTGCAGGGGGGCTTGCCCCCCTGCTGTATACATGTTTCTTTTTGTTTTTTTTTTTTTTATTTTATTGTGGAAATGGGAATAAATTCCATTCCGCAGTAGTTATACTTAACTTTGTCGGTGATGTGTTGTGCTGGCGATGTGGTCTCAGTGATTTGGTCATGGGGTAAGTGATCTGTCGTGGATCTGATCTGGATATATATATATATATATATATATATATATATATATATATATATATATATATATATATATATATATATACATATAGCTAGATAGTGCTTTCCCTTTTACTGCAGTACCTAAATATATTAGGTTGTCACTCCTTTTTCATTTTTTTTGTTGTTTTTTACTTTTGTTTTTGTTTGTACTCTGAGTATGTTCTATTAGTTAGACTAAAAATGTTTACTGTATTAATGAATCGATTTTTTAAGGTAATAAATTTATATAGCTTGACCGACTCTCCTAAGGCCATATTTGTACACCATTAAGTGGCTAGCCCTGCCACAGCATACAGTCTGTGATCTGTGTTCTCCTATCTTGAGGATACTGTGGACCACAGTAGATGCCCAAAGCAGATGGTCTGTACAACTCTTCCCAATATAGGGCAGCATGTAGAGTCTGTGCTACTGCCCACAGCTCCATTCATTGGTGAATTTGAGACGGAAACACTCAGCATGTTTTTCAGACAAGGAGAACATGCAAACTCCAAACAGGCATTCGTCAGAGATCAGGATTAAACCTTGTACATTGTGCATAGAAAGCAAAGACCTTAACCATTTTGCCATCTGGTCTTATCAAAAGAAAGAAGGAGTGCAGGAAGAAGTGGGAGATAGAAAAGACTGACCAGGCTTGGGAAGGACTACTGGTTGGCTAACAAAGAATCTAAGAAAGAAGTTGCAATAGTAAAGAATAGGGCATCAGAGGCACTCTACCAACTTCAGGAAAGTGACTCAGTAAGGGGCACAAAGAAACTATATCAGGTTGCAAGGCAAAGACAGAAAGATAAAAGAGATAGTCAGACACTCTTCATAAGGGATGCCAGCAACAACCTGCTCACCAGTCCACATGACATTAAAAGCAGGTGGAAAGAGTATTTCCAGCAGCTTCTGAATGAAGAAAACCCCACAGAAGCTGTACTGCCCCAGAAACAACCTATGATGAGAGAATAAAAGGTCCCCGCCCTAGAAGAAGTAAGAATAGCACTAAGGAAAATGAAGTCAGGGAAAGCAACAGGCTCAGATGAGGTCACAGCAGATATGATAAACATGTTGGGTGAGATAGGGGATAAATGGCTCCTGAGGGTACTGTTAGCAGTGTGAAGAGAAAGGTGCATCCCAGATGACTGGAGAATAAGCATACTCATGCCAGTGCACAAGTACAAAGGATACATCCACAACTGTGGGCAGTACAGAGGCATCAAACTCCTATCACATTGCATGAAAGTTCTGGAGTGGGTGATTGATAAACAGATACACACAGTAATAGAATGTAAGATGGGAGATGAGCAGTTCAGATTCAGATCAGGATGAAGCAGAATTGACCCGATGTTTGCAGTGAGACAGATACTTGAGAATAAGCTAGAGATGAGGAGAGATTCCAACTGGGCATTCCTAGACTTGGAGAAAGCAAATCACAAGGTCTCCAGAAAGTTGATCTGAGCAGTATTGTGGTGGTTTTAAGTCCCAGAAACATTGGTAGAATTAGTGCAGGCTATGTACAAGGACCCAATGACTCAAGTACGAACAGTGTTCGGCCTCACAAGAGGATTCTCAGTGGGATTGGGTATACACCAGAGTTCAGCTCTGAGTCCACTGCTGTTCATACTGGTGATGGAGTACATTAGCAAACAGGTCAGAGGGGACAGATCAACAGAGTTGCTGTATGCAGATGATGTGGCATTACAAGCAGACTCTGAAGAAAAACTTCAGCAAAGGATAGGGCAATGGAATGCAAAACTGAAGGCACATGGGATGAAACCAAGCATAGATAAGATGGTGGTGATGGCAGTAAACTGTGGAAATCAGAAGAAGCTAAGAATAGCGATAGAAGGGAAGATAGTGGAACAGGTAAACAGCCTTAAGTATCTGGGAGGGGTGGTTGAGGAGGAGGGAAGTTGGAATGAAGAGGTCAAAGCTATAACTAGAGGGGCTGCAGGCAACTGGCGTAGAGTATCAGGTGTATTCTATGACAGAAGAATGCCAAAGAATCTGAAAACTAAGGTATACAAGACAGTGGTGTGACTAGTACTTCTGTATGGTACAGAAACCTGGGCAGTAAAAGCAGAACAGCTGAAGAAGCTAGAGGTGATGGAAATGAAGTGTCTGAGAAGGATGGTAGGATGCACACTGTGGGACAGACAAAGAAAGGAGAACAGAAGAGCAGAAGCCAAAGTAGCTCCAGTTCTAGAAAAGATCAAAGAGAACATATTACAGTGGTTTGGACATGTGCAGAAGAGCAGAAGACAATCTGGTGAGGAAGATTTGGGACAGACAGTAAAAAGGCAAGAGGAAGCGAGGATGTCCAGCAAGGAGTTGGGTGGATTGTGTGAAAGAAGATTTGAGACAGTCAGGCATAAGTCTTGAAGAAGGCAGAAGTGTGGCACTGAATCAAAAAAGTTGGTGACAGTTAACACAATACCCCAACCCCATGTAGAAAAAAATTGGAAGAAGGGGGGTGATGATGATGATGACATTTATAGAAGACTTTTCATATATCTGCTTTGTACTTATCTTCCAAACCTTCTCAGTTATTGGCATCCCCAGCTGTGGAGATATGAAAAAAGGGGAAAAAAGCTGTTTTACCCAGAAGCATAACTGATTCAGCTAGTACCCTGGGCCAGTACTATGAGCCAGCACCCTACTCCCTTAGCTCTTCAAGTGAAGAGCCAAAAAAAAAAAAAAAAAAAAAGCACTTTATTGTAAAAGCCAATACATGTAAATGATCAGCTGGTTATAGTTAGATATACAACTCATCCCCCAGCTCTTCCACTAAAAAAAAAATGGATGTTCCTTCTACTAGCACACCAACCAGGTGGACATCTCCATGACACACACAACCTCCCTCCTGTCCCTGCAATTCAGGCCCCATTTCTGTGCCCTGCCCCCAACCCTCCTTTAACATATTTTACTAAAAAAAATCTAGCAAACTGCTTGATACAAGTGTAGCAAACAGTTGCTACAGTTTATGCCCCACCCCCATGGACTGCTGCAGCGCTTATGTTTTAGTTTAAAAAAAATCATCTCTTCTTTTTAAATGGTAGTAAACTGCTTGCTACAAATGCAGCAAATGCCTGCAAGGAGAGCTAAGGTGCTCATATTTTAGTTTTGCAAAAAATTCTTCTGTTTAAAATGTAGCAAACTGCTTGCTACAAATGTAGCCAACAGTTAATACACTTTATACCCTGCCTGTATAGAACACTACAACACTTAGGTTTTAGTTAATTAAAAAAAAAGATATTTTTTTTAACTTTTAAACTGTAGCAATTGTAGTCACTACAATTTAGACCACACATGAAGCTCCACAGTGCTCAGGTTTGACCAAAAATGCAATACTAGCCTTTAAAAGATGATATTGCATTAAAGAGTGATCAGATCAGCTGATGACACCCTCCCAACATTTTGTACTTGTGGCAGTTGCCCCTCTCATCCCACCCTAACTACACTATTGTTTCTACCTCATACATGCTTCATATTCTACAACACTCCATTGTGTTTTCCTGAGGAAATGCTTTATGTTACTGTGTAAATCTTTGACCAGACCTTTAAGAAGTGTTTCTTGCAAATCTACAGGAGAGTTAAAAGAGCATCAGTCCTTGAAAATCTGTTATTTTTCTTCTTGAAGACTATGGTGTGCAACGTTAACAATTTGTTACAGCCAAATGCTCAAAACTATTTGTTGGTATATTAATCAGCATTTCAGCGTCAGTGTAGAAGGATGGGATTGCTTATTTATTGCACTGATCTGGTTTAGAAAATGATGCTGCCATAGCAACATCACCAGATAGTCAATTTCAGGAAGGAAGCCCAGATTCAAGCAAGGGTTGCCAACTTTACAAAGAATCTCAAGTGGCCAGTCTAAGCTGCAATTAATATTCACATCAATGTTTATCCGTGTTTTTGTGAATATTGCCATTAGTTCTTCAGTATACTAATTATTATTATTAATTCTGCAATTTAGTCAGCATGGCCTAAGGCACCTCTGCTCAAGCCTGGGTGTGGTGCTTTGGTCTACTCAAAGCCATTTTTGGAAGTAGATGGAACTTCTGGAAATCATCAAAAACAATACCAATACATGTATAGATGGTATTACAAAATAATTATAATACCTTTAAAACTAAAAAGTGAATTCTTCATACGACTAAGCCATAAACTTTATGAAGCAATTCAAGCAGACCAAATTCCAATGCTTCACAAATGCAGTTAATAAACATTCACTGGAAATTTTGCAAGCATGCCTCTGACATGGCATCAGCAATAAAACAGACATTAAATATTTCATTTCTCTTCTCTTGAATAATGCAGTAACACTGACATTTTGATATGTGCATGCGCTTGCCTCAGACAACGAGATTCACATTTATATGAATCCATCTATGAACAACCCTTTTATCCCATATTTGCACATAAGGTTGGGGTGTCGTTTCAACAGTGACAATCATTTACAGCCAATACATGCACAAACACACACACACACACACATATGCAAAATGCGTGTTTTTGTATGTATCTATATATGTGTATGTATGTATGTATATATACATATTTATATATATATATATATATATATATATATATATATATATATATATATATATATATACAGACAGAGAGAGAGAGGGGAAAGAGCTATCAAATCATAGGAAAACTGTTGCTTCACATATAATGACATTGCTGGCTGAGACTGTAGAATCAGAAACAAAGAACCACAAACTGTTGACAAGCTCTGTTGAGACTTCAGCATAATCACATATTTATAATTTGTTTAAAACAATACTTCTTTAATGGATATAAAATATATTAAACAGATAAGCACTTTCATCCTTAATGAGGCACCATCAGCTCTACCTTCAGTTTATATGAAAAACATTATTTATATGCTTCATTCATTTCAGCTGGTGCCATAAATGTGTAAGCCATAGGCTCATTGGCCGCCATACCTTGGGATAGGGTTCATCTTTTAAACTCATTCTGCATTACTACTCCTATTGATAATTAATAGGTTAAAGATAATGTGCTGTATTCTTATCCTATGTGGCTGGTGCCAAAACAAAGTACTCTGTATGTACGTCCACCAGTCACTCATCTTCTTTCAAATGTCATGTGTTAATGTTATTTGTCACAAGTACTAACAAATAAATATCCGGTCAAGTTATAATCCTTAAGTATTATACTTTTGTAATCATAATTGCATCTAAACTTAACCATGCTGGTAACTATCTATGTAATCCATTAACTGGGAACACTTGCTGTATATCCATTTTGTCATGTAAGGAACTGCCATTTTTATAAATACAATAATTAGAGCTATGTGTGCCAGAAAACCTGAAAGTGGTAAGTCTAGGATAATCTACAGAACTTTGTGACAATGAACCTAATAAGATTATACAAGGAAAGCTCTGCCTGATCCTTAATTCAGCATGCTTCAGCTAATGACAATATTAGTCAAAACAGGTAAGACAAAACAGGTAGGCCGCACTGTGTGTCACAAATCATAAGTCATATATCCTAATAATGTTTTGAAGACAAGAGTCTCTATTATGATAACAGTTATGTGGAAGTTGCCACAGTTATACTCTCTATCACATAGCTAAGTGCAGTTCTCACCTGGGGAGTCAGTGCACCAGCAGTAAGTGTATTTTCATGGAGCTGTCAAGGGAAAGTGGGAAATATGACTGTACGGACTGTCTTTTCCTTGTTAATATACTGAAGCTACTTCATGATTTGTCTCAAGGCCAAAATATACAAATTCATTTATGTCAGCATTGTCACCTGACCAGACTTTTATCTCTAAATTGTACTAAAGAACCACCTGATGCTCAAGTTATATGTGCTGAGCCAATGCTGTCTTTCTGTCCTGACTTGATCCATCACTTCCTATAATTTATCCCTAACTTCACACACTTGGATTAAATATCTTTTCAATTTTTTACAACCTGTATATCCTGCTCTGGAGTAGTGTGTATGCCTATTGACAGTGGACCTATCTTTTTATTATACCTATTTTTGTTAGTACTGTTTTAGCAATCAATGAATTAATCTTTACTTTTATTGAATATATATAGAGTGATATATTGTTTACAATAAATGATCAAATAGCAAAGAAGGAGACTATAAGGGGCAATGGACTGGGAGCAGATAAGGAAGCTGTTTGGCATAATTTGAGGTGGTGTTGATACCAGTATTTTCTAACCCCTGCAGTAACCACAGCCCAGCAGTGTAGATTAGTCCACCTCATTTTACTTCGATATGATACAATGTTTTTGCAGAGAAACATGTGCACATGTCATCCTTATATTTTTCATCATCAGGGACAACATAAATGTCAGATGCAAATGACAATCTACAGATAATGCATGGTAAGTTCTGTCACCATATCTACAAATAAAATTAATTACACCTGTCACAGATTACATTGACCAAATGTTCACATACACAAATTTCTTCAAAGTGTCAGCAGTCAAACTAAACTCATCCTGTGCCTTACCAAAGCAGGCTGATGTTGGCAGCAGGATGGCTGTCGATGATAATGTCATAACTCTCACAGTCATGGCTCAGACTGAGGACAGTGGCACACAGTTGCAAAGTGTACTGGCTGGGCACACACACTACAGCAGATGGACATCTCCTTAGGAAGTAACACAGGCTCACACAAACACACACACACACACATGCACACACACGCGCGACCACACACCACACACACAGACATGCACACACACACACATGCACACACACACACATACACACATGTATACACACACACACACACACACACACACACACACACACACACACACACACACACACACACACGCACACACACACATGCACACACAAACCTAACTAAATGAGTATATGTCATTATCTCTGGGTGGACACTACACAGCTTAACACCTGCTTCTGTTATACAGCCTAAAGCTGTTGATGAAGGGACTACCCTTTCAGAGGTAGCAAATACCTACTGTCACACCCATACACAGAGGTGCCAGGAAAAGGCATATTTCATAGTTGGCTACAGAGACATGCTAGGCCTTGACTGCCCAACACAAGATATGCTGTGACATAGTTCAACCCCGGTGTGGAATAGTGTGTGTATGTTGTACTTTTAAGAAGTGTTTTAAGATTGGCACGTGCATATAAATAGCCAGCATGTGCTAGCTTCAGTGCCATTTTATGAGTGCAGCCAGAGAGTGAGCATGCATGAGTGTTAATAGCTGGTCTATTTATAAGTTTATCTAAGTTAAAGTTATTAAGCCTCAATCCTGATGTGTTTGTACATAATAAAGCTGCTTGTACAGAACCCACAAAGAGTCCTCTATTTTATCCTGACTAGATGAGCAAAATGGTTTCAGAACTGGTATTCCAGAGATTGCTTTTCAGAGCTACAAGGTGCAGAGTTAACAGTGAAGGTAAATTACGAGAAACAAGCATGAAAATGGACCAGAAATGAACCAGGGGTAATGAAATCTTGCATTAACTATTTATTTTGTAAAAAAGATAAAATGGAGCAATACAAGGGCACAAACCACATTATTAAACAAACAAGAGGCACAAAAGATTTATTAATTAAACAAAATGTTTTAAATTAAGATACTTGATAAAACAATTGTCAGAAAAGCACATAAGGGATTTGGAAGTACCTTGGAATTGCAAACCAAGCATGTTAAAAGCAAAATGAGCATGTTTAGAGTAAGACAAGCACAAGAAAAGTGTAATGGGCATGAAGAAAAGATTAAATGAGCAAAACGAATATAATAAAGGGCAAAAAGGGCACATTGAGCATAAATAAAGCAAGGCAACTGCATGTTTTTTTCACAAAGTACTATGTTCATAGGTTCATAGGTAGGTACTAGGCTATCGACCCAAGGGCCTACATAAGCCTAGCCAACAAGATTCCCTGGCTTATGCCACCCAAGAAAGTTATTTTCCTTGCTACTGTCGAGCAGAGACATAGAAGTGATCCCCGGGGTGTATTTCCTATTTCCCATCCACTCATCAAGATTTTTCTTGAAGAGTGCTAAAAAAGAACTTTGCTTGACATAGATGGGTAGCCTGTTCCAGAGTATGGGAAGTATCTGAGACAAGAATCTATCCCTCCAGCATATCCTGTTTATTGTGGTGACAAGGTTTAGGTCCCTAGAGCGTGTAGCTTGGAGGGATCGGGATTTCTTTAGGTGTAGCATGTCCAACAGCTCTGGGTTTGACATAGCTTTATATGTTAGGCAGAGATCACCTCGAAGTAGGCGATATGCTATAGAGTAAAGCTGGAGTTTTTTGAGGTGGTCAGTTTACGGCATTTGTTTGAGGCCAGTAATCCTCTTTGTGAGGTACTACTGTGGCCTTTCCAGCTGCTGCAGATGTCTTATGAGGTACATTCCAAAAGGGCCGTTGTACTCTATAATGGGTCTAATGAGTGTCGAGTAGAGAGGAACTATGAACATTTTTTTCCTGGATGTTTTGGCATAATTACTACTTTGCATTGTATTCAAGGCATAAATAGTTATTCGAAGTATCTCAAAGTATGTAAAAGTGCTTACCATGTGTGCTTATTGCTGTGCATTTATTCTGAAGAGTTTATTTGTGTACAAAGTGCAACTATTTCGTGAAGCACAGTCAAAATACAGCCATTTGGAAAAGTTTCTTGTGCTGGGTGTGTCTTTTCGCAAGGTGCCGCCATTCCATTACAGAGAATTTCTTGCACTGTAAAGAGTTATTTAGCAAAGTACTGCCATTTTCGGGAAGTTTCAGTGTGCTTTGTGTACTGTTCGCTCGCAAAGTGCAGTTACTTTGAAATGTTTTGTACTCTGAGCTTCTTCTGCCCAATTTATTTGCATAGTACAGTAATTTCAAGAGTATTACAGTGCCCGAGAATCTTATTTCACAATGTTTCTTACACTGATAAGAGGTCATTTCTTACAGTACAGTGATTTCAAGAGTATTGCAGTGCCTGAGAGACTTATTTTGCAAAGTTTAGTCATTCAGAGGCTTGTTGTGCTATTGGGCATAGTTACAAATGCTGGCATTAATTTCTGGCATATGCATATGTGTGTATGTTTGTGCATACTTGCAAAAGGATTAGCTGGTATGTGTTAATATGGCAGACAGATTTCAAAAACGCTCACCATTGGTGTTTGATCAGAACATTGCAGATAAATAGAGAATATTTGAGCAAGAGTATGATATTTTTATACAAGCAGCTTATTCTGGCAAACATACACACACCAGTGCATTCATTTTGCTAAATGTAGCTGGGTCAGAGGCCATTGAAAGAGAATGTTTATTTGTGTATGCATCAGCACTATGTGAAGGAGAAGGTGAAAACTGTCATATTGTTGTACAGGCTGAATCAAGGGAATAGACCAAGTGTTTGAAGTGCAAATTCAGGGAAATGTGTAAAGCCCAGACAAATATTAAATTAGAGAGGCATTTCATTTACACAAGAGATGAAAAACTAGTGGAAACTTTTGCAGCTTATATAAATGAGCTGAGAAACAGAGTTAAAATGTATAGGTTTGGTGATTTAAAAGATTAACTGATAAAGGACAGGCCTGTGTGTGGTATTAATAGTGCTACAGTGAGAAAGATTTTGCTTCATGACAGTGATTTATCACTGAGCAAAGCTATTGCGATTTGTCAAATCCATGAAGTTACAGGATGGCACACAAGTATGCTTGCAAGTGATCAGGGGATGGTTTCAACAGGCTCCAGAGCAAACGTAGACAGCATGCAACACGTGAGTAACAGAAGCAGGCCTAAGCACATGGCAGCTGCAACCGTTATCGGGTTTCCAGGGAGGAGAGGAGTCATAGTTTTCTAGCAAGTTCTAAGAAAAGGACATGCTCAGCGCAGTACAAGGGTAAGTCAGTAAAACACAAATCGTGCATTATTGTTAACCGTCATAATTGTGGTGCCACTCATGAGTCTAAAAGAGAACAATGCTTAGCATTTGGTCAGTAATGCCACAAGTGTAAAAAAAGGAACCATTTTCAAAAGTTTCACAAATCAAGTAAACCTTACACAATTGTAAAGAAAGGTCTCTCGAAAAAGCAAGTTAATCATATAGAGAGCTGTAATTATTTCTTTGTAGATGGTGTATCAGTAATTGGTGAAAAGACTGATGCAGTAAATTTGTTGGCAAGAAATGAAGTGTTTTGTACTGTCCAAATCAATGGTAAATCCACCAAGCTTAAAGTAGACACTAGCTCAAAGTGTGATGTTATGGCAGCAGACACATTTGCTAAGGTGAGAACTGGTGAACAACTCAGTGTGGCCAGTAGTGTGAAACTTGTTGCTTATGGAGGCAAAGAAATTCAAACCAAAGACTCAGTAGTGTATTCATGTTATTTGGCTAGGAACTGTTACAGCTTGTTATTCCATGTAGTCTGAAGACCTGTGCAGCCATTATTGGGTCTCAAAGACAGTTTGAGAATGAATTTGCTTTCTTTTATCAAAGGAGTTCATCATATAAGTACATATTCTAGTTCCAATTTTACTGAAGCTATTTTCTCAGAGTATGCTGATGTTTTCGATGAAAAGTTGGGCAAACTTCCAGTTGTGTATTCCATGAAGTTAGACCTACAGGTCAGTCCAATAGTCAGACCAACAAGAAAAATTCTGATAACTATGCAGGATAAAGTCAACGATAGCTATGCAGGATAAAGTAAAAGCTCAACTGGATAAAATGGTTCAGCAAGGTGTAAGTTGCCTGGTTACAGAACCAACTGAATGTGTGTCGTCCATGGTAGCAGCACACAAAAAGGGCTCAGATGAAATCAGAATATGCATTGACCCAAGAGCTTTGAACAAATTATTAAAGAGACCGCATCATCCAATGCGCACAGTCGATGAAGTCACAGCCCTAATACCAAATGCCACTGTTTTTTCTGTCTTGGATGAAAAAAGTTCATTTTGGCAAGTGATGCTTGATCGCAAATTATTACCAACTACTTTCAGTACCCCTTTTGGCAGATATAGTTTCCTCAAGATGCCATTTGGAATAAATTCTGCAGGTGAAATCTTCCAGCATGCAATGGAGCAAAGTGTTTTCAGGTTATCCTTGTGCCATAATAGTAGATTATTTATTGGTTGGAGGTAATGGTGAAATAGAGCTTGACAGAAACCTTAAGAAAGTTCTAGACTGAGCACGTGCAGTGAACTTAAAGCTCAATCTTCTGAAGTGCTAATTCAGACTATCAGAAGTTACTTATGTAGGTCATTTATTTACTAGCACTGGCTTGCAGCCAGACCCATACAAGAAGCAGATATTCTAGAGATGTCAGCACCAGATAATGTTCAGGCTCTACATTTTCTTGGTATGGTCAACTATTTAGGCGAGTTTATACCAGACTTCAGTGAGTTGATAGCACCTTTGAGATTGCTGACGTGCAAAAATGTTACATGATCTTGGTTGGAACAGCACCAGAAGGCATTTGAAGACCTTAGGCAGAAAATTGCCACCCCAGCTACATTAAGATACTATGATGCAATAAATCAGTAAATATTTCCTGTGATGCTTCAAAATTTGGTCTTGGAGCAGTGATTCTTCGAGAAGGCAGACCAGTAGCCTATGCATCTAGAACTCTTACCCAAACTGAAATGCAATATGCTCAAATTGAGAAAGAACTTTTGGCAATAGTATTTCTATGTTCAAAGATTCATGATTATATCTATGGTCGAGCTGTTTAGATTGAAACAGATCACCAACCTCTAGTTATTATTCTAAAGAAGCCTATGCATTCTGCTCCAGCGAGATTACAAACAATGAAGTTGAAATTGCAAAAGTACAACTTCAAAATGGTCTACACAAAAGGCAGACTTCTTTATCTGGCTGATAACTTGTCCAGATCACCCAGAAATACAATGGAACAGCTTCATGCAGAGAATTTTGACTTTGATGTCATGAAAGTGTGTAATTTTTTTACCACAAGACTTGATGAGCTGAGAAACCATACAAAGATTGATCCAATTTTACAAAAGCTCAACCACTACATTAATGTTGGATGGCTGTCAAAGCAATCTAGTGCACCAGCTGAAGTGCAAACTTATTTTCTTTACAGAGATGAGATGTTGATGGAAGATGGCATTATTTTCAAAGGTCCCAAAATTGTTGTTCCTGTTTCTTTACAACATGAATATATCCAGATTTTGCATTGTGGTCACCCAGGTTCTGAATCTACAAAAAGAAGGGTGAGAGATCTAGTATTTTGGCCTTCTCTAGTAAAAGACATTTTCTTTCCATTTTTCTTCTTGCTCAGTATGCAATAGTACTAAACCACATTTGCAAAAAGAACCACTTCAGCTAAGTCAAGTTCCTGAACTACCTTGGTCAACAGTAGCCACTGATATATTCGAGTGGAACTATCAGCATTACTTAGTGGTGGTAGACTCTTATTTAAACTGGTTTACATTGATTTACTACCTAACCTAACGTCCACTGCTATCACCAAGTTGAAACATTATTTCTCAGTCCATGGTAGTCCACACAAAGATTTCTGCCAATGGTACCTGATTTACCAGTCAGTCGTTTCAGAAATTTGCAAAAGAATGGAACTTTGTACATATTACTAGCAGTCCAGTCTATCCACAGTCAAATGGACTAGCTGAATGCACAGTACAGAGTACAAAGCAGTTACTTGAGAGGTCAAAACGTGATGATACCGATGTCTTTTTGAATTTATTTAACCTCAGAAACATACCCCGTGACAATATCCTTGGCTCGCCTGCTCAGAAACTTCTCTCCAGGCAAATCAGAACAACACTGCCTATTAGTTTCAGCTTGTTGAGGCCTAAAGCTAAGAACAAGAGAACAATTAGAACCCAATTATTAAGAAAACATTCTTTCCAGAAGTCCAGTTATGATAAATTGAGCAGATTTCTTTGTCCACGGAAAGAAGGAGAGACAGTGAGGATACAAACGGTGAAGGGTTTTGAACAGATTGGTCAAGTGACAGGTATATGTACTGAGCCAAGATCCTACTTTGGAGAATCTGAGGGTGTGGAGTACTGGAAAAATCACATATATCTTCTTCCTGTATCAGAATTGATACTGCAGCATTGTTCCTGTGATACAGACTTTGATCTCAGAGCAATCCAGACAATGTTCCTGTTCCAGAACGTGTCCTAACTCATACTTCTGTTCCTGATGATGTTCCTGATGTCCCCAAAGTTGAACATTCAGCAGAGATGGTCCCATTTGCTAGACCTGATTCTAATTTCTATGTCACACAGTTTGGTCGTATTTCCAGACCTAGTGTGAAATACACAGCAACCTGGACATAACTGTCTATATGTGTTTTGTTCTGTATAATTGCATGACAAAAAATTATTTGCATTGATTACATGTCAATTAATGTCATCTCCATTGCATTTCTCAAAGAGGGAGGATGTAGAATAGAGTGTGTATGTTGTACCTTTAAGAAGCACTTCAAGGACAGCACATGCATTAAATAGCCAGCACATGCTAGTTTCAGTGCCATTTTGTGAGTGCAGGCAGAGAGTGAACTTGTATGAGTGTAACAGCTAGTTTGCTTATCAGATTATGTAAGTTAAAGTTATTAAGCCTCAGTCCTGATGGGTTTGTTCATAATAAAGCTGCTTGAACAGAACTCACAAAAACTCATCTATTTTATCCTGACTAGACAAGTGGCACCTGGCTACTACCATTGAAATTGGGAGAGATGGTTAATGTGATGCAGGGTATTTGTGAGGACTTTACAAGTATATGGGAATGGTTGAGGTCAGGAAGAAAGTCATGATGATTCCACATTCTGAATGGTTATAAAACATGTTATCCATATCATCCTCTATGTGTGCACTCATAAAGACAAATCAGACACATATTTAGAACACAGGTGGACATGGCCAAATAACTGTCCACATGAGTGGTGGATGAGTAAGCTGCACACCACATCTATCTCAAGAATGTGCTGCAGGCTTTCCAGTGGACTCACCAAAGAAGAAAGCAGACAGGCCTTGTCAGCCTACCACAATATATGTAATGGCCTATAAATCAAGGTCCCAGAGCACAGTTAGATCAATGCCAAGAGGCTCCTCTGCACCAGTAGATTCCCTCATTGGAGCAACTCAGCCTCAAGCTCATGTGTCAGCAGTTACTCTTAATCTGTTGGGCCATCTCACACACGATCCTTAGAAGACACAGTGAATATTTTCCAGTTATAAATTCATTTACAGGGCAGCAGTACTAGCCCAGGAGTCCACACACATAGAAGGATGTTATAGCACATCCTCTGAGAATGCGAAAAAAAAACAAGCAGAAAGTATCAAAAATACTCATAATCCAACTACTTTGTGATACCTAACTATCAGCATAGCCTTTAATGGACACCGTGTAAAAACAGCAATACAGCCATAATGAGGCAATGCTCTTCATTTCATCATTACTGCAGTCACCTAAGCTATATGGATTATGTCTGCCTGAGGACACGATGGCCAGCCAGCTTCCAAAACTGCAGGGCACTTCTTCGTAGGTTCATAGGTTCATAGGTTCATAGGCTGGTACTAGGCTATCAGCCCTAGGGCCTATACAAGCCTAGCCATAACAATTCCCTGGCTATTTCTTCCCACATTATTTACTTTCCTGGACCCCTGTCTAGCAGGGCGACTGACATGATCCCTGGGGTGAATTTCCTTTCTCCCATCCAATTGTCAAGGTTCCTCTTGAAGAGGTCCAAAGAGGCACTCTGCTTGACATGTATGGGCAATCTATTCCAGAGTCTGGGGAGTCTCTGGGTCAGGAACCTATCCCTCCAGCATGTTTTGTTTATTGTGATGACAAGGTTTAGATCCCTGGAGTGTGTAGCTCTGAGGGATTGGGATTTCTTTAAGTGTAGCATGTCCAACAGCTCTGGGTTTGACATGGCCTTGTATGTTAAGCAGAGATCGCCTCTGAGTAGATGATATGCGACACAGTATAGCTGGAGTTTTTTAAGGCGGTCAGCGTAGGGCATCTGCTTTAGGCCTGTAATTCTTTTAGTGAGGTATTTCTGAGGCCTTTCCAGTTGTTGCAGATGTCTTGAGAGGTACATACCAAATGGGGTGTTGTATTCTATAATGGGTCTAATGAGGGATAAGTACAGTGGGACAATGACCTCCTTTTTTCTGGATGAAAAGCCCTTCGTGATGAGGTGTGCCACAGAAAGATTTCCTGACTGTTGTGGCGATGTAGTTATCGAAGGTGAGACCACTGTCCACCTGTGTCCCTAAGTCTCTTATCACACTTTCTGTGTTTAGTGTACTGCCACCTATATGGTAATTCATGGATACATGTTTTTTCCCAAAGGGGATAACAATCCATTTCTTGGCATTGAGCTTGAGCCCATGGCTCTGGCACCAAGCATCTGTTTAGGTACGGCCCTTTTGTAGAGTATCCACATCATTTGGGGATTCAATAATGGCTCCCAGTTTGCAGTCATCTGCAAAGTTTGTTAGCCATAGTCCCTTAGTGTTGACTTGTACTTCAGAGAAGTAGATGCCAAACAAGAGAGGCCCCAGGACTGAACCCTGAGGTACTCCACTTGTCACTTGTCTGGAGCTGGATTTGGAGTCGGCTACTTTTACAGTGTGGGTTCTATCAGTAAGCCATTTAGCAACCCATTGGGTGACATAGGGATTACTGCCCAACTTAGTAAGTTTATCTATGATTCCAGAGTGGGGGATGGTGTCAAAGGCCTTGGCAAGGTCTAGATAGGCTGTGTGGACCACCTTACCCTTGTCCATGGCTCTGGAGACTGATTCAAAGAAGTCAATCAGGTTCAGGAGACAAGATCGGCCCTTCACAAACCCAAACTGGGTGGGGTCCAGTGTTTGAAGGTTGCCAATGTCTTTGTTTATAAGTTCCATGATAATATGCTCCATGGCCTTGCAGATAAGGTTTGTCAGACTGATGGGACGGTAGTTTCCAGGATCCAAGGTTGATCCCCCCTTGTGGACTGGGATAACTGTAGCTCTGCGCCACTCAGTGGGCATGAAACCTGAGGTGAGGCTATGATTAAACATGACACTTAGGTGAGGTGCCAGTTCATATTGTAGTTCATGTAGTACACAGCCTGGGATGTCATCTGGTCCCACGGATGCTGTATTCTTGGCTTTAGAGAGTGCGTTTTGTACCTGTGTGGCCATTATTACTGGAATTTGGCAATCTTCCAGTATTGAGATGGGCCATTTAGGGGGTGAGAGGGGGGTGAAGTTGGCACTGAATCGATCTGCCAGGATATTGGCAATATCCTTCGGATCAGTATATTTAATGCCATTCTGTTTTAGCTCAGAGCAGATCTGAGCATTGCCATTTAGATTCTTGACATAGTTATAGAATGCTTTGTTGTTGTCTTTGGAATCTTTGGCAATTTTATTTTCGTAACTAGCTTTGGAGGATTTTATGAGGCATCTCAGTTTCTTACTGAGGCTAGTAAGGGAGTTTTTTGCATCCTGGGATTTTCCTCTTTTCTGCAAAAGTTTCTTCCTTTTGTTGTAAAGTTTGTTTATGGCAGGGGACCACCACATTGGCTTTCTTTTTTTGGATGAGAGCATTTTGGTTCTATTTGGGATGGCACAATTCATGCATGAGTGGATGTGCTCATACAGTGCCTTAGTGTAGGATTCAGCAGTTGAACTTTCAGTTCCCGTCTGCATGGGTGTCATGAAGTTTGTCACTTCTGACTTGAGTAGCATGAAGTTGGCTTTGGAGAAGTTTTTTATGGTGGTTTCTTTACTGGGGGGTGGGGGTGGGATGTGGATGTTAAGGGTGATTAGCTTATGGTCAGACCTGACTAACGAGGGGGTGACCATAGGTATGGAGCATTGATTTCCCATGTTGGTAATGACCAGGTCTAGGATATTGGAGCCCCTGGTTGGACTATGGATTAATTGATCCAGGGCGTTGGAATTTATGAATTCCAAGAACCGTTGCGCAAAGGTGTTGGGACATGAGTAGTTTTTCCAGTTAATGGCAGGGTAGTTAAAATCACCCAGTATTAGGGTGTTTGGTTCTATCTTAATATTTTTCAGTATGTCTAGAAAGGTGTAGTGAGAATCTTGGGGTATGGTGGGGGATCTGTAGCAATCTACAATTTGGATTGCAGTCTTACCTAGTGTTAGTTGCACTTGGAGAATTTCAGGCACATTGTGTTGGCCAACTAGCCTGGTGGTGTGAATATCCTTGGTGAATATTGACACTCCTCCACCTTTAGTGTTTCGGTCCTGGTTTGGTGGCCGAAAAGTGTGGTAAGAGTTGTAGCCTGGTATTGCAGGGGTGCTCTCTGGTGCCTTGAACCAGGTCTCAGTTACTGCACAGATATCGATGTTCTCCATTTTTAGGAGTGCCTCGAGAGAGTGCATTTTGAGGTTTAGACTTCTAGCATTGAGTAGCATTACCTTCAGATTTTGTATGCTTGTATCTGTTATTGTGGTGGTTTTGTCCTTTGAAGTTTGCCTAAAAAAAGGCACTATAGGGGTGGCAAGAGCCTTAGCCAGTAACCCGAATCCCAGGGGCGACAGGTGCAGACCATCTCTGGCAAAGCATCGTGGTCTGTCAATCATGTCATCCCAGGCAGACAGATACTGGATCCCCTTTGAATGACACCATAAGCTTAGCCAATTGTTGAAGTCAATCATTTTATCCTTATATTGTGGTATCATTCTGGGCGAAGGCAGGATGCTACTCAGGGCTAGGGTCATACCTGCCTGGGCCACATGATCCGAGAGCTCTTCCATGTCTCTTTTCATGTAGTCCAGGGAGGTACGTCTCAAGTCATTCACTCCAACATGGACAATGACAGAGTCATATTTGTACTTGTTGTGGAGTGACTTGAGTGCATGCGTTATGTGGCGGATCCTGGCACCCAACAGGCAGCTGACTGTAATTTTCTCCTTATTCAACCTGGTGAGAGGGACAGCAGTGCGGACAATAGAGTCACCTATGACTAAAGTGTTAGGTACATTGTCTTGCCTTAGGGGCTGTTGCTGGGTGGCACACTGGTGTTGTGAACTATGTGACACATTGGTTGTGATTGGTGTTTGTTTGCGTTTCAGCTTCAGAGGTCTTTGTTGCTTGGGCAGGTTACAGTTAAGGGCCTCTGCATATGTGGATTTAGTGTTGCTATATGTGGGTGTTGGTGGTGCGGGTTTAGAAGGGATATGTGTTGCTTGAGGTGTAGTGTGGGTGTTAACCTTCTCCTCTTGACTGTTTAGCACAATCTTGGGTGGAGAGAGCTTTGCTTCCATTTTGGCTATGTAAGTGCATCTCTCACAGGTTGTAGTGTTGGGTGGTAGGAGGAGAGGGTTGTCTGTGTACATGAGGCAATTGCTGCATTGCCCCAGTATGCCCAGATTCACCAGGTGGACAGGAGAAATCACCGGAAGCTGATCCTTGGACATGCCTGGTTTGGGGCTTTTTTTTTTTCTTTGTAAAGTATAGGAACTGTTTCCTTAGCAAGGTACTTTGCAGTTATAGGCTGTTTAGTGCCTACTATTAATTTCTCCTTGTTAACAAGGAGAGTTCAGTGTTTGTATAAGTTTAAGGCTTCCTAGGGCTTTCCAGCAGGTATCAGAGAAAGTGCTAGTCACAGGGATGCTTAAAGGTAAGATTGAAAAAAATGCACTCTGCAGTGTGCGCTAGAGAAGTTAGATGTGAAAGTAGGTAACTTGAGTTTTACCTGTTTAAAAAGGTAAGGTTTAGTGGAGAGTTACTATTTTTAAAACAGCAAGATGGATTGAAAGGGGTGGTCACTTTTGCATTTTGGTACTATGAAATACTGTAGGATGGCCAATACATTTAAATAATTGAAGGGGTGACCAAAAGCTGACCAAAAGTTAATTTTTGGCGCCAAACCCTTACATCTTTCCTGCCACCAAACAGAATGCACACCTGTAGGCTTTGCTGGGTAGATAAGCTATCTTCAGCATTTCACCACCTGCTTCTCCATGCTCATGCCATACCACTATAACTAGCACTTATACCACCTAACTTTCAACACTGTACAAAGTATGACCGATGGTAGCCTTAAGAAAAGCAGTATGTATATTGTTAAAAAAAAAATGTCTACTATGCATTGTAAACTAATCATGCACCACACAGCATAACCCACAAATACCATTCCATGCATCAAGCATTAAATATGTAACTGTTTTGCTCATTGTTACTCAGTGAATGTCATGACCTACACTTGTGGTCTAGATGCTGTGTCTTTGCCACTGCAGCCTTGCACAATGCATGAGACTGCCAGAGGGGTTACCTGCTACTACCATCAGTGTCCACCATCATTATTGTTACTGGTGGGAGGAATGATAGATGGAGCTGTACCGCTACTGTTGGTCACTAGATGTGGTAATTGTGCACCAGGCTGACACATAATCATGTTGTGCAGAATGAAGCAGGTATCTTGAGTGCAGTAGCAAGAACACAGACTCATCTAGGCAATGGGAATGGGCTTTGAGCAAGTCAAACAGTCGCTCATTGACTATCCATGTCTGGGCATGGCAGTGTTGAAGTGCTCAGCAGTAGCTCTCTGGGGATTACTAACTGGTGTCATTAGCCAAGGTTTGAGTGGGAAGCCTGTGTCACCTGCAAAACAAAATGAGTGGAAACATAACAAGAAGGAGGTCATGACTACTCAACACAACCTATACTTCAACTCTATAGATAATGAAGCTGCTAAAAGCAGAAGCAATAAAATGCATTGCACTTACCTACTGGGGGACTACAGGAAATCCTATCATGCAGGAAGAGGTAGAAGAGTGAACTGATATGCCAAATCTGGGAATCACAGGCATTGCCAGGATGTATGACCAACATGTCTGTTGCACTCCCATACATTACATGGTACCTAGCACTAGATGGAATGTACCATAATGGCAACATGCTGCAGTTATCACAACTAGCATCTCAGGGAAGCATGCCATCCTGTAGAAGGCATGCACGACACTGCAACAGTCCATAGATGACACCAGGAAATAGATGCACTGATCCACATATACCAAGAGTATGTAGAGGAACTAATGAAATATACTTTAGGCAGAAGGCTGTGATATACCCAACTTGTCCTCATTTTGTCTTTAGAACACCCCTTCCCATGGCAAATGAAGTTAGAGATATATGTATCTTGGCATATAGGGATATAGGAAGGTCTCTCATCCCCCATCCCCATCTGTGGGCTATACAAACTCATCACAGCTTGTACAATATCTGTGTCTACTCTAAATCTATCCACAGTTTGCAGAAGAGTAAAGTTCAGCTGTGTCAGTTTTTGACAATATCATTTTCTTCATGGTTGGTGAGTGCCACTAGGTGCACCTGGTTTTGGTACAGCCAAGACGAGTACCACAGAAAGGGAGACAGCAAAGCTGGCAGCAAACGCAAGCACCTTCACAAATTGCAAAGTAAATAGAAACAGCAAGACTTCACCTTTTATATCCTTTGACTTTGAATCACTCAAAGGTGAGAAGAGTTCCTTCTTCTTCTTCTTCTTCTTCTTTAGGCTTTTCCCGGTTAGGGGCCATCACAGCGGATCACCTGTCCACTCATGATTGGCAGTGGAGTTTTATGGTGTTGAGTGTGTATAAATAGGTGCATATTTTTCACATATTCTTGATTTACATCTCATGAAACCTTTATTTTAATGCTTCTTTCTCAGGCTAATTCTGACAGCTGTACCTAAGTGCATTTGCTAAGTATGAATCATGCCTTAGCTGTGCTTAGTCCCAGATGGAACAACTTCTTGCTAGGAAAGGACATTATCCTAGCCAACACAAGCAATCAGACCATGGGGAAAGTTCATTAGGAAATCCCATGAACCAGAACTGAAATAAACTGCTTTGTCAATTCAAAACTTTTGGAAACACATGCCCTTGTCAAAGTCTAGCAACACAGCACTAAAGAAGTACACAGAAAGCCATACAAAACGAACAAAAAAGTTGTTAAACTCTTAGACTCTGTATATGCTACCAATGAAGTTGCACATACATGAAGAAGATAAGAATCTAACCTTTTCCTTCCCTGTGCTGTGTGCCATAACAATACAGTACAGCACCTGTGGTAAAGTAAGTTCACGGTATTAAAATGTTGACAGCCTGGGAAAGCATCAGATGTGGTATTTTGAAGGGCAGTACAGCAGTGTGTTACAGACAGTTATTTTTCATGTTCTTTCATACAATACACGTAACTAAATTAAGATGGCCTGAGAAAAAAAGAGGCAAATGGACATAATAAAAAAGTGTCCTTTGGAAAACTTTCACAAACTTTCAGAGAAGCGAAAGGCAAAGAGGTAGTATCCTGATAGAAACTGGATATGACTTAATGACAAATAAACTTCAATAGAAGAATAGCTTAAGTTGGGTCAAATATCTGTCACAAATAATAAAAAACAAAGGAAATAAAGATGGTAAATGGGCTCAAGCCATAGATGATAGATAGATAGATAGATAGATAGATAGATAGATAGATAGATAGATAGATAGATAGATAGATAGATAGATAGATAGACCGACAGCTTCTAAAATAAATAAATCCACCATTCAGTCCATTTCTACTGCCATTTGCAGATTCATCATTTTCTCCCCAAGAAAATGAACACAAGTGCAAAATCACTGAAAAATCTAACTGGGATAAGACTTGTTGACTTTCTACTTGCCTCTCAACTATTTAAACTTATCAAGAATGACACCTTCCTCCTCTAGCTTCCAGACAATTCGGAGATGCACCAACTTAACCACTCATGTACTCTCCTCCAAACCCGCCAAAAGTAGGCTTCCCTGCACAGTCCATGCTTTCTCAGTCCTTGGTACCAAACTGTGGGAATCTCTCCCTTCTTTTCTTAAAAAAAAACATTCCTCTTAAGCCACTTCCTGCTCGCAAATAAAATCACATTTCAAGACTGGGAAAATGTAATTGCTATCTCTCTGGTCATACAACTTAACATTTTCAACCCCTCCCTCTGTCTGCATTTCTTGCTTGGACTCCATTTCTGATTGTGATTCTTTCAGCATACCAACCCTGATGCTACTCTGTATTTAATGCATGTATATACTGTGATTTTTTAGTCAGTCTGTATATAATGTCATTTACCTATTGCCTTTATATCCTCAAGCCAACTATAATATTCACTTTGTATATAATATATGTATATATATATATATATATATATATATATATATATATATATATATATATATATATATATATATATATATCACATTTTATGATTCTCTCTCAGTATGTCATATCATGTATCTATTGCATTTTCCCCAGGCTGAAACCGAAATGGGTCAAAAGAGATCAGAGCTCTACCTCAGTTAATAAATTCAAAATAAAAATAAATATAAAATGCATATATTGTATATTTTCCCAGAATTGGGTTTCTGGGTTGAAACCAGGATCTAAACCAAGCTTTATGGGTAAGAAACTTCCCTAACCATCATTGGAATTAAAATAAAATGTTAGGTCAGGAGAAGGGAGTAGAGTTCCCAATGAGAATTGCTGGGTAGTTGTGTTGGAGAGGGTTGGATTCTGAAGTACCTCAGAGGCAGGATCAGCACTAGAAGTCAAAGCCAAAAGAGGGGAACACAACCCTGTTGGAATAATGTGGAGCTATGAGATTAAACTCGTCTTTGGAGACTTTGGCCTTCTGAAGAAACTTGGGGATAAAGGAAATGAGTGAAAGTTTAAAAGAATCACGGAAGCCACTTCTGAATTAGTGCTTCTCAGGGAACCCATCCAAAAGGTGTAATAATGGAATTAGTGTTGGTTTGGGAGGCAAACAGAGTGAAGCAAAACTTGTATCCAACAATGGAATAGCTTCTGTGCTTCTGGGTGGTTGAAAGCTCACTAGTATAACATCGGAAGACAGTGAGTGAGACAACCTAGTAAACCATTGTCTTCTCTCAGAATGTGAATGGTTATTAATGAGATCTGTGGATATCTAATATTCTCATACTCTCACAAACTCCTTTCACAAGGGAGTAGGAGTGATCCATCCCTACCTGTTAACATAACATACATCTGCAGTGTTACTGGTGTAGATGGCTATTATGCCTCAGAGCACTGTGTTCTAAAATACTTGCAGAATAAGGAGGACTGTCTTCATTTCTAAAAATATTGATGTGCAGCCTAATGTCTTTTCTGGCCCTAGGTATATAACTTGTGTTGTATTACAGTTTGTATAACAGAAAAACATATATTCCTTTTTTGTTACTGGGTGCACAGACTTGTTCTCCCCCTCATAGATGCTGTCACAGCAGCTACAGTTAAAACAGTTAAATGTACCTGTTTTATTTAACTGGGAACGAATAGTGGAACACATATCAGATATTAGGAGAAATATAAATACAAATGCATTAAGTAAACATATAACTGATAATGGTTCAAAGCATTATTTTAAACTTAGGGTGATGGATAGAGTAGTTATGAATATGAGGAGTGGAGATTTAAATATTTTTTTGGAAATAAAAGAATATGAATGGATGGTAAGGCTGAGAGTAGATAGTAAACCAGGTATTAATAGTATGGCAAGTATAAAACCTATTTTAGTAAAAAAGCAAAAAGAAATAAAATACAAATGAAGGGATTTTTTTAACTTGTATTATGTTTATTATGTTTAATATGTGTTTTTAACAATCATGTGATGTTTTGAACAACTTTGACTTTAAATTTTATATGAATTTGTATATATGAAAAAGGGGAGGTGAGAGGATTGATATATGTGTTTGATAAGTTAGCTGGCTGACATGATTAATTGATGCTCCTATTTAACATGGATGTATTAACTGTTTTATAACGTAGTGAGGAAGGGTGTTAACCTGAAAGCTTTGCAGAATAAACTTATTTTTTGTTCCTGACATGTTTTTTTCTTGCTGATGTGCCTTTTAAAATGGCCACCCATCACAGGACAATGTTATCTGTCATGACAGCCACAGTCAGATGGGGAGCTTGAAGGATTTGCCCAGAAGTTGAGTTCTTGCAGTCACCAAATCAACTGCTCCTTGTAGGTTTTGGAAATTCTGGTTGGAAAGGCTGTGGGAGCTAAAATCTGATCTCACTGTGCCTCAGACAGCCACATTAACACTCTCATATGAAACATAGTATTGGAGCCATGTAGACTGTGGCTACCATATGCCCACAGATTCTTAGCAAACAGTAGCCGAAATGCAATAGTTCTGGAAGATGTAACTGACAGCCCAGTTGAGGAGAGGAATTATGTCCAAAGGTAGAAAGCCCAAACAAACAAACTGTCCAGTGAGCATCCAATGAATGGAATCAACTGGGACTTCGCATTTATTATTATAATGAACATTTTAGGGGCTCTAGTTTTGTGTGTGTGTGTGTGTATGTGTGTGTGTGTGTGTGTGTGTGTGTGTGTGTGTGTGTGTGTGTGTGTGTGTGTGTGTGTGTGTGTATGTGTCTATGTGTGGGGGGTGGAGTTGTGAGTGTGTATATTTTAATCAGTTATTCACTTATTTATTTCTACATTTGCTTCAAAATCATTTCTAAGACTGTAACAATGTCAGAATAGATGCTCTTGCTGCTAACAGACCATCCATTACTGGCATGGCCAGGAATCAGTCATCCGAGTACAGAAGCACCTTGGTGCTTTGCAAACTATGGTTTACAGCAATGACAAATATAAGCCTGGCAATTATCTTGGGAGCAATTATGAACACAAATATTGATGTCCAGACCTGTTAGTGAGTAGACCCTAGTGAGAAAAGCAGAAATATCCTTCACTGCTGACTGATCTTGATCTGAAAATAAGTATTTTGGAGGTCGAAAGAGCCAATGCAGAATACTTTGTTTAGACATGGAAGGACTGACTATGCAATAACTTTGGAAAAAAGAGTCATTGCAAATGCACTGGTTAGGGCATTCAAACTGAGAATTAGTCTGCGGAACATTATTTTCTTTCACACTAAGAAAAACCTTATGCTAAAGCCTAGCCCTTTCTGGTCAGTCAGGACAAGCTGGATGGCTCCCTTTTGAAGGAAGTCAACAAGCTTTTATCTGGCCACTCTGTTTTGACCTGGTGGGTCACGTTGATGATGAAAAGAATGCAGCCTGGAGGGGTAGAGGAATGGGATTGTGCCACCTCTGGATATAACTGTCCTGTACCACATATCCTGTATGATGGCCACCCAAACTGACAGGTGGTGGGACAGTTGATGCTGAATGTCTCAACAGTGGAAAAGTTAGGCAAGGTGTAAGACATCAAACTGCCTATCCCCAGAAGGATCATGTGGTATTTCTGAATGAAATGCAGATTATTGTCATTTGTAGGTGGACAGTTGTTCTGGAATCCACTATGACCACATCAGACTTTCCAAGAGCCTTTGGCATTATTCTGCTGTTGGCCAAATTAAAACCAAACTTGACATAGGCTGTGCTGTGTCCATGAAAATTAGCCTTGATGATCTTTAAATTAACTCCAGCATCAGTAAGAGTCTTACCTTTTTAGTGATTGTTTTTAAATAATAATTTAGCATTAACGAACTAAGGAGCAGAGTCCCATCAAAAGGGTATTTATGTATTTTGACCTTTGTTTCATCAGCAAAGACAGTGAGATGGAGCCAGGCATAACATCTTACCACTGGACCAGTACCTGTTGCCCCAGCAGAACCTTCAACTGCATTAACAACTACACACTTCTATGGTTAGGTTAGTCATACAAGATAGCCTTGACATCTAAGACTAAAATTACATTTCAGGTCCCTGCTGCCCTACCCACCCACCCGGCAGAAACTGGTTCATCTAATTTACTATCTCCCTCTCTCTTTTCCTCTCTCTGGAAGTGAAGCATATGTGCCAAAAATTTAGGGCCTTTAAAAAGAAAGTGGAGGACATATGCACATACTTCCCTAATCTGACCAATGTGCTAGACACCTGTTTGGTGAACAGTGGGGCTCTGCAGAGTTACAGTTTTCTTGAAAGCAGTGACCACAATAATGGAGTCAATCTAAAGAGTCTGCAGTTAACACGTCCAATACTTAGCAGGATGGAAGACCTTGTCTGACATATCTGGGTTGGAGGTAACCACATTGGTGTTCCATCATGCAGACTTGATCTTCAACTAAACCATCTTGTCAGCTGGGGATCAGAGAGGCAGAAGACTTGGGAGACTAGAAGGCATCCTGTTGTTTGAGCTCAAGTCAGTGATGGGGAAGGAATCCATCCTTAAATCTGATCATTTCAAGAATTTCCTCAAACTTGGATTTATTAGTCAGGGACGGTGCAGTTAGTTTCCTTATTCCTGTTAATTCTTATTTTATGTCTGAAACTCAACAAGAGTGAAGGAAAGACATGTACAATTCTTTGAGAAAGAGAATGGTAAACACAAAAACAGGAATACACTGGCCTTAGAGTTGCAGAAAAATATGACTAGAAAGGAAAAGATAAAGTAAGCTTTCAAGAAAAAAATAATTGTTTTCTCCATAACTGTATACATCTTTTAGAAAGCCTGGAACCTTTTAGAAGATGCAACTGCCTTCAGCATATATAAAAAAGGGATCTGGGCAGCATCCTGATTCACATGGTATTGCTGGCAAGAATAAAGGTTCTGGAAGTCTAAGGAAATTTTAGATGACAGGCTAAGTCCTGCCATCAGGACTGCAGATGATGAAGATGGAACTCCCAGTATCGGATCTGTAACTTTTACAATCGGAGACCAAGAATGTTTGTGTTTAAGATATAAATGTGGATTCCCATATCCTGCAGTGATGCACAACGCATTATGAAAAGTATGAATTATAGTATTAACACAAAAAAAGTCATATCACAGTTACGTTAAAATAAATATGAACTGTTGGCAGTATCAACTTTTATGTTATATGAAAACACATTCCATGTTATCACATATTCTAATTAGAGAAAAAAAGGCATTTTGCTAACATTAAAATATTTGTCAAACTGTAAACCTTAATAAAATAACGGAAACTAGAAAACACAGTAAAAATATATTTTGGCAGTAATCTCACTGAATTTTATATTACTGTTTCATTTTTTATCAGTCTCTGTAGTTTATTCCCTGACTTTTAATTCTTTAGTGATCTGCATAGGTGTTCAAATACAACTTTAATTAGCATATATCAGCTGAAGTAGCTGATATATGTTTTAATAATATGAAGATTTTATGGTATCTGTATTTCTTTTAAGACTGGAAAAAAAGGCTTTTTTACAATGTCTACTTTTCCAAAAAAAACAGCCAGCTTTAGACTATACTAAAAACTATTCCTAATTTAAAAAAAAAATAAAATAAGCAATAACAATAGTATGCCTTAAGTGACCCTGTGAGCAGTGAACAGATGAGGGCTCTTGTTTTACATAAGGAGAGCTAACCCTTTATTCTCTTCAAGGGCACTTCTTTGAAAGTAAGCTCTGAAGAACAGCTTGGTTTCCCAGCAACAGAAGACTTGAGTAGTTGGAGGCCCTGAGAAAAACATTGTTGCATTTGTTCTAAGGAGATATCACTCGAACCTGAAATTAATGTCAAAGATTTTGAGTGCACTTTGTACAGACTCTTCACTGAATGAGGTCTGTAGGTTTATGCATGGCTGTATGTATTGTAATACCAAAAAGAATAACCATCTTTCAAACGCATTAAAAGTTTTACTAGCTCAGTTCTTAATACAAATAATTGTTCTATATGGCTCCTTTCAGTAATTAACAAGACTAGAGCAGAGTTATTCAATATTTTAATCTGCCGGCTATTCATTAAGGTACATGTTATGTGATAAAACTAGCAGTTTCATGTGTCTGGTATGTGCATTGAAATGAGCATTAACAGAAAAAAAGGATTGCATTGACTAGTTCACATCCCATATGCTTCCTGTGCCCTGCGATACTTTATAGTTAAAAACAATCATGATGAAAATAAAATGATATTGCATGATCTGTATTATTTATTTTTATTTTATTTTATTAGAAATAAGTATACCTTCTAAGTCTATTATGTAATACCCGTTCATTATACTTATGTGATAGGCTACGCAAACTGTGTACATCATTAGAAAGTAAAGACCAGTGGAAGAAGCAGATGAGAGTTCATGTTTGTCACTGGCTTGAAGCCTCTAAGTGCAGACATGTGTGGTTGGGCATTTAACCAAGCAGAACAGATAAAATCAGACTGCCCAACTAGTTTTCCTTCTGATATACATGCTCTGTGGTATAACTGCTATAAAACAAAAGAGAAAATGTCATTTAATTAGAAACGTTGCTACTAGACAAGTAACATTTGAATGAGCAAGGAACCAATCTGTACATGTCTGATAACTTACTGAATTAAACTCTAAAGACTGCTGCAGTCAGTTTGTGTTAAACAACATAAAAAAACACAATAATTTGGTTTAACTGAGACCAGCCTTTGGTACTTCCTCTGCATCTTTGTCCCTCCCCCAGACGTACTAAACGTCCGTGTAGGGCTAGCTTAGTCCTGCACAGAAGCGACTGTTTAAGAGCAGGATGGCAGTGTGCCATGCATATTAATAAGGCGTGCTGCCCGAGCTCCTAGGCTTACACAGAGTGTGTAAAAGTGCAGAGGGTGTGTCTGAGAACAGAGCTCTCAGAATAAACATACCCCTGCAATGTAGAATAGTAGAAAGGGGTATGCAATGAGCGAGACCACTCACAGGTGTCTGCATATCATCACCAACAGTCCCCCTTGTGTATAACAGCAACAGAATGTAGTAATAAAATGGAGAAACCCTAATTTTTGTTATAAAATCCGATTGAAGCTAATCGTAGGTGCACGGGTGTGCCCATCGCTTAGCTACGGTTAAAGCAGCTTAAAAGGCTGAAGAGGATAACAAAGAAGATATATGCAAATGAAGCAATACAGCAATAGTGTAGTGGGCAGAGCATTCACTTAACGAGCAAGCATTCCCGGTAAGAGTCCCACTACAGCACATTCTATTTTACATGGCAAAGCACGTTATGACCAATAACTTTTGTTGCATAACCCACTAAGTAACATATATTTATGAACTGGAGTACTGCAGTAAATGCACATGTGAGGTGTCAGTATCACAATGAATAAGGCACTAGTAAGCAGGTCTAAGCACAGATAAGCAGTAGTAAGCATAATTAAGCACTAGTTAGCGAGCGTAAGTCCGTTTGCTGGACGGTAAGCAGTGCCTACACTGGCTAAGCAATTCTAAAGCTAACTCTCTGTAAGCAGATGTAACGGCAGGTTAACAGTGCTTACCATTGCGCAAACCCACTTACAACTGTTCAAAAGTGCCTTAATCACTTTGTATACAATGGCCCTTGTTCTGCCCACCAACAAAATAAATAGCCATGTAGGTCTCGAACCCAAGACCCTATACACCATAGTCCCAGTAGTTATCCACCAAGCCATTACAGAAGTACAGAAAAATGAAGTAGTAGCAAACAAGTCCTCACCATAGTATAACCAAAGTGAACCTGTGAAAGGCATCGGTATACAGTCATATCTGCCATAACCCACTACATAACATAAATATGTGAACTGGAGTACAGCAGTAAGCCCAGAAGTGCGGTCTAATTGTAATAGAGTGTTGAAGTCCCCAACAAAACACAAGGACCCCACAGAGTGTACGTACATATCAATCAGGGATACCAGGCATACATATCAAATGTAATGAATGATAACACAATGCCAAAAAGGCATTGTAATGAAGGTCTAATGTAAGCAATGCTAAGCATTGCACAGGCCATCTTAGGAGCTGTGAGCAATGTGTAGACCAGCTAACTTTTTGTGCCCAGTGGTATACCCCTTTAAACAATGCCAACCTTAGGTAAGCAGGTTTGCCCATAGCTTAGCCTTTTCAAAACCGGCCAGTCACGGAAAAGTGTGGGAAATCGGCCCTACTTAAACCCAAGAGGGGAGAATACATCTCATAACTGGTTGTAGCTTTCCCTTGCAGGCACTATGGCAGTAAGGGGAGAAGCGGTGCGCTTCCGGGAACAGTGCTGGTGCATCCAGGAGCCAAGGTCATGGCAGGACTCCTAGTTAAAGACCATGCACAGAGACTGCTGCAGGGCCATTACCAGGGCTCCCATAATAAGGTGTAGGCCTGGGACCATCTCGCCCGAGACCTCACCAGTGCCACTGGCATACCCCGAACTGGTGAGCAGGTCAGGCACCACTATGCCGACCTAAAGCGGCTGAAGGGTGACCTCTTGGAGGAGTGGCTCCAAGAGGCTAGAGTATCAGGGGATGTACCAGACGTGTGTAAGGATCACCCCAGTATGTGTGTAATAATTGCCAGCTCAGGTATATCATAGATAGGTATGACTAAATATTCCTATTATGTCCCCCACAGCTGCAAAGGAGCAGGCCGCGAACCAGGAGGCCCACATCTGCAGCCTAGCATGGTTGCAATGCAAGGCAGGTCAGTAATACTCATGCTTTTATTGTCATAGGAAATAAAAATAAAAGTAGCAGTAAATTAATTGCTAGTATAAAACCTGTATTGTTCAAGGCAAGTACTGCATACACTAGAGAATATGGCAGGAAGAGTCTCATATTGTTTGTATATCAATAAAAGTGTAATATCCTGACAAAACAGGTCTAACTGCTGGACTGCATGTGCATATTCTGGTATCATATGGTAATGTAGATTTGCAATCATGTAATAGTACTGTAGTATTAAATCCAAAATAAACGTGGCAGGACACTGCTATATGACCAAGATTTTTTAATAAGAACACAGAAATACAAAGATGAGCGCTTTCGGGTAACAACCCTTCTTCAGATAACAACATGACATCCATTCCTAAAATTTAAACCATCAGCCAGCCAATGAACAATCGTAAAAAGTCCGCCTATTTTTAAGGGCGGGCTTCATAGGTATCACATCATTCAAACCCGGACTCCTGTGAGCCATCAACTCAATAATCCATTTGGACTCTATTGTTTCTGTTAAAAGTTTTATATCACCACCCCTGTTATTCAACCTTACATTAACAATGGCCCTAAAATTAAAACTATGTGTGGGATGTACCTGAATATGTCTGTAAAGGGCATTATGTTCATCAAGATTTCTAATAGAGGAGAGGTGCTGTAGCACCCTCACCTTGAACATATTATTCGTCTTCCCCACATAGAAACAGGGACACTGTGAACATCCTGCCAGGTATACCAAATCAGTTGTCCTACATGTGGCCTTTGCCTTACAATTAAAAACTTTTCCACTCACAGGGTGTCTAAAAGTCGTATCCCTATTAATATGCGGACATGCTTTACAGGATCCACAAGGTACACTACCTGCAGTTGCTTTGAATGATTTTTTATTAGTTATAAACGTCTCACTACAAAGTAGATCCTTCAAGTTTTTATTCCTCCTATATCCAAAACATGGTCTATCACCTACTATGTCCCTTAACTTACTATCACTTTTCAAAATGTTCCAATTTCTACTAACTATTCCCCTAATATCACCAATATTGCTACTGTAGGTAAACATTAACTTAAGCTTGTCTGATCTATTATGAACTTTGGGGGGCCCCAACTCACCTTCTACATGTCAAAGCCACGGTTTAAACTTGTTTGTTCTTAGCCCCTTACTACCATCAACCATTTTCTTCACCAACCCCTCTCTATATCCCCTTTCTTGAAAACAATTTTTTAATTTATTAATCTCTTTTTCATATTGGGAATCTTCCAAACTGATCCTAGATGTCCTACCAATCTGCCCCTGTATGATATTGGGAAATGTGAAACGTGGGTGCATGCTGTCAAAAGATAGCAAGGTATTTTTCCAACAGTCCTTTCGATGTATACGGGATGAGAAGCCTTCTTCCTTCTGTAGCACGCATACATCTAGGAAATCTATCTCAGTGTAAGAGCTATTGATGGAAAACCTGAGGAAAGATGTTGTGGAATGCAAATATGCAACAAACGTCCCCAACAATTCCTGATCCCCTCTCCACAAAAGGAAGACATCATCCACAAAACATGTGTATGTCTGTATATATGGCATCCAATCAGCATTACCAAAAATGGTTGCTTTTTCCCAATATGAGAGGACAAGATTTGCATAGGTGTTAGCGCAGGGGGTCCCCATAGCTATCCCCTGAGCTTGTCTATATGTTTGTTTAGCACCAATGAACAGATTGTTTTCCAAAACTAATGTTAATAAGGTCCTGATCAGGGCTATATTCTCATCAGCCTCACCAAGGTCCCTTAAAAGTTCAATCACGGCTTTTACACCATAGTCATTGCTTATCACAGTAAATAAACTATGTACATCCAAAGTTACCATTAGGAACCTATCTTGTGATCTGGCATGATTCACATCACCCAATATCTTCAAGAAACCCCCTGTGTCTGTCAATACACTGGTGAGTTTGTCAACATATGGTCTGCACTATGGGTCGGAGAGGTGGGTCTATCAGGGATTTGTGTATCTTAGGCAAATTGGGAAAAAGCAACCATTTTGGTAATGCTGATTGGATGCCATATATACAGACATACACACATTTTGTGGATGATGTCTTCCTTTTGTGGAGAGGGGATCAGGAATTGTTGGGGACATTTGTTGCATATTTGCATTCCACAACATCTTTCCTCAGGTTTTCCATCAATAGCTCTTACTCTGAGATAGATTTCCTAGATGTATGCGTGGTACAGAAGGAAGAAGGCTTCTCATCCCGTCTACATAGAAAGGACTGTTGGAAAAATACCTTGCTATCTTTTGACAGCATGCACCCACGTTTCACATTTCCCAATATCATACAGGGGCAGATTGGTAGGACATCTAGGATCAGTTTGGAAGATTCCCAATATGAAAAAGAGATTAATAAATTAAAAACATTTTTCAAGAAAGGGGATATAGAGAGGGGTTGGTGAAGAAAATGGTTGATGGTAGTAAGGGGCTAAGAACAAACAAGTTTACACCATGGCATAGACATGTAGAAGGTGAGTTGGGGCCCCCCAAAGTTCATAATAGATCAGACAAGCTTAAGTTAATGTTTACCTACAGTAGCAATATTGGTGATATTAGGGGAATAGTTAGTAGAAATTGGAACATTTTGAAAAGTGATAGCAAGTTAAGGGACATAGTAGGTGATAGACCATTTCTTGGATATAGGAGGAATAAAAACTTAAAGGATCTACTTTGTAGTGAGAAGTTTATAACTAATATAAAATCATTCAAAGCAACTGCAGGTAGTGTACCTTGTGGATCCTGTAAAGCATGTCCGCATATTAATAGGGATATGACTTTTAGACACCCTGTGAGTGGAAAAGTTTTTAATTTTAAGGCAAAGGCCACATGTAGGACAACTGATTTGGTATACCTGGCAGGATGTTCACAGTGTCCCTGTTTCTATGTGGGGAAGACGAATAATATGTTCAAGGTGAGGGTGCTACAGCACCTCTCCTCTATTAGAAATCTTGATGAAAATAATGCCCTTTACAGACATATTCAGGTACATCCCACACATAGTTTTAATTTTAGGGCCATTGTTAATGTAAGGTTGAATAACAGGGGTGGTGATATAAAACTTTTAACAGAAACAATAGAGTCCAAATGGATTATTGAGTTGATGGCTCACAGGAGTCCGGGCTTGAATGATGTGATACCTATGAAGCCCACCCTTAAAAATAGGTGGACTTTTTACTGGTTGTTCATTGGCTGGCTGATGGTTTAAATTTTAGGAATGGATGTCATGTTGTTATCTGAAGAAGGGTTGTTACCCGAAAGCGCTCATCTTTGTATTTCTGTGTTCTTATTAAAAAATATTGGTCATATAGCAGTGTCCTGCCACGTTTATTTTGGATTTCATATGCTTTTGCTTCGTTGGCAGGGCTTTGGTGTCAGCACTGAATATTTTCTTGGATTTTTACTGTAGTATTAAGCACTGTTACTCACACCATGCACCATAAATTGAATGTGTAGAAATGCCTGTATATAACAGGTGTAATCACCAGAGGCCATTTAGTACAACTGAGAGACACATAAATAGTAAACAGGGAAAATGCAGGCAACAAAAAACAAATAGCACATGCAACTGAGATGTGAACTGTTGTTTTTTTTTAGCACACACAGCCACGGTTCGAATCCTGCCAGTGGAAGTAGTCTGCATACAGAATCATACCTCACAAATGTACAGATATGTCCAGAATGTCTATTAAAGTGGCCCATATCTATTGCCTATCAACCTGTCTCCCTGGGAAATCAGGGGGATGATCCCAGATGTATAAGCAGCAAACAGGAAATACAACACAACTGATTGATACGCATCTATGACAACAAACCTGGCACACTAGCAACTCCACAATATCTTATGTGACTAAGAAGACATGTATGTCCCATTTACACCCCAACTTGTTAATCTGTGGTCAGAGTGTGCACAGTAACAGAGTGAGATATATGTGCATAATAGTAATGTGGAACCTGGTACTGTGCATGGGAACATTCAGATAGTGCTAATAAGCATTCCTCCCACAGGTCTGTCAGATACCAACACTGTGCCCAGAAATACAAGAATGATATGCAGTTAGTCTGAATAATGAGGTATTACACATCACTGTCACCCACACAGTCCTACAACATATGACTGTCTTGGAAATCTGTAAAAGAGTGTTTTTATACAAAGTCAGAATGCATAAGCACAGGGGATTAATAAGACAGAAAGCAGATTGGAGATATACAGCAATATCAATATAGCAGACACAACTGTGATGGACAGTGTTTAAGTTGTAGCAGACACAGCCATGATCTGAATCCTGGGAGTGGAATTAGACTGCATACAGATTCATACCCCACAACTGTACACATGAGGCCAGAATGTCCAGTATATGTGCCCATATTTGCAGCCTGTCACCCTGCCTCCCTTGTAAGTCTGTGGGATGACCCCAGATGTGTAGCCAGCAAACAGGGAATACAAGTGATTATCAACCATCATGCAAACACACCTATCACTGTAACAACCCCCAAAACTGTTAGGTGAGTAATATTTCAAGTATGTCCTATCTACAATCTCATGTTGTCAAGCTGTGACCAGAGTGTGTACAGTAACAGAGTGAGATGTATGTGCATAATACTAATGTGTAATCTGGAACCTTGTGTGGCAACAGTCAGGTAGTGCTAACAAACATTGCTCCCACAGGTACGTTGGATACAAACACTGTGCTGAGAAATACAGACTGATATAACCTGTACTAGTACCGTCCACCCTGATATTGTAGGGGATTGTGAGTGTTGCAGTTTCTCTTAATAATAAAGTATCACTGGTAACTGTTGCCCACACTGTGCTACATAATATAACTGTGTAGGAAAGCATATATATGTGTGTGTCAGGTCACTAAAGGTGGAAGAGGGCAATATTCTAGATATGTCCGGGCACACCAGCATGTGGTCAACACATGGTCAGACTCTGTGCAGAAAGAGTTGGATAGCATAGTGCAAAACATCAACTCAGAATCCAGGCATATGTGTACAAACACTTAGTCATTGTTAACAAACATTCTCCACAGGTATACCAGGTAAGAGGTGTATACTGCAGGTAAAACCGGTTCATGTGTAATGATGTTGACAGCCATATCAGTGTCCAATATAGGTCTATAGGGTAGTGTAGTAAGACTTGTAAGGTACAGATAACAGCACTGACTAGGAAAGTAACGTGGAGTACAGGAATATACTACTTGTTAATTAACATCTTTCTCCCCCACCACCTTATCTCCAACAATAATCAACATACCCACCCCAACTGGTATGTACTGACTCTGATAATGTCCAGTTGTTTGATAAATATTTTAATGGTTCCCATGCATGTGCCATATTGAATTATTCCAACGTTGTTGGCATGGTGCCATCAATGTACCTGCATACTGTTCGTATTGACACTGTGGTCCCATATATGTATATGTTTTGTTTGCTATGCAACTGTTCCATATCTGGTGTTTGGGTTAATGGGAATATCTATGCATGCTGTTAAAACTAACCCTGAAATGTGTTGACTATTACTAACCCATATATGATGTTGAAATCTAAACACTATGGCATGCTTGGGAAGGCCAGTCCCAGCAGACCCACCTCCCTGTCTGTTGGTCCTGCACCACTTTCGGGTGGAACCACCTCAGGGGATGGGGCTCACCCCCCAAGAGTGGGCACGGACAGGCACCTGTCACCCATCACCAGGTCAGGGTCATGGTGCGTAGAGTGATCAACTAGAAGTTTAATGATCTTCTATGCCAGATCAAGGGCTGCGTGTCACGATTAGAGAGTCAGCCTGGCTTGGCGGCTTAGCCCCCAGCAAAGCCACCTTCAGGACTGTGAAGGTGCAGTGGTGACTGCCCATGGGTGGGGACCTCAGTCCCACTGTTACCACTAGGGGGCTTGTGGGTTTCCACAAAAAAATCACTCCACATACAAAGCTGTCCATTCCGCACACATGTCCACTGGACACATGTAATCCGGTCTAACTGGCATCACAACTTATTATTGTGGTCCTCACCCCTCTCCCAGGGGTTTGAGTGTCCAAATCTACCTCCAAATTCAGTGTATATGTACAGCTGTTGCTGTAGAAGAAATGGGCAGCTATGGACCTTCCCTACACCCTTCCTGCCCATCCCTAGCTGTTTTCCCTGCTGTCTTTCCCTCTTTGTGCCCCTTTTTTCACCACTTTCCTATCAACCCCTTTTTCTTTTCTTTTAAAGAAATTAGCATGGGGTAAGTGGCAGTAAGCGAGTTTAAACCTGTTTGCGCAGGGGTAAGCGATGCTTACACAGGTTAAGCAATTTAGAAGCTGAGTATAAGAAACTGTAACTGGACGTTAGCAGTGCTTATCTCCGCGCAAACATGCGCAAACCCACTTACAACTGCTTTAAACTGCCTTAATCACTCTATATCTAAAGGTCCGTGTTCCACCAAGCAACAAAATAAACAGCGTCTGCAAGGCTTGAGCCCAGGACCCTGCACACCATAGACAAAGTGATTTACCACTACACCATGCCAGATATTCATAAATCTGATGTTTTCAGAAACATCATCCAGTCCAGTCATGCAACAGTACAGAGAATGTATACCAACATTTAGATGTGTGTGTGTGTAAATATATTAATATCTAAACAGATACAGCATATCTATATATGTATATATATATATATATATATATATATATATATATATATATATATATATATTTAGAAATATATACATATATATAAATATATATGAACAAATATGCATGCAAATGTCAACATCGACACGTATATGTCTACACTTATATGTCTGCATATACACAGCAAGTATATGTACGCAGATATATATCTATGTAGGTATATACAGACATAGTTATATATATGTAAGCAGATATATATATATATATATATATATATATATATATATATATATATAGGTATATATATATATATATATATATATATATATATGGCCATACATATGTAGATAGCAATGGTAGATTAACAGAAACATACATGTTGCAATGCACCATTAATGGGGTTGAGAGGCCCCAGACAATATACATCTTGTATAAATTGGCATACCCCCCACAGCCAAACACATTTGCCCTGCAATACACTACCAAGTGTTGCAGATCCCATAACCAGGACCTGACACAACATGAGCACAAGATGTTAACAGTACTACATTCCACCTGTATGATGTCAGGGTGGTATTGATAACTTATCATGCAGTACAGTCTGGTTCCCATAGAAAATGTAAAATGTGGAAGCTATCAACATCCCCAGGATACATATTTACAGACACATATATGCAGATACAGATATACACACACATATATATATATATATATATATATATATATATATATATATATATATATATTAATATATATATATATATGTATACGGGTCTAGGACAAATGCTCAACTAGCATATGTCCAAATCACAAAACATCAAACACACATACACAAAAGCGCTTAAAATCGAAAAGCGCTTCCGTGTATGTGTAGTTCAAGAAAAACAAATCTACGTTTCTGCAGGGTGGCTTCACCCCCCTGCACCCTCACACCCTCCCTACTTTATTATTCTCACTCCGAGATTGTGCTACAGTGGAGAAAAGAGAATTTTCCCTTACCTGCACTGTAGTCCAATCTACGAAACAGGCACTCATACACGGAAGCGCTTGTTGATGTTAAGCGCTTTCGTGTATGTGTGTCCGATGTTTTGTGATTCGGACATATGCTAGTCGAGCATGTGTCCGGATCCCATATATATATATATATATATATATATATATATATATATATATATATATATATATATATATATATATATATAGATATAGATAGATATAGATATACAGGTGACTGCACCTACACACACAGAGATATGTACAGTAAGATACTTATGTAGTAGGCACACACAATATGGTACAGCCACTATGCCTACAGTTAATACCTAACAACTAGACACTGGATGAGCCACTCATACAAATGACATTCATTGCCTGCAACATACACCCACAGAGAGGTCATAGGATAAACACCACACACAGGTTTGCAGAAATGAAATACCTTTATTTATGTACTATTACAGATTTATATGTCATGTCATATAGCTGTTCAGACACTGACATCCATATCAACAGAGTAATGCAACTGTGAAGCAGTTATACTAATACAGTAGTGTGGAAAGGTCCACAAATGTTGCTGCTCAAGCCAAGCCCTTCAATTCATACAGTAGTAAAGACAGACTGGGCCACAGGATACCACGCAATCAACAGTAAGTGATGGAGGTGTATAGTACAGCAGCCTCTATCTACACTCTGTACACAATCACTAGGTGGTAAAGACTTCAGTTGACCAAATGGGATGTAACTGTTACATAACAAGGCATAACTGACACCATTATAGGCACACTGGCAAACAGAACAGTCTGTATGGCAGGAGGAAGTAGGCTTGCAGTAACCCACTTTATGTAAGTAATGTCAAGATAGGTGACATGTATGGTACTGTACATCCAGATACCTTAAGGCAGCTCACCCCTAATACCCCCACATTTTGTAACAGCCTAGGTTATGCATGGTGCATCCCTCCTCCTATACTCAGTAATACAGGGCCATATATCACTCTTATATACACTGGCCTCTGGAGTGCATATGGGCACACATGTTTTGTGTAGGTGAAGCCCTCACATATATGGCCCCAGCCCCATTGTATGTGTGGGGGATACAACAGCAGTGGACTGCTGGCAGGCATAGCAGTGTGGTATATGTATATGTGCATATGTATCTCTATCTATATATGTGTAGACATATACTGCTCTGTATATGTATATATCTGGGTGTGTATATGCATATATATGTACATATACACACCCATCTGTATATGTCAATATGTAAATGTGTAATTATCTATATAGATATCTGGATAATCATATGCACATACATATTCACCATATGTCCTGAACATGGGGTGTAGCCTTACCTCAGCCCCTATAGTCCCACCTTAGTAGCGCAAGGGGATGTCAGGCATGTATAGCAGGTATATTAGCAGACTATTGCTACTGTAATAGGGATTGTCTTCACAGACATGGTGTGTGTGGGAGGTCACATCTGCCTTTCACATGTGTGCCATTGGCTACTGACAGACATCCTAAGGACATTATAGTACAGTACCGCTGCAAGCACGTAATGCTCCTGTGGACTACAGCAGAGATATTGGCCAATAGATGTGGACATTCTGACACACTCTATACAGTCCAGAGGTATACACAGACCACCCTTAGTGCAGAACATGTGGACCAAGCCTGACAATACCCATGTAGATGGGTATAACACATAATGACTGGTATACATTCACCTCCATAGGTTATGCATTCACACACCCCTGTCTGTTCTGACACATAACAACTGCTGGTAGAGAGGTGCCATGGACACATACTACCCACCAGATATTGACATACATCTGTACAGCATCCCACTGCTCTGTCTGACATACATAACTGTTAAAGGAGGCCTGGCACCAGTACATCTGGCAAGTATCTGGACATGACACCTCACTGGGTAAGTACACTAAGCTGCTAGGCATGCAACAAAGCACTGTGCAGGCTACAGGCACCCTGGCTCAACACTGGCCTACATCTCCTATGGGGGAATGCACATGTACCTGCATATATAGCAGGCTCTACAGGCATGTCACAGCACAGGGTAAGATACACTTGTGTGAAAGTGCATAACTACAACCAATGTGAACACAGCCACAGCCACATATGGTAAGCTAGCATAATATTACAGTATATGGACTATCTGTTCAACATCATCCTCATATGGGCCACTCACACACCAACCCTACATATACTGGGCCACTACACAGTGTGGTCTGATGCCGTCTGTGGTATGTATGTGTATGGCCCTACAAACATGTAAGCCAATATGGTAACATACAGTGGACCAGCATGTAACATCAGAAAGGACGGGACCTAGGACGATGACATCTACCACAGTCTGTACACAGGCCAAGCTACATATTAACAATATTCACACTGTCGACATTCACCATAAGTACACAGACCTCAGTACTGTACAAACAACCACAGAATGTCCAGGTTATATTGTCAAATATAACCTCTACTGTACATAGCATGTGTAACAGTCTGATATCTCACTGGCTTGTTATCAGATATGATGACACTAATTATGGTGTACAGCACATATGCGCCTCTTAATGCATGACATATGTACAAAGGTTAACTGAGTTATGGCTGGAAGCACATACACAGGGCCAATATTACATGTTGCTGTGATAACATCATACATTTACTGTTGTAACAGGGTTTGTTGCAACATATGTCCTATGAGGGATATGAAGTCAGTAACTGTCACTGCTTTCACCATCTACAGACTGCAATCCTAACACTACCTTCTGAAATTCAGATACATGCTTTGTGGGTAACACATGAAACCAAAGGTACCACACACTGCCCAGTCTGCAGATGACCTTACAAATGGGGAGTCCTCATAAAAATAGAACTGACATGGCAGGTATTAATACATGTAGGACAGCCATATCCACACACACCCTGTTAAACCAACATTACTCCGAATGCAGTATAGCAGCACTTTCACTCTGTAGTCAGGTCAGGCACATCCCCCTCCTGTGTGTTGGCCTGTTTCCACAGTGTATGTTGTCAGAGGTAAATCCCCAAACCATCTGAGATGCTATTTGCCAAACAACAGATCGAGTTCCTGCTCACAGTGAATGAAAAGGCCCAACACCAACATGATATTCCTAGATATTGGAGTGTGTTTTCATGCAATTGGCTATGGGAATGTTACCACAGCTGTTCCACATGCAATCAGCTAGGGGAGGGCTGCAATTCCTGCAAATGCCATCAGCTGATCATGAGCATTACCTAAAATACATGTACTGCTGCCTAAGCAAAGCAGGTGTAGGTCTGCACATCCACCAGTGAGGGAGTGAGAGAGGCAGACAGAGGTAAAGACAAGTCAGGGAGGGGTGGGAGAGTAAAATTTTAGCATGTTTGTGTTACACACCAACCAGCACAGGATATCAAACCCCTGACGACTATGTAGTGCTGTCACAGTTCTATGCAGTTATTGGATGTGCCACATAGGTTACCTGTTACAGAGCCCACAGAACATATATGTGATGATGAGTGGCATCTACAACAGGGATATGGTAGCTATACGGTAGGTGAAGTACACATGCTTGTCTGCATGAACAAGTGCAGCGTCAACACAGCTACACTCTCACAGGGATGCACAAACATTGACTCACTTGGCAGGGCCAGGATTGCAACTCATTACTAGTGAGACTGCCACAACACATTACTGTGCAGGTATCAAATGCACCACACGGGCTATACGTAGGTTATATTGGCAAAGGGAATGGGGAGATGTCTGACATCAGACAGCATGCTTCAGCATACCAATGGGGGTTGTAGTGAGTGTGGATGTGATCATACGCATCATACAAAACACACACAAAGACACAAGGTGCCAGTACTGACATGCATGGGTGCATTGCTGCATGAGTATGTGGTGGTTGACTGTGCCAGATGGCTATACAAGACTAGGTAATGGGTATACCTTGACATCAGCCCACATGATAATGGACTGCATTGTGGCTCAGGGCTGCAGCTTCTGCATTTTCCTACACAGGTGGGTATTGTAACCACCATCCAGTCACCTGGGTGACTATTGCATGTGGCCAGTGTTGTGCATCGCTTGCCATTTATGTGTTCCTTAGTCCATGGCATGCATGGTGTCTGGGATGTGCACACCTCCCACATGCATGTACAGTGACATGTGAAACTGTACCTGGGGTGTCTGGCCCATGTTGTGTACACAGATTTTCATTAGCTGTGCTAGTCTTGGCCACCTGTGGTGGGAACTGGTAATGGACAGCAGGTTTACCGTGCACCTACATTGATAGCATGCTAATGGGCATTCCCTGGTGTCCGTGGCATCTCTCCATACAGGGCATGTTTTCAGGCATGCTATGTCCTTTGTGGGTCACATGACAGGTGTTGCAGATGTCCAGTGGGGAACATGGAGAAGGTGCACTGTCTGCATGTACATGCCTATTGGACAGATGGACAGGGTGCCATGCCCTCTGTAGCCCACTGCAATCACTCCATAGTTACTATCAGTGGCCTATATATAGTGCACTACCCACATATTGGCTGTTGCCTAGGCATGTGTGTGTGTGTGTGTGCGTGTGTGTGTGTGTATGAAACATTTGTTGAGAGTGTGCTCTGGGTAATACTGGGGTTGCTAATTGTGATTGCCTGGCCTTGATGTCAGATGTATGGATATGGAATTTGCACCCCAGCCACTTGGCTATTTCACATCTGCTATCCCTGTACAGTGGACATTGTGATATTAAATAGGGCCACCTTATAAGAAATTTGCAAAACCCAGTCCACATGGGACCCAGGTGTCACACACTCACACCCACCTCCACCTCCACACAGGATACGAGTTACAAACACACACACACACACACACACACACACACACACACACACACACACACACACACACACACACACACACACACACACACACACCCACACACACACACACACACCCACACACACACACACACACACACACACACACACACACACACACACACACACGCACTCACCAGTTATGTCTGAGAGTAGAACCTCTACCTAACTAGTTTATTACACTACAGCTCTACACAGTTATAGTAAACACCATGGAGATTACTAGAATACTTTTTCCCTAAAGGTGTATATCACACTGGATGACATCAGCAGGATTGCCAAAGTAGGACATTCAAATTGTAGTGAGTGTGGCTAGGCTAAAATGCATTGTTCCCTACACAGACAGTGACACACACACACAAAACATCCGCAACTGATATGTGTTGGTATAGAACCCCTAACAAAGATCTATATCACACTACAGCATGGAGCTGATATGATGCACCATGGGGATTACTGGAGAATTCCTTCCCCAAAGGTGTATTTCACAATGAATGACATCAGCAGGATTGCCAAAGTAGGGCATTTGAATTGTATTGAGTATGACTAGCCTGTAATGCATTTCTCCCTACAATACATTGAAACACACACAAAACAGTTAGAACTGCCATGGGTGGGAATAGAACCCGGCCAGACTTCTAAATCAGACTACAGTAGCACGCAATATGGCATGCACTATGGAGATTACTGAGCTACAACCTTCCCAGAGGTGTATTTCTAGGTGGATGACATCAGCAGCCTTGCCAAAGTTGAGCATTTGAATTGTAGGGAGTGCGACTACCCTAAAAAGCATTGCTCTCTACACAGACAGACAAACACAAACAGGTGCCATGTCTGGGATTAAAACACCTACCTAACTACTTTATCACACTACAGCAGTATGCAATTACAGGGTGCGCTATGGAGATTACTGGGCTACAATCTTTCCAGAGGTGTATTTCTAGTTGGATGATCAGCAGCCTTGCCAAAGTTGAGCATTTATAGGTTCATAGGTTCATAGGTTCATACTAGGCTATCTGCCCTAGGGCATTTATAAGCCTAGCCAGAATGTGTTTGGCTTTTGCCACCCATTTTAAATTTGTTTTGCTATGCCCTTTTTCGAGGTTAGTATACTGTGCCTCTGTCTAACAGTGACACAGAAGTGATACCCGGGGTAAACCTAAGATCTCCCATCCACTCATCAAGATTCCTCTTGAAGAGAGTCAATGAGGGACTCTGCCTAACCTGGACTGGGATTTTATTCCAGAGTGAAGGGAGCCTCTGGGTTATGAATCTGTCCCTCCAGCATGTCCTATTTATTTCAGTGCTGAGGTTCAAGTCTCTCGAGCGCGTAGGTCGATGGGATTTGGATTTTCTGAGGTGCAGCATGTCCATTAATTCTGGGTTGGGCATGGCTTTATACGTCAGGCACAGATCACCTCTGAACAGGTGGTATGCCACTGAGTAGAGCTGGAGTTTCTTTAACCGGGCAGCATATGGCATCTGTTTGAGCCCTTTGATCCTCCTGGTGAGGTAGTTTTGGGGTCTTTCCAGTTGCTGCAGGTGTCTGGTAAGGTACATCCCAAAAGGGGCATTGTATTCAATTATGGGCCTGATGAGGGATGAGTAAAGAGGCACGATGACGTCCCCTGATCTAGATGTGAATCCCTTCATGATTAGGTGGGCTATATAAAATGTTTTTCTAACCACTTTGGCCACGTGGTTGTCAAATTAGAGATTGCTATCAACTTGGGTCCCCAGGTCCCTAATTACTTCTTCTGTACTTAATGGATTACCACCTATGTGGTAATTTGTGGGCACGTTGTTTTTGCCAAAGGGGATGACTATACACTTTTTGGCATTTAGCTTGAGGCCATGGCTCTGGCACCAGTTGTCTGTTTCTATGAGGCCCTTTTGGAGGATGCTTGTGTCAGCTGGAGAGTCGATTATGGTGCCCAGTTTGCAGTCATCTGCGAACTTGGTCAGCCACAGTCCTTCTGTGTTGGCCTGTACCTCCGAGAAATATATACCGAACAAGAGAGGTCCCAGGACTGAGCCTTGTGGGACACCACTTGTAACTGGTTTGGAGTCTGACATGGCTCCAGCAATTCTAACCATGTGGGTTCTGTCCTTGAGCCAATTTGCAATCCATCTAGTGACATAGGGGTTTATATTTAAGCTGGTGAGCTTATCTATAATGCCCGAGTGGGGTATTGTATCGAAGGCTTTGTGAGGTCCAGGTAGGCTGTGTGGACCACCTTCCCTCGTCAATGGCCTTGGTGACTGTTTCAAAGAAATCAACCAGGTTTAAGAGGCAGGATCTGCCCTTAACAAAGCCGAACTGGGTAGGATCCAGTGTTTGTAGGTCCCCAATATCTTTATTTATGAGGTCCATGATGATCCTTTCCATAGCTTTGCAGACCAAGCTAGTCAGGCTTATGGGGCGATAGTTTCCAGGATCCGTTGAGGCACCACCTTTATGGAGAGGGACCACTGTTGCTGTACGCCACTCTTTGGGCACATATCCTGTAGTAAGGCTGAGATTGAACAGTAGTTTTATGCTTGGGTTTAACTCTTCTTGGAGTTCATGTAGTACGCAGCCCGGGACACTGTCTGGTCCCACTGATGCTGTGCTTTTTGCTTTGGAGAGGGCGGCTCTTACCTGAGCATCTGAGATGTCAGGGGGGCAGCACTCCACTCGGATAGATATTGCCCTTTTGGTGGGGAAGGGGGGGAGAAGTTTGCGCTGAACCTGTCAGCTAGGATGTTGGCAATATCTGTGGGTTTGGTGTATTTTTTGTCATTTTGGACTAATTCTGAGCATATCTGTGAATTACCACCCAGGTTCCTAACATAACTAAAGAAAGCCTTGTGATTATCCTTAGTGTCCTGTGCAATTTTTCTCTCGAAGCTGGCCTTAGACAATTTTATGTGTGCCCGTAGTTTTTTGCTAATACTGATCAGTGATGCTTTCCCTTTTTGGGATTTTACTCTATCATTTAGTAGCTTCCTCCTTCTATTGTATAGTTTGTTTATGGCTGGGGTCCACCAGACAGGAAGTCTACCTTTGGAGGATTGGGTCTTGGTTTTATTTGGGATCGCATGATCCATGCATTCCTGAAGGTGTTCATAGAATGCGTTTATGAAGGATTCTGCGGTCTGGTCCGTATTTTCCACAGGCCCGGGTGCTTTGAAGGATTCCACCTCAGTTTTGAGGAGTGTGAAATTTGCTTTAGAGAAGTTTTTCACTGTGGTTTTCTGGGCAGGGGGTGGGATCGGGATGTGAATATCCAGTGAGATTAATTTATGGTCTGATCTTACCAGTGAGGGATACACTTCTGGTCTGGAGCATAGAGTCCCCATGTTGGTGATGATCAGGTCCAGTATGTTTTCCCCTCTTGTGGGAGTGGTAACAAGTTGTTCCATAGCATTTGAGTTTATAAATTCTAGGAACCTTTGGGTTAGGGTGTTGGAGATAGAGTAATGCTCCCAGTCTATGTTTGGGTAGTTGAAGTCGCCCAATATAATGGTGTTTGGAGAGACCTTCATATTTTCCAGTGTTCTCAGGAAGGCCAAGTGGGGTTCCTGGGTTTGGGAGGGTGGTCTGTAGCAGGCTATAAACTGGAAGGCAGTTTTACCCACTGTTAGTTGCACATGGATAGTCTCTGATGCTTCGTGCTTTGCCACCAACCTGGAGGTGTGGGTATCTTTGATGAATATCGATACTCCCCCTCTTTTTGTGGTTCGGTCCAAATTTTGGGGCCAAAAAGCATGGTATGAGGTATAACCTGGTAGTGCTGGGGTGCTTTCGGGAGCCCTGAACCAGGTTTCTGTTACTGCACAGATATCAATGTTCTCCATGCTAAGGAGAGTTTCGAGTGTGTGCATCTTGAGGTTTAGACTTCTGGCATTGAGTAGCATTACTCTTAGTTTCTTATCCCTTGTGATACCTATGGAGGTGGGTTTGTCTTTTGAGCTTTGCCTAAAAAGGCACTATGGGGTAGCAAGAGCCTTTGCCAATATCCAAAGCCCAGGGTGACAGGTGCAAGCCATCCCTAGTGAAGCATCGTGGCTTGTCGAGCATATCATCCCAAGCTGACAGGCATTGGATCCCCTTTGAATGACACCAGTACTTAAGCCAATTGTTGAAATTGATCATCTTGTCTTCATATTGTGGTATCATTCTTGGTGAGGGTAAGATACTACTCAAGGTCAGGGTCATACCGGCCTGGGCTACATGCTCAGAGAGCTCCTTTATGTCTCTTTTCATGTAGTCCAGGGAGGTACGTCTCAGGTCATTCACACCAGCATGGACAATGACTGAGTCATATTTGTACTTGCCTTGGAGTGACCTGAGTGCTTGTGTTATGTGGTGGATCCTAGTGCCCGACAGGCTGCTCACCGTGACCCTCTCCTTGTTCAGCCTGGTGAGCAGGACATCAGTGTGCCTGACGATAGAGTCACCTATTACAAGTGTATCAGGTGTGTTGTTTAGTCTTAAGGGCTGTGACTGTTCGGCTCACTGGCTTTGTGAGATATGTGTTGCACGTGTTTTGTTTTGGGGTAGCGGCTGCTTGGGTGTCTGCTTTGGAGGTCTCTGCTGCTTCAGCAGATCTTTATTTAGAGCCTCAGTATGTTTTGTGTGATTATGTGTTTGGTTTGCTGTCGTGGTAGGTCTATGTGAGACTGGAATTGTAGTGAGTGTGGTTTCCTTCTCCTCCTGACTGGTTATGCCAGTACTGAGTTGAGAGAGCTTAGCCTCCAGTTTGGCTATATGGTTGCATCTCTCACATGTGTTGGAATTTGTTGGGAGGAGGAGAGGGTTGTCTGTGTACATGAGGCAGTTGTAACATTGCCTCAAGATTCCCAGATTCACCAGCTGGACCGGAGATGAGATTGACAACTCACCTTTGGACATGCTAGAATAATATTGGGAATTCCTTAATAATGGAAAACCAGGGCCAGTGGGGAGTGAGGGTGTAGTGCTTTTAATTTTTAGTGCAGACATATAATTGCTTTAGTGAGCAAGTGCCAGGTAACTTAAGTGCAATGTGTTACAGGTAACTTAACGACAAACAGTAACTTTTTTTCAAGTGAAATAAGGAAATAAGTACAGTAAGCAATGCAGATATCACTAGTGATCCACAGAAGCACTGAGAAGCCGTGTATTAGGTGGAATTAGCTTTCCAGGGAAATAACAAGCAAACAAACAACAAGCATATAAACAAAGCTAGATTCAGCAGGCCTGGATCTAGTCTATGCTACAGCAAACAAGGTGTACCAATTTCAGTAAGATACAGTTCAAATATTCAGGCACTATAAACCTTTAACCAGAAATTCCCAGCTCAGAAGGGCAGAGTCCAGCCTCTTCTCCCACAAGAGTGCAGAACACAAACCTTCTTAATGTAAAATAACTGGCCTGAAGCCCAAGTGTTTAAACCAGAACTAATACACTTTAAGAAAAACAGACACTGGGCTCTCAATCAGCAGTTCCCAACTTAGAAGGATGAAAGCTACCTGTCCTGCCAGCACAGTGCATGCCACAAACCTTCCTAATGTATAACAACTGGTCTGAAGCCCAAGTGCTTAATCCAAAATACTTAGAATGATAGCTACACTTTAATCAAGTTACTACCAAGCAGTAATAAATACAATTGAATACTTTAGAGAATGCCTGAATTAGTGCTCAAGTTACACAAACAAAGCTAGATCCAGCAGTCCCGAATCCAGTCTATGCCACAGCAAACAAGGCGCACCAACTTCAGTAAGAAGCAGTTCAGATATGCATGCACTATAAGCCTTTAACCAGAAATTCCCAGCTCAGAAGGGCAGAGTCCAGCCTCTCCTCCCACAAGAGTGCAGACCACGAACCCTCTTAATGTAAAATAACTGGCCTGAAAGCCCAAGTGCTTAAACCAGAATTAATACACTTTTAGAATAACAGACACTGAGCCCTCAATCAGCAGTTCCCAACCTAGAAGGATGTAAGCTACCTGTTCTGCCACTACAGTGCAGACCACAAACCCTCTCAGTGGAAAACAACTGGTCCGAAGCCCAAGTGTTTAAACCAAAAGGCTTAGAATGAGTTACACCAAGCAGTAATAAATACAATTGAGTACTTTTAAGATGATGCAAAAGTAAAAAAAGTAGGTAGAAACACAAGTACAGTAAAAGCAGATGATTTTTTTTTTTTTTTCTGAATAAGTGCTGAGATCAAAGAAACAGATTTGAGTGCTGAAACTAGAAAACTGGCTAGTTATAAGAAAGAAAAAAAAACTAAGCTAGAAGGCTTCCCTCCAACACAGAAGGGCTTGGGGGCTCAGAAGCCTACAAATAGTCTATACCACTTAACAGGAAAGGCAGGAAACAAGCTTAATTTTTTTTTCTGTTTCCCAGATGCTCTCTTTGTACACAGTAGGAGTGCCTGAAATCAGAATATGAAGGAGTATCCAAACACAAATTTACAAGAGGGCGGGCAGTTGCAAAGCCACTAAGATTAACACCAAAACAAAAACAGAGAGGGTGGGTGGGACTAACTGAAGAGCAGAGTCAAAACTTCCAGTTCAGTTAATATTCCTTCCACACAGTTAAAATCAATTTAAATACTGTATTTTTTTGAAAACAAAAAGAGCAGATAAAGGTACTTAAATTCTCTTATACGTCCAGTTGAATACAGCAAATCCTTAGCTGGCCAAAGCTGAGGTTTTTAAGCAGAAAATATTTCACACTGTACCACTTAAATAGGCAAGGACAGGAAATCAAAGAATGTGACTACCCCCACACCTGTAATTACTAGCAAATAACAAAGTTCAGCAAACACTGACTAACTTCCAGTTCAGTTAATATTCCTTCCACACAGTTAAAATCAATTTAAATACTGTATTTTTTTGAAAAAAAGAGCAGATAAAGGTACTTAAATTCTCTTATACGTCCAGTTGAATACAGCAAGTCCTTAGCCGGCCAAAGCTGAGATTTTTAAGCAGAAAATATTTCACACTGTACCACTTAAATAGGCAAGGACAGGAAATCAAAGAATGTGACTACCCCCACACCTGTAATTACTAGCAAATAACAAAGTTCAGCAAACACTGACTAACTTCCAGTTCAGTTAATATTCCTTCCACACAGTTAAAATCAATTTAAATACTGTATTTTTTTGAATTGTAGGGATTGTGACTACCCTAAAAAGCATTACTCTCTACACAGACAGACACACACACAAAAACACACTTAAGCATTGCTCCCTATACAGACAGAGTCAGATAGACACACACACAAATTTGCCATGTCTGTGATTAGAACACCTACCTAATTACTTTATCGCAATACAGTACTACGCAGTTACAGGATGCATTACAGAGATTACTGGACTACAACCTTCCCAGAGGTGTATTTCTAGGTGGATGACATCAGCAGCCTTACCAATTTAGACCATTTCATTTGTAAGGAGTGTGACCACCCTAAAAAGAATTGCTCTCTACACACTTACACACACAGTTGCCAAGGCAGAAGTTAGCACTCTTACCTAATTATTTTATCACACTACAGCAGTATGCAGTTATGGGACGTGCCACGGAGATTACTGAGCTACAGCCTTCCCAGAGGTATGTTTCTAGGTGGATGACATCAGCAGCCTTACCAATGTAGAGAAATTCAATTGTAGAGAGTGTGACAACCCTAAAAAGCATTGCTCTTTACACAGACAGAGACGGACAGACACACACACAAACACACACACAATTGCCAAGGCTGGCGTTAGAACTCCTACCTATTTTTTCACACTAGAGCAGCTATGGGACACGCCACAGAGATTACTGGGCTAAAACTCTCCCAAAGGTCTATTTCACAGTGGATGACCTCAGCATGCTTGTCATAGTGGGGCTATGGGGAGTGCAGTGTGTGTGCATGGGCCATAACCCATTCAGCTTGGGGTTGACACGCCACATGTGGGTACAACCTGGGTCATATTTCACAGGTACATGCATACAGCTGCTAGATGACTACTTCCTTGTACAGTCATGTTGCACAGCTGGCACGTGCATCACATATTCTGTAACGCTGACAGATACTGGTGGCTAGTATCTGCAGTGAGTGACATCTGACCCTCTTGTAGTTGTTGCCCTTTGGCTGTGTGCTAGGTGGGACAAGCCTGGATGGCTCCTTGTCACAGTTACCTTCTTCCACATATCTATGCATGTCTACTTTTGGCTTATTATAGTGTGTTGTCTTTACATATATGCCTGTAGTCCTATCCACTATGTGTGCAAAGCATGAGTGGTGCATACTGAAGAGTGTCTGCACTAACATCTGTGGCTGCCAGATATGTCTGGTCCACTGGTGTTTGCAGACATGGACTTCGTGTGTTTAAGTGTGTGAGCATGCCCAGTATGACCTTTCAGTATGTTGTTGACTGACACTGCCTTCATTTCTCTAAGTGTGTTGACTGACATTGCCTTCATTTCTCTAAGTGTGTGGGCATGCCCAGTATGACCATCTGTATTGAATGTGTGGATCGGGTCCAGGGAGTTTGTACTGCAGTGCTGACCTTTGTGTTGTACACCTACAAGTAGCATGCTGTCTCTGCAGGGTATCCATCGATCATTTGGCATTGACTGTTACCACATTTTTGCATAGGATAGAGGTGCACACCTGACTATTCCTACATTCCTACACAGGATGGGGGGGGGCACCTGACTGTTACTACATTTCTGCGTAGGATGGGGGGCACATCTGACTATTTCTACATTTCTACACAGGATGGGGGGGCACACCTGACAGTGACTACATTTTTATGTAGGATGAGGGGAGCACACCTGACTATGACTACATTTTTACGTAGGATGGGGGGCACACCTGACTATTTCTATATTTCTATACAGGATTGGGGGGGCACACCTGACTGTGACTGCATTTCTACGTAGGCTAGGGGACACACCTGACACTTGTACACATTTGCTATGACTGTACTGGTATGTCAGGTACTCCATTTCATTCTGTAGTCTTACCTATCATGCTGATTACAGGCATACCAGTGTACAACATATCTTAGCTTTTAATTACCTACATATTAGTTTCTGACTTCCTACCCTTCAAAACTGACATCCCACTGCCTGTCCTGCTGTAATCTGTCTGTGTAGGCCTGGGGGGGATACCCATAGGCCTCATTCAGAGGCCAGATTACATCCTTTGTTAGTGTTTGTCTACACCTGTCCTGCTGGCTGTGACTGTTGTTATGTATGTGAACCCCCCTGACTGGCATGTGTGAGTCACTTACCTAGTGGGTATCCCAGTATTGAGGGTGGTGCTGCAGGGTTGCACTATCTTGGATGCACATAGTACACTCCCTACACATAGGTAAGCATAGGTAGTGTAATGTTTGTCATCCCTTTCACTGTATGTGAGAGTCAGAGAAAGGTGTTACTCCCTGGGTCCCTCATATGTCAGTGTTTGTGCTATGCTTTGCCTCTTGGTCAAGGCCAGCACATACTGGGCACTCCTCCTTCTGCCTACTTGGGCAGGCCCAGGTTCTTCCTCCTCCGAGTCACTCTGTGCCTGTGCAGGCCTTGGCAATGGTGGGGGTGGCTGTGTGGCCCTGCCCCTTGCTGTTCCTGCTGCAGCTGTTTCCACAGGATCATATTGTGTAGCATGGCACATACAAGGACAATTTGGGTACATGTAGCTGGGGAGTACTGCAAGGCTCCACCGGATGTGTCCAGGCACCAGAACTGTGACTTGAGCATCCCAAACACATGCTCTACTATAATTCTGATCTGTACGTGTGCCTCATTATAGCGTTATTTTTCGGGTGTGTGTGCATTTCTGATGGGTGTCATTAGCCATGGCTCCAGTGCATATCCAGCATCTCCCACTAGGTGACTGTCAGGGATGTCCCCATTGACAAATCTCTGGTACAGCTGTGTCAGAAACCAGATGTGAAAATCGTTATAGGTTCCAGGGCAGCCAGCACACGCATTCATTATTATGCCCTGGGCATCGCACACAACCTGGCAGTTGATGGAGGGGAAGCCCTTGCGGTTGATGCAGAGCCTACTCCGCTCACCGGATGGTGCTTTGATGCATATGTGCCTGCAGTCTATAGCACCCACTACCTCAGGATATTCAGCTATTTGGTGAAACAGTTGCATATTGTTGGCCAACGCCTCACTGGTGTTGGGGAAATATATGTGCTCACCAACATGTGCTGACATGGCATCCAAGAACTGGTGGAGTTCCCTGGATGCTGATGCCTGTGAAATCCCCATCCTATCCCCAATTGGCCTATGGAAGGTGCCTGTAGCTAGTATTCGTAGGCCTACACATACCTCGGTATCCACTGGCATGGGTTCCCCTCTGTTAGTTCTGTGAGTGAGATGTGGCCAGCACAGCTCACCAATTTGCTGTAGGAGGTCCCTGTCCACCCTATAGCGCTCCACTATCTCCAGCTCATGTAGCCCCTGGTAGGTTACTCTGGGTCTGTACACTCTTCTCCATCTCCTCACTGTGGGTTGGTCGACAGCATTCACATTCTCACCACCCTCAGCCTCTTCCAAAAGTTGTTGTATGATAGCTATTGCAGCCCCTATCATTTTGCAGTTGTGAGTGATAAAAGTTCTCTGCTTGTTTACACCGGTGGTGTAGAGTGTGGGAAAAACCAGAGGGGAAGGTGTTTGCATAGTTTATAGTAGTGCTCTGGGCTGGGCTGGTCTGCTGCCTGTGTAATTGGCTAATTCTGATACATTTCACCTGCCAGCTAAGCCAGTTCTCCGTGATTACCTTCCTACTGATGTTTTCCCTTCCCATTGTCTTCCTGTTTAAGCCCAGGGGCACGCCGCACAAACACAGTGCTCAGATGTGCACAGTGCTACTATTTCCTTGTTTAACTTCTTTTTTCTTCCTGTAAAATCTGGTGCGCAGCATGCACACCCGCTTAGGCTTTGTAAAGAGTGCTATGCAGGTTTAGACACACCCTAGCTTAGCTGTGCTAAGCTAGGAGCAAACCCGAGCCACAGGGCTCCAATCCGCTTACAGTATGCCTGACACACACCACCCATGATGTCACCTAACTCCTAAGCTTGCTTCAAGCTATTCCTACTCTTACACTGTTGGGACCTTGCTCACATGCTGGGGAAAACTGGGATTCACTATCCTTCCCTTAATTTGCATAGGATTGCCTGCTAATGCATAATTACATGTCTCACACTGAGCCTCCCCCCTTAACAACCACTACTCACTGACCATGTAGTCTTCTGCCTGCCATTGACTTGCATGGCAGAATACTGATTTTAGTGAGGATGCTTAATTTAGGTTAATTTTGTTATTTTCACCCTGATCCCGTTTGTGAGCCGCTACCCTATACTTAAACAGCCGAGATCAGCTAAAAGAAAATAAATAAAAGTTGATTTTTGTATTTTTTTTTTTTATGTTTGCAATGCCAATGGCCTTATACTTGGCCATTGGCATGCTTTCTACATAATATCCAGCCTCTATTTGGAGCTGTCACAGCTCCGGTTTGGATTTTGCCGAAATGTACTCGGTTACTAACTGAGTACATTTCTGCAGATAGCACTAGTCCTGCACGGATGGTTGCAAGCTTCCTGGATTGCAAAATCACCTAATTTGCATATATTTCTCCTGCAAATGGGGTGATTCGCATACAAGGTTTTCGTCTGTGCAGGATTAGTGCAGGAGCGCTCGTGCACGCCCCTGCAGGCTGTTCCTGGATCACACAGCAGACATATTGCCTGCTTGAGTTCCTGCACTGATATTGCATGCTGTGCAAGCTTTAGAGAATCCGGGGGGCCTGTCTCTCAACTATCGTGAATTTCGCAGAATGACCATATTTTTGCTTCATGTTTTTGGTCTGCTCTTTATAAAATTTGTAGTTTTCTAGCAAAACACTGAGGATTGAAGTCACCAAATAATGACAGACATTTGAGTTTCAGACTTCATTTCCTTCAGAAGATGCATGGTAATGCAAAATGTTATTCTAGCAACTTTCTAAATTTACAACAGCAATATTTAATATCTGTCCCTGATTGTGGGCCTTTTCCCCTCATTGTTTTTGACTTTGTCTAAAATTATTTCACTAAGAGATTAAGAGGTATGCTTGTGACCTGTGTCCTGCTTAAACTTACTTTATTTTCTTCAGACTTGACCACCACAACTTGTCCATGTGCAGTTATCTCATGAAAATGCCTGGACTGAAGCACTTTCAAACAAGTCTAAAGTGACAGGTACTGAAAAACAAGACAGGAGTGAGGCATGTCTTTTACCTACTGTATGCACATCTTAGTAGTTTATGCTGCTTCATGTTACTGGAACATGTATTGCTACAAGTAAAAGCAAACCACATCACAGAAGGGGTAATGATGAGGTTCACTGTGGTGCCACAACCTCAGATGATAGCAATATATTTGATGTTCCATGCTCCCTCAAGTCGCAAACCTTCTGATATCTGATATTAGTATCATAGATTTCCATTTCATATCTGTACCACCTATCCCAGAGTGCATCAAAGTATATTTCAAATGTATCATACCTTACCTTGTCAAAAAATGTTTGCAAAGTATGACATATCATATTGTGAGGACATTTTAGATTTCAGAATGAAACATGCATACTAGTAAGCCATGTGTTTTTTTTCGGGAGAACTTGCCTTACCTTCATAATATACTGATACAGCTTTACCCTCTTAATGAGTTTACTTAATCTTTCCTCATGAGAATATGAACATGCTTGTCACAGTGACAGCTAGTAGAAAAGTTTTTTACCTCCTTAAACTTCTGTCGCTATACCTTAAAACTCATAACCTCTAATCTGTAAATAGTAAATATAAATATAGGTGTGCAAACCTGAGATTTTTGAAGAAGACCTGAGCCAGAGCTGTACCAAGTGGGCTTGGCACTTAGAACCCATTATATCTAAGCTGGAGCCAATAATAAAAACTGGGAAGAACTAAATGAAATGCAAGACATCTCATGTTCATAACAAATGTGTATAAATCTCTATGTGCAGGCTCAGAATTAATATGCCAAACCCCAACTGTTTGAACTTACAACTGCTTCCTTATTATTTTTCGTTTTAGCTTTGTGAGCTGTAATTGCAACAAGGGATATTTATTCTTATTTTCTAAAATTAGGACTGTCCTGTTTCTGTATGCTCCAATGAATGCAGTCAGCTTAGAGGATTAATGCTGTACGAGTACAGGTTTTGATTCCCTCTACCTTTACTTGCCTATTGTGCGATTGATCAAGTGACTTAACCAGACACTACTTTTTGGTTGCTTGTGGAAAGGGAGCTTTCCTGGCAAACAAATAGGTAAAAAGGCACAATGCACATGGGTACAGAGATGTAGCAGTCTTGTCTTCAATGTCTAAAAATAAGCAGCTGATACAGGAAGGCTTTCTAGTACTGTAAGATCAGCTATTTAATAGCCTGTTCTTTTTTCTTTAAGATGTCACCATTGACTGCTGTGGCTCTGCTCTCCTTCAAAAATCGCCATCTTCCACATTAATCTTATTAAAGGTGTCTCTTAATTTCTACAATTATTAGTAGTAAGGAAAACACTTACTATCAAGTAGATTACTGTCTTACCTTCTGGTTCATCCTTCTAGTTCAACAGCCCTCTCCCCGCCAAAATAATCAGCTGTCAGATGCTGGTTGCAACCAAATAAAGGTAGTCTCTTTCATGCCCTTCAACTTTGTTACTTAAGAATCAGGAAAAAAAGCCAACAAAATTAAATAGAGAACAAAGATCTCAAATCGGGGTAAATTTTAGTTATTCTAATTCACTTAAAAAATAAACAACAGGTTCATCATTAACATGCACATGCACTTACTGAATAATCATATCCCTTAACTTCTTTGCTGAAGAATTCAAAAATAATGGTAGGGGAGTGGGCAAATGGCCAAAATAAGGAAACAAACATCACTCAAATTCAATTAAATTAGTACACAAGAATGGAGTATAATATCTGGCATTATTGACTGACTTATCCTTAGTGATCTTCTAGAAAAAGAAAAAAAATATATGAGAGTCAGGGCAAAAATATGAGGCAAAATCATGAGCAGTTTGCAAACCTCTGGAGAGCTGAGTGTTTATGTTAACCCTCCAAACCTATCACCATACCTCAAAGAAAAGGAAATATTCTGAGAAATGGCATCTTAGACTTGGTATATATAAATTCAATCATTCAGCCATTCAGTCTCCGTATTTTGGGACTCTTTCCATCAGGTTCCAACTTTTCAAAAGGTTACAAAATAATCTTCAGTTATTTCATGAAAATCAAGCATTTTACAAGGAACATAGTAAAAATATGAGACAAAATTAGAGACATTCCACAAAATTAGAGACAGTTGAAAGAGATGATACTGACAATATTAACTTTTGTTTTTGCAGATGAAAATACCTCATAAATCAACCAAAAGTAACAGAATGTAATTAAAGTAGCAACACAGAATGATTAATAGTGTCTGTTTTTCAGACATAAATAAAGAGAGTACCTATTGCCTGGATCTTAGATATTTTTCCTAACTACATTGTAATCTTTATTACCACCACATCAATTCCTGCTCTTTCCAAAGTTCATGCAGCATTGCCATAAGCAGTCCCTGTTGCTCCAAACCCAGAAGATAAAATGTTTCAATCTCCAGAACCTTAGCCAAAAAACTGAGTAAATGTGATCCTTTAACAAACATGTACCTCAAGACGTAGATCAAAGATAACATCCAATCCAAATGTATTCCTTGATATAAACAGACTTCCAGCTTGCTGGTACTTGCTGGCTCTGCATAACAACATTGCTTCAATGAAAAGGATACTGAGAAGCCTGTCTTCATCTCCATAACATGCATACAGTAACAGCAGCAGAACGAGAATTACAGATCATTTACTAAAATCTGAACACATTCCAACAACAATTCTTTTCAGAATTAGTATTGCCATTCTTTTAAATAAGCCTTGTCTCCACTCCATTTATATTATCTTCCTCCAGGCTTCCTAGTAATACCCTACTGCAATTTCAGGCTGAATGAAGAGGTCAAAGCTAGAATCAGAGGGGCTGCAGCCAACTGGCATAGAGTCTCAGGTGTAGCCTATGACAGAAGAATGCCAAAGAAGCTGAAAAGTAAGGTGTACAAGACAGTGGGGCAACCAGTACTGCTGTATGGTACAAAAACCTAGGCAGAAAAGGCAGAACAGATGAAGAGCAGATGAAGAAGCTTGGGATGATGGAAATTAAGTGCCTGAGAAAGGTGGTAGGATGTACTCTGTGGGACTGATGAAGAAATGAGGACATAAGAGCAGAAGTCAAAATAGCTCCAATTGCATAAAAGATCAAAGAGAACAGATTACGGTGGTTTGGTCACATGCAGAAAAGCAGGGGATAATTTGGTGAAGAAGATTTGTGACAAACAGGAAGAAGATCAGAGAAAATGAGGATGTCTAGCAAATAGGTGGATGGATTGCATGAAAGAAGATCTGTGACAGTCAGGCATGAGTGTCGAAGAAGGCAGGAGTGTGGCATTGAATCAAGAGAGATGGCAACAGTTAACATGATTCCCCGACTCCATGTAGAAAATGTGAAAAAGGAGGCTGCTGCTGCTGATGGCTTTCAGGCAAATGACAATGCAGATCTGATATAACCAGGCCTAATAGAAAGCCCTCACAGCCTTTAGGTCTGGTCTAATCAGTTACCTAAAAAAATTGCATCCCATCTTCATGATTAATTCTTTTGTTAAACCTCAAATCTGGGTCAAGCTTTAGCTGACTCTGGCTTCCACACCTCTAAACAAATAGTATAATTTTAGTGAAAGGACTCAAACAATGCAAACACCCAAATTGTTAATCAAAGTTCTGGAGTCATAAAACATTAGTTCCAGGAAGAGCTAACCATAAAAAATCTACTCACTGCACTAAATTGTCCAGTCAATAGAAAGTAAAGTTTAGCAAAGTCACCATTTTTTTCAGCCTGTAGTTGGTAATGTTAATCTGTATCCCAAAAAAACTAACAACCAGTGGTGGTGCATGCCACTGGACTTCTGGTGTGCAGCCTTAATTCTGGTGTGCAGCCTTACCAAATGAAAATTTGTTCTGACAATGTTTCCATATGACTTTTTTCTGACTTTAGAAGATGACTTTCCTATTTATGGGACAAGGAAATCAATGAGTTGTGCAATGTTATGAATTCTGTAAAATTAAAACTAAAGGTTACTCTATGGGTCTGTTTTCTAAACAGTCTGGCCTTCTCATATTCTCCATAATAGTAAATAAGCTGATACTGGTCCGCCTGCCCCTTCTGGGAGACAAAAGCAGCAATTTAAGCAGGAGCTGGCAGAGCTGCTAGACAAAGCACCAAGTTGCCATTTTCCATTGGTTCATGCTGTCTCAGCTGACTGGCACATGAGACAGCCTGAATGAAAAATGAAAGCACTTTTGTTGATGGACTCTAGCAATGAGAGTATGAGGGATGTGTCTTTTTTAATTTCAAAAGTTTTTTTTAATTAAATAATACTGAAATGTGCAGTGTGATATATATATTTTTTGTGTTGAGGATGTTATTGGTATTCTGTTTGTGCGTGTGTGTGTGTGTGTGTGTGTGTGTGTGTGTGTGTGTGTGTGTGTGTGTGTGTGTGTGTGTGTGTGGGTGCATGTTATGTGTCTGACAACAACAAGCTGAAATATGTTATCGTGACCATTATTTATTTAATTTAATAATTTGCTTATATGCAAACATCTAAGGTGTACACAGTCAATAAAGTGGCTATACTTATGGAATGTGAAGGTGTGTGTGTGTGTGTGTGTGTGTGTGTGTGTGTGTGTGTGTGTGTGTGTGTGTGTGTACTTTTCTATATAAATTTACTATTTTTATTTTAGGGTGGTTGCAGTGGGTTGCATCTCATGTGTCCGACAGCAACAATTTGAAATACATTAGTGTACGTGGTATTTTTTATTTAGTTGCTTCTTCAATCAATTAATCATAATCAGACACCTCAGGTGTATATAGTCAATAAAATGACTGTAATTAGTGGACATGTGTGTGGGGGGTGCATTTTATTTGTCTGACAACAAGCTGAAATACATTATTGTGACTATTATTTATTTAATTTAATAATGTGCTTATATGCAACCATCTAAGGTGTACAGAGTCAATAAAGTGGCTATACTTATGGAATTTGATGGTACATGTATATGTGTAGGTGTGTGTGTGTGTGTGTGTGTGTGTGTGTGTGTGTGTGTGTGTGTGTGTGTGTGTGTGTGTGTGTGTGTGTGTGTGTGTGTGTGTGTGTGTGTGTGTGTGTGTGTGTGTGTGTGTGTGTGTGTGTGTGTGTGTGTATATACACACAGGAAGATTGTAGTTGTTTGTATACATGTGACAGCAAACAGCTCAGTTATATTACTGTGACCATTAGTCATAGGATCACAGGAATTACAAGGTAACTGAGCTGCAAGGCCATTTCTGTCCTGTCAGTACATCATCTTAGGCCTTTCCTCCATTTTCAAAGATGGACAGACCAGTCATAATAAGATCCAATTTATGAATATCCAGCTAGTTGTCCAGCAGCTATTTTTTAAATGCAGACACTGTGTCACTCTGTTAAGTTGGAGAGGAAGTCTGTTCCTAGAAGGGTTAGGTACTGTGTGACAAATCTATCTCATCTTCTTGTCTTACTTATTTGTTGGGTATATTTAGATCACTGACTCTAGCTTTAGTAGAACTGCTGGCTTCTTGGAGGTATATAAGTTCTTGGACTACTAGACCAATTATGGCCTTATAAGCAATGCACAAAGTTTATACGATACTGACTATAGAGATACAGCCTCCAGTCTCTCTCTTGGTAGCACAGGTCTTTTAATCCCTTGCTCTTTCTAGTTAAGAATCTCTGTGATCATTCACATTGTGTGATATGCTTAGAAAGGCACATCCCAAATGGGAGTGTTGTATTCACTGATGGTTCTAATCAGTGCGGAGTATGAAGACATGAGAACTTCTTTTGATCTAGATAAAATATCTTTAGCTATGACCCATGCAAGGTAAAAGGATTTCCTAACCATCATTATAATGTGATGGCCAAATGTAAGGGAGCTATCCAAGTACCCAGGTCTCTCACTACCTATTTATTTGAAATGGAGAGTTTCCTACACTATAAACTGAAGCAATGGATTGCTTAGTGAATGTGACAATATTGCACATTTTAGCATTTAGTTTGAGCCCGTTTTTGTACACCAGCTATTGACAAATGTATGCTGCTGTTGAAGTGCCAGTATGTAAGAGTGGAACTTGTTGACAATGCTACAAATCATCCACGGATATTTTAACCAGAGATGCTGATTTTGATATATGAAGATCTGAGAAGTCAATACTGAATAGTAGAGGTCCAAACATAAGTTGCTGATGGACTCCACTGATCACCTTCATGCCGTTAAAGGATGCACCCTCTAATCTACTGTGTGATACCTGTGCCAAAACCAGTTATCCACATATGAGTCAGTTTGGAGCTCATTCACTGTGCTTGTTATATTTGCATATGTTGTGGTACTAAATGCTTTGGTAAGTTCAAAGCACTCTGTGTGGACAGCTTGCCTGCAGTCTATGGCCTGAGTAACCCGTTCAAAGAAGTTCACTAGATTTATTTATTTGTTTATTTATTTATTTATTTATTTACATTTGTTGACCGGGAGTGTCCGACTGGACATAGGTCCATTTTCAGTGGAGGCCCGGGGAGAAAAGCTCCACAGTTAAAATAAACAGACAGTAGTTACATTGGATTACATAGCAATTAACAATTTAACATAGCAATTACTTACAACATATTTACAGATGAAGAACATAGTACATCAGTAGACAACTAGAATCTTTCTGTGAAGTACATAACAGACATTAACAAATTTTACAATAAGAAGTTCCTGCTGTATAATAAGTACTAGGCTTATGAGCATCTGAGCTTGCTATAATCAAGGTAGTTAGTGAAGTGGAAAGAAAGGTAGTGGTTGGATGGGGTGGGTGATATTAGAGTGGGAGTTGCAAGGGCATAGCCAGCATGTTTTTAGGTGCACTTTTAGTAAAGGTTTGAAGTGGGTGCATGATAGTATGGACGTAATTGTGGGTGGGAGGGAGTTCCATAATTTGGCTATGGTGCAAGAGAATAGTGCTTCACCAGCAGTGTTATTGGCTTTAGTGATCTGCAAGTGATTTTTGTTGCTGGATCTTAGTGGTCTGGTGGTGCGATAGGGTTGGAGTAGATTCTGGAGGGATAGGACATTTAGTGGATGGTTTACTAGTTTGTGGGCGAGTGAGAGTTGATACCATTGAAGGAGGTGAGGGAGTTCAAGCCAGCCCAGTTCAGCAAGTGAGAGACAGTGGTGACTACAGTAGGATGCCCCTGTGGCGAATTTGGTGATTTTGTTGTAGTAGGTCTCTAGCTTGTTTAGATCACATTGCCTTAGGTCGGTATATATTGGAGAGGCATAAAGTAGGGAATTTGCTATTGAAATCTTTGCTGCTTTGGTGAGAAGTTGCTTATTTCTGTATAACGCTCCTAGTTTTTTGTGGACTTTTTTATGGTCATGGATATGTGAATGTCAAATTTTAGTTTATTGTCTATTTCCACTCCTAGCAATTTGGTGTGTTCAGTTGGGTATATAGTGGTGTTGTCTTTTGCTGTGATGTTAAAGTGAGAGTTGTTTTGAGTATGTTTGATGGGTTGGAAGATGAGTAGTTTAGTTTGGTTTGGGTTGAGTATTAATTGGACATTGGATAACCAAGTTTCAACAGAGGAAAAGGCTTCCTGTGTGACTTTTTGCAGTTTGGGTAGGGACTGGGCTGAGCAGATGATGGTTGAGTCTTCTGCGTATTGTATGAATGTGCCATGTTTGGTGGCAGAGGCTAGATTATTGGTGAAAACAGAGAAGAGTAGGGGTCCAAGGATGGATCCTTGGGGAACCCCTATGGAGACAGGTAGTTGGGGAGATATGTCATTCTGCCATACAACGGATTGTTGGTGGTCAGACAGATAACTCTGAAACCAGTTGGTGAATGATTGAGAGAAGGATAGGTTATTGAGGACAGAGATAAGTTGTTTGTGTGAGACCATGTCAAATGCTTTAGATAGGTCTAGGAAAGTAGCAGAGGAGAGATAGCCATTGTTTTTATGCTGAAGGATAGTGTTAGTAAAGGAGAGTAATTTATCAGGCAAGATCTACACTTGACAAATCAAACTGTTTGTGATTGAGTCTGATAAGATTTTTGATATCACAGTTAATTAGGTCAGTTATAATAGGTGCAATTGCTTTGTATATAAGGGTCATTAGACTGATAAGTCTGTAATTCCCAGGGGTCAGTGATGGGGCCATCCTTGTGAAGTGGCATCATGACAGCTCTGCACCACAGCTCTAAGACAAAGTCCATGGCTAAGCTCAGACAAAAGGGATTGAGAATTGGGTACACTGATGCTTGTTTATTGCTTTTATTGGGCAACAGGGTATCTTGTCAGGGCTCATGGATGAGATGTTTTTTGTTTTGAACAGAAGTTTCAGTACATGATCTTTTGTGATGGTTGGTGGCTCAGTTCCAGCTTGGATTAGTGGGCTTTGAATAGACGTCTCTGGGGTGAAGTTGACACTAAATTTATTTGTCAGTATGTTGTCAATATCCACTGTAGTTAGTACCATTAGGGGCTAAGCTCTGGGCAATGTTGAGAGTTGCGCCTTTCTTATCTGACATAACTAAAGAAAGATTTGTAGTTGTCTTTGTCTGAGTTCATGGAATGCCTTGGTTTTTCTGATTTTTTTTAAGTTTCTTATCTAGCTGTTTGATGCCCTCATTATTTAGGGGTCTTTTATTCTGCTGTATATGTTGAGTTTTTTCCTTTGTCTTCCTTTTATTACATAATAAATTAATACTTGTGGACCACTAAGCTGGTTTTCTTTTACACTTCCCCATGTCTTTAGACCAACTTGGTACCCCCAATATGTTTATTCAGGCATAAGTAGAATTTATATGCATAACTGTTTGCAGCATCAGTATCAATATTATGGGTGATATCAACATACTTGAATTTGGAGATTTCATCTTAGAAGTGTATGAGATTTAAACATTTGAAGTCTGTGATATATTTGCTTCTGGCAGTTTCGAGATTTTGATGAAGAAGGTTATTTGTTTGAGATCTGACTTGAAGAGTGAGGGTGATATATTAGGTATGGCACACACAGATACCATGTTTATTAAGGTACCTAGGTCTCTAATGGAGACAGGCAGCCTGTAAATGGTTCATCTCCCAGGCTCCTGCTTGTAAATGTTAAATCTCCCCAGCCTCTGCTTATACTTATCAAGGCTACCAGAACTTGTCAGATATTTGGGATGTATGGCTAGGCTTAGAAAGGCCCTTGTGGTCATTAGTTTAGCAAACACCTATGAACCTATGAAGACCAGGCCAAGTATATTTTGTTCTCTAGTGGGTTCATTAGCAATCTGGTCCAGGGAGTTCTTGTTTGTACTATCTAAGAATTTTTGTTCATATCCTACATTTGTGGTATAGGTCCTCCAATTTATCACTGGGTAATTAAAATTGACTAAGATGACATCATTCCTACTTACAGAGTGTTCATTAAGAATATCTGGGAATGTTGTATAATTTTCTGGGAACACAGATAGGGTCCTGTAACACAGTGGTGCACATTGCTGCCTCACAACAAGAGGTTCTTTGGTTCGATTCTCAGCTAGAGTGCCTTCTGTGTGGAGTCTGCATGTTCTTCCTGCATTCTTGTGGGTTTTCTCCAGGTACTCTGCTTTCCTCCCACATTACAAAGACATGCGTGCAGAGCATTTCTCCCTGGGCTTCCTCAGAAAATTGGCATTGTTCCAAGTCAGACTTTCCTGGTAAACAAATGTTAAATAAATAAATGCTATGATCTGGTAGCTGATCATATTTAGTGTGATTTCAATCTGTATCAACTCCACTTGTGGGTCTCCAAGTATCTGTCTCAAGGTAATGTGGTATGTAACAAATATGGATAGACCACCACAGTTTCCATAAGGTATAAAGCACTGTTAAGCACAAAACCCATGTTCTGAGGGAGTACAATATGGACTCTTAAACCAGGTTTATATAGTATCCCATTCACAGATGTGCTCCTAATAAATGAAGGCCTCATGCTCTCTTAGTCTGTTTATTAGACCTCTGGAATTAAGTAGACTTACTTTGATGTGACCAGTACTTGGTTTATTTTGGAAGTTAAGATGGGAAGTCAGTTAACTGGACCCTGACTAAAAAAAGTGCAATGAGTGCAGCAAAAGCTTCTACCAGTATGCATAAGCCTCAGAATGGGAGGTGTGAACCATCCCTGGCAAAGAAAGTATGGTTGTCAAGCATCTTATCCCATGCTGATGCATATTGGATCTCCTTAGAATTCCACAAGGTATTCAGTGAATTGCTAAAGCCAATCATCTTTTTTATATACACCGGCATCATTCTTGGTGATTGAGGTATTCCCCTCAATACTAAGATCTTTCTTACATTTGTAACATTCATGGAGAGCTCTGTCATGTCTTGGCATATCTTTCAGAGTTTTGCATGCAAGGCTGTTTATCACAACACGGATAACCACTGTATTGTAATCATATTTGTCTGGTTTAAGAGTCCTCTGGGACCTTGAAATTTCAGCAATCTTGGCTCCTTAGAGACAACTCAGGGTCACTCACTTTTGTCCTGTCTTGTGAGTGTGAAATTAATGTGCCTAACTATGGAGTTACCAATCACTAATACATTTATATCTGTGTTTTTAGATTGAGTTTATTTATTTTTATTAAAAAAATAAATAAATAAGCTCAATCTGAAAAACACACACACACATCAGATGGCTTAGTAGTTAAGGTCTTCACATCTCATGCACAAGGTACAAGGTTTGATCCTAACCTCCGATCAATGCCTGTTTTGGGCTTGAATGTTCTCTGTGGGGTTTCTCCCATGTCCAAAAAACATGCTGAGTGTTTCCATCTTAAACTCACCAATAAATGGAGCTGTGGGCAGCAGCACAGACTCTACATGATCCCTTATAGGGGGAAGAGTTGTACAGACCAACCACTTTGGGCATCTACTGTGGTGCACAGTATCCTCAAAATAGGAGAACACAGATCACAGACTGCATGCCGTGGCAGGGCTAGCCACTTGACGGTGTAAAATATGGCTCTAGCTGATTTGGTCATGTTGACTAATGCAGCCAGAAATGGGCATGGGTAGTTCATAGGTTAATAGGTAGGTACTAGGCTATTGGCCCTAGGGCCTATAAAAGCCTAGCCAAAAAGGTACCCTGGCTTTTGCCACCCAAGAAAATTATTTTCCTGTGCCCCTGATGAGCAGAGCCACAGAGGTGATCCCCAGGGTGAATTTCCTATTTCCCATCCAAGATTTTTCTTGAAGAGTGCTAATGAGGAGCTTTGTTTAATATAGATAGGTAGTTTGTTCCAGAGTATGGAAAGTCTCTGGGACAGGAATCTATCCCTCCAGCATGTTCTGTTTATTTTGGTGACAAGGTTTAGGTCCCTAGAGCATGTAGCTTGGAGGGATTGGGATTTCTTTAAGTGGATCATGTCCAACAGCTCTGGGTTTGATATAGCTTTGCATGCTAGGCATAGAGCACCTCTGAGTAGGTGATATGTGATGAAGTATAGCTGGAGTGTTTTGAGATCGTCTGAGTAGGGCTTCTGTTTGAGGCCAGTAATCCTCTTTGTGAAGTATTTATGCAGCCTTTCCAGTTGTTGTAGATGTCTTGTGAGTGGGGGCATTGTAATCTATAATGGGTCTAATGAGTGATGGGTACAGGGGAACAATGACCTCTTTTTTCTTGGACGAGAAACCTCTTGTGATGAGGTGTGCCACGTATAAGGATTTCCTGACTACTGTGGCAATGTGATCATTAAAGGAGAGACTACTATCCAACTGTGTCCCAAGGTATCTTATCACAGTTTTGGTGTTAAGTAGACTATGTAGTAGCTCATGGGTACAGAGTTTTTCCCAAAGGGGATCACAGCATCAATGGGACCAGATGGTGTCCTGGGCTGCATCCTACATGAACTCCAAGAAGAGCTAAACCCAAACATAAAACTACTGTTCAATCTCAGCCTTACTACAGGATATGTGCCCAAAGAGTGGCGTATAGCAACAGTGGTCCCTCTCCATAAAGGTGGTGCCTCAACGGATCCTGGAAACTATCACCCCATAAGTCTGACTAGCTTGGTCTGCAAAGCTATGGAAAGGATCATCATGGACCTCATAAATAAAGATATTGGGGACCTACAGACACTGGATCCTACCCAGTTCGGCTTTGTTAAGGGCAGATCCTGCCTCTTAAACCTGGTTGATTTCTTTGAAACAGTCACCAAGGCCATTGACGAGGGGAAGGTGGTCCACACAGCCTACCTGGACCTCGCAAAAGCCTTTGATACAATACCCCACTCGGGCATTATAGATAAGCTCATCAGCTTAAATATAAACCCCTATGTCACTAGATGGATTGCAAACTGGCTCAAGGACAGAACCCACATGGTTAGAATTGCTGGAGCCATGTCAGACTCCAAACCAGTTACAAGTGGTGTCCACAAGGCTCAGTCCTGGGACCTCTCTTGTTCGGTATATATTTCTCGGAGGTACAGGCCAACACGGAAGGACTGTGGCTGACCAAGTTCGCAGATGACTGCAAACTGGGCACCATAATCGACTCTCCAGCCAGCATAAGCATCCTCCAAAAGGGCCTCATAGAAACAGACAACTGGTGCCAGAGCCGTAGCCTCAAGCTAAATGCCAAAAAGTGTATAGTCATCCCCTTTGGCAAAAAGAAAGTGCCCACAAATTACCACATAGGTGGTAATCCATTAAGTACAGAAGAAGTAATTAGGGACCTCGGGACCCAAGTTGATAGCAATCTCTCATTTGACAACCACGTGGCCAAAGTGGTTAGAAAAACATTTTATATAGCCCACTTAATCATGAAGGGATTCACATCTAGATCAGGGGAAATCATCGTGCCTCTTTACTCATCCCTCATCAGGCCCATAATTGAGTACAATGCCCCTTTTGGGATGTACCTTACCAGACACCTGCAGCAACTTGAAAGACCCCAAAAGTACCTCACCAAGAGGATCAAAGGGCTCAAACAGATGCCATATGCTGCCCGGTTAAAGAAACTCCAGCTCTACTCAGTGGCATATCGCCTGTTCAGAGGCGATCTGTGCCTAACGTATAAAGCCATGTCCAACCCGGAATTAATGGACATGCTGCACCTCAGAAAATCCAAATCTCATCGAGCTATGCACTCGAGAGACTTGAACCTCAGCACTGAAATAAATAGGACATGCTGGAGGGACAGATTCATAACCCAGAGGCTCCCTTCACTCTGGAATAAAATCCCAGTCCAGGTTAGGCAGAGTCCCTCATTGACTCTCTTCAAGAGGAATCTTGATGAGTGGATGGGAGATCGTAGGTTTACCCCGGGTATCACTTCTGTGTCACAGTTAGACAGAGGCACAGTATACTAACCTCGAAAAAGGGTATAGCAAAATAAAATTAAAATGGGTGGCGAAAGCCAAACACATTCTGGCTAGGCTTATAAATGCCCTAGGGCAGATAGCCTAGTATGAACCTATGAACCTATGAACCTATGGCAATGCACTTTTTGGCACTGAGCTTGAGGCCATGGCTTTGACACCAGGCATCTGTCTCAGTGAGGCCCTTTTGTAGGATGTCCACATCATTAGGAGTTTTGATTATGGCTCCTAGTTTGCAGTCATCTGTGAACTTCATTGGCCAAAGACCTTCTGTGTTAGCCTGTACTTCAGAAAAGTAGATACCAAACAGGCGAGGACCCAGGAATGAACCCTGTGGTACTCCATTTGTCACTGGGTCTGAAGTCAGATTTGGAGTCTGCTACTTTCACAGTGAGGGTTCTGTCAGTGAGCCAGTTGGCAACCCATCTTGTGACATAGGGATTTATACCTAGTTTAGTGAGTTTATCCATAATTCCAGAGTGAGGGATGGTGTCAAAAGCCTTGGTGAGATTTAGATAGGCTGTCTGAACCACCTTACCCTCGTCTATGGCTTTGGTGACTGCTTCATTGAAGTCTATCAGGTTTAGGAGACAAGATCTGCCTTTTACAAACCTGAACTGGGTGGGGTCCAGAGTTTGGAGATTACCAATGTCTTTGTTTATAAGTTCCATGATGATACATTCCATGGCCTTGCAGACCAGGTTTGTTAGGCTAATGGAGTGGTAGTTCCCAGGGTCTGTGGTGGCTCGCCCTTTGTAGAGTGGGATAACTATCACTGTGCGCAATTCAGTGGGCACAAAGCCTGAGGTGAGGCTATGACTGAACATGGTGCTTAGGTGGGGTGCCAGTTCATTCTATAGTTCATGTAGAACGCAGCCTGTGATGTTGTCATGTCCTATGGATGCTGTGTTCTTGGCTTTGGACATTGTGTTTTTTACCTGTGCAGCCATGATTACAGGAACTTTGCATTCTTCTGGTATAGAGATGGGCCCTTTAGGGGGTGAGAGTGGGGTAAAGTTATCAATGAACCTATCTGCCAGGATGTTGGCAATATCAGTTGGTTCTGTATATTTAGTGCCATTGTGCTGTAACTCAGAGTAGATCTGAGTATTGCCATTGAGATTCTTGACATAGCTATAGAATGCTTTGTGGTTGTCTTTAGACTCATTAGTGATTTTGTTTTCGTAACTAGCTTTGGAGGATTTTATGAGGGATCTCAGCTTCTTATTGAGGCTGACCATTGAGTGCCTCCAATCATGGAGATTTTTATCTTTTTTGCAACAGTTTCTTTCTTCTGTTGTAGAGTTTGTTTATGGCAGGGGACCTTCTGTTTTTTGGAGGATAGCATCTTGGTTCGGTTAGGGATAACATGATCCATGCACTCGTGTAAGTGCTTATAAAGTTATAAGTGGGTTGAGGACCCGGCCTACTCTGACCCATGCCAGGTACCCATACTAATAGTGGAAGGAGTATATGTGCCCCTATTGGCCAATGTGTGCCCGCCATAAAGCCCAGCAGCTATGGGTTAATAAGCAACTGGTTGGTCGGCATCTAATTTCCCAGCCTGGGTCATCTGGGATAGCTCTGTTGAGCAAAGGTTGGACGTAAAACCAACCAACCTGCCAAACATGAACTGAAAATTGCTAGACTTAATGTAGGTTCACTGACAGGATGGGTCTATATTAGTTCATCGACAGGTTAGGTTGTCAAATCTGAAATGATCGACACCTAAGCGTCGAACTTGCAAAATCTCGAATGGCCATTTAAGCGAATTCTTTCCTCGGGAAAGAATTCAGTAGGCTGTCCGCGAACAAAATTAACTTTTCAACCTAAATAAAATGGGGGGCTTTGCCCCCCACAAACCCTAACTAAATATACCAACTCCTTGATCGCTCCACATTGCCGAAAGGGCCAATCCCCGATAATGGCCAAGTGACTTCTTTCCCGAGGAAAGAATTAGCTGAAATGACCGTTCAAGATTTATAAGTTCGACGCTTAGGTGTCGATCATTACAGATTGAAAACCTAAGCTGTCGATGAAGTATTATAGACCTGACAGGATGCAGCTTGGAAGTGGATGACATGATGATACGGAGGAGGATGGACATCCTATGTATCCAGGAGATGAGATGGAAAGGCAGTGCAGCAAAGCCACTTGGCTTGGGATTCAGAGTCTACTACTCAGGTGGAGGGCAGGTTAGAAATGGTGTAGGAATTGTCGTGGGAGAGAGGCTTCAGAAGTCATTAAGGGATATCATCAGAATTAATGACTGACTCATGGCAGTCAGACTCCAGTGTAATGACAGGGCAGAATTCATAATCTCAGCCCATGCCCCACAGCAGGGTTGTGATAGTGAGGAAAATAGTGCATTCAGACAGCAGTTGCAGGACCTACTAGATAAGGCAGAACAACATGAATTGGTGTTGATAATGGGTGACTTGAATGCACATATTTGGACAGACAGAACAGGATATGAAGACTGCCTGGGTCCACATGGGTGGGGCAAAAGGAATAAAGAAGGAGAAGCCATTCTAGACTTTTGTCTGGCAAATGGCTTGATAGTAGCCAACACATGGTTAAGAAAGAGAGACATTCAAAAGATCACATACAAGAGTAGTCAACATGCAACTCAGGTAGACTTCCTCCTAGTAAGGAAAAGGCACTGGGGCAGAATCCATGATTGCAATGTCATCCCCAGTGAAAGAGTCAACCCACAGCATAAACCACAAGTTGCCAAAATCAGCTGCAAGCAGTGGTCAGAGAGGTATCTAAGGTCAACAGAGACCAGGCTAAAGACCTGGAAGTTGACTGGAGAGAAAGTACAACAGTTCAAGGAATTTCTCAGGGCTCTAGCACCCCAAGAATTGGAGGAAATAGGTGGAGTTGAAGAAGAATGACAGTGCCTAAAACAACATGTGTTAGGACTACAGAAAAGATGTGTGGCTGAGCCAGGTATGGAAATAAGGTACATAAATAATGCTGGTGGTGGAATGCAGAAGTCCAGGAAGTCATCAAAAGAAAAACGGAGTGCAGGAAGAAGTGGGAGACAGAAAAGACTAACCAGGCTAGGAAGGACTACTGGTTGGCTAACAAAGAAGCTAAGAAAGAAGTTGCAATAGCAAAGAATATGGCATTGGAGGCACTGTACCAGCTTCTGGAAAGTGACTCAGTAAGGGGTACAAAGAAACTATATTAGGTTGCAAGGAAGACAGAAAGATAAAGAAGACAGTCAGACACCCTTCATAAGGGATGCCAGCAACAACCTGCACAGCAGCCCAGAGGACATCAAAAGCAGATGGAAGGAGTATTCCCAGCAGCTTCTGAATGAAGAAAACCCCACAGAAGCTGTACTGCAACAGAAACAGCCTCCAATAAGAGAAGAAGAGGAGCCCACCGTAGAAGAAATAAGAACAGTACTAAGGAAGATGAAGTCAAGGAAAACAGCAGACTCAGATGAAGTCACAGCAGATATGATAAAGATGCTAGGTGAGATAGGGGAGAAATGGCTCCTGAGGGTACTAATAGCAGTGTGGAGAGAAAGGTGTATTCCAGATGACTGGAGAATAAGCATACTCATGCCAGTGTACAAGAACAAAAGGGAGGGTCTATATTAGAACATCGAAGTTTCAAAACTTTGAATGTTCTAATATCGACTTGTATTCAGCAAAAGCTGAAAATATTGAAGCTACAGAAAACCAAATTTTTTCCTAGGGAAAGAATTTGGTTGTCCATTTCTGTTGCTTCAGTATTATCAGTGTTGTGGTGGAAAGTTATGGGTAGGGTTCAGGTAAGTGTGCGACTGAACACCGGTTAGATTAGTTAGGGTTAGGGTGCAGGTTAGGTATGTGTGCGATTGTGTGGACGTGAGGGTTAAGGGGTAAGGTGAGTTAGGGTTAGGGTGTGTGTCAGGTAAGTGTGCAATTGTGTGGACGTGAGGGTTAGGGCGGGGTAGGTGAGTTAGGGTCAGGGCGCAGGTGAGGTGAGTGTGCGATAGTGACAGACTTTAGGGTTAGGGTTAAGGTAACTGGATAGTTAGTGGTGTATGTTTAGTTAGTGTAGGGTTAGGTGTAAGATTTTAGGTGTATGTATGTGGATTGCTGTTTGTTTGCTGTGCTTGTGTTGTTTGTATGTGTTTTGGAACAGCATTTTTTTCCCTAGGAAAAAATTTGCTGTTCTGTATGTTTGATGTTTTTAACTTTCTTTGAATAGGGTTCGATATTACAACATTCGAAGTTTTGAAACCTCGGTGTTCTAATATAGACCACAAAGGGGACATCTACAACTGTGGGTAAAACAGAGGCATCAAACTCCTATCACACTGCATGAAAGTTCTGGAGAAGGTGATTGATAAATGGATATGTAGAGTAGTAGAATGTAAGATGGAAGATGAGCAGTTTGGATTCAGATCAGGATACAGCACAAATGACCCGATGTTTGCATTGAGACAGATACTTGAGAAGAAGCTATAGATGAGGAAAGAGTCCAACCGGGCTTTCCTAGACTTGGAGAAAGCATATGACAAGGTCCCAAGAAAGCTGATCTGGACAGTACTGTGGTGGTTTGAAGTCCCAGAAACATTGTTAGAATTAGTACAGGCTATGTACAAGGACCCAATAACTTAAGTGCAGATGCTATTTGGCCTCACAGAAGGGTTCCCACTGGGTGTGGGTGTACATCAGGGTTCAGCTCTGCGCCCACTGCTGTTCATACTGGTGATGGACCACATTAGCAAACAGGCTGGAGGGGGTGGATCAACAAAGCTGCTGTATGCAGATGATGTGGCAATGCAGGCAGACTCTGAGCTAGAATGTCAGCAAAGAATAGGAGAATGGAATGCAAATCTGAAGCCACATGGGATGAAACTAAGCACAGATAAGACTGTGGTAATGCCAGAAAATTGGGGAAATCAGAAGAAGCTGAGAATAGAGATAGAATGGAAGATAGTGGAACAGGTAAACAGCTTCAAGTATCTGGGAGGAGTAGTTGAGGAGAAGGGTAGTCTGAAAGTAGAGGTCAAAGCTAGAATCAGAGGGGCTGCAGCAAACTGGCATTGAGTATCAAGTGTAGTCTGTGACAGAAGAATGCCAAGGAAGCTGAAAAGTAATGTATACAAGACAGTGGTGCGACCAGTACTACTGTATGGTAAAGAAACCTGGGCAGTAAAGGCAGAACAGTTGAAGAAGCTAGAGGTGATGGAATTGAAGTGCCTGAGATAGGTGATAGGATGCACATTGTGGGACAGACAAAGAAATGAGGACATAAGACAGAAGCCAAAGTACCTCCAATTGCAGAAAATGTCAAAGAGAACACATTATGGTGGTTTGGGCACATGTAGAAAAGCAGAAGACAATCTAGATTTGAGACAGACAGGAAGAAGGTAAGAGGAAGTGAGGACGTCCAGCAAAGAGGTGAATGGATTGTGTGAAAGAAGATCTGCGATAGTCAGGCATGAGTGCTGAAGAATGCACGAGTCTGGCACTGGATCAAGAGAGTTGGTGACAGTTAACACGATACCCTGACCCCATGTAGAAAAATGGGAAAAAAGGGGGCTGGTGATGATGATGATGATTATTATTATTTATTTATTTTTATTTACTCACTTGTTTACTTACTTACATATTCATTCATTCAATCATTCATTCATTTAATCACTAGTGTCTGAGGTGAGATGCACACAGACAATAAAGTGTCTGTAATTTGTGGAATTAATCACACAAGAGTGTCTATGTGTGTGTGTTTATGTTTATGTCTGTGTATGCGCATGCACACTTCTGTGCATACGTGCACTTGTGCGTATGTGGCTATGTGTGTGTATGTGTACACATGTTCATGTATGCGCACGTTAGGTTGCAGTGGGTTGCAATGTATATGTCTGACAGCAATGAGTTTAACTACATTGTCAATGCTAGCAACTATTTATTATTTATTTAATTTATTAACAGATTCAATCTTTTAATCACAGCACAATATTTGAGGTGTGCATTGACAAAAAAATAAAAGCAGTTAGAGGGTATGATGACCGTGCCCTGGCCCAGCAATCAAGGAGCCTCAATCCTCACCACTAACACCAGGGAGGTCATCTCCTAGAAGAGAGGAAAGGAAAATTAATACACACAGTAAAGTACAATTTCCCTTAAGTGCACAGACAGATCACAGTCAGTCTGGGGCTGGTTGTTCCCTTGCTCTCCAGGTCCCCAATAAAACTCCCCACTGGCACAGCTATAGTGTCCAGGTCTCAGCCTAGCTGGGTAAGCCAAAATCTCCAGTACCCTCTCTGTCCAACCAATGCTTCGTGTCCCTGCCAGGTAGCTGACACAACACACACAGACTTTGAAATAAGTACTTATACAACTTCACAGACACTCCTGGGAAAAGCTGACACAGATTATCCAGCTGTGCCCCTTTACCCAGACTATACAGTAGTAATTACTGCCACCAACCAGCTAATAATATCAGCTACTAAAAGGCCCTTAAAAGGGTGCCCAATTATTACTGTGCAATATTATTATCCATTGGTAATGTGACTATACAGTCAAGGCTTACTTTAGAGTGGTCTATTACAATAACCTCTATAAATATGTAATGTACTCTAGAGCTTATCTCTACATAAACCAGCCACAGGTAGAAGGTTTTAAAAATATTTAATAATAAATAATCAAAACACACGACAAAACTACTACACCGACCACATAGATATCTAAAAGTTCAGAGATCACACAGAAACTTAAAATAATACAGTAGGACAGGTCTGATTTCAAAGAAAAATACCTAATTAATCTTTACTAACTTTAACTATTCCTACAAGAAATCACAGTGCTAAAACTTACATGTGAGCACAAGGCAGAGTGCTGATAAGCTGGATATCAAGTTCAAAATGCTTTCAGTCTCTTGTGAGAAACATTATTTAAACATTACTAACAAACGTGTCTCTAAGGCCCTCCCAAATTACATCATTTTTGACACTTAGGTTTTCCCAGTATTCATATTCCATCACTTTAACACCTGGTCTGAGACTTACAACAATAGAAAACATTTCACATGTATATTCTAAAAGAAACCAGAGCAATAAAGTACATTCTACATCTAAATTCTGGTCATAAACGTTTGCCTTAAAACAATGGGAATGAAACCTTCATCCAGCCATATTGGAGCCAAATTCTAACATGAAAGGGTCACAATATGCTTCAAAGGGCCAGTAGAGTGCAATGTTGTCACATATTTTGCAGTTCCACATTTCACAGTATTCTTTACACTCATGAAATATGCCTGTATGTTACATTTATTATCAAGAAAACATGCCATTATTTTGCATTTATTTGCAAATGCCAGAATTATATATCAAATTCTATTTGACCAGGCTAGCAGCCTTTGCCAATCACTCCCCAATCATCACAGAGGGCATGTGTGGACAGAGAGGATGCAACAGACTGCACTGTATACTTCTAACAATAATGAGCTGAAATACATTACTGATACTAATATATATGTATTTATTTATTTATTTGATCAATATCAGACATCTCAGGTGTGCATAGCCAATAAATTGTCTATAACCAGTGAGCACAAAGGCAGTTTGGGGTTGAAAGTGACTGACCTGTGCAGACATTTGATTACATGTTAACAGATTCTGATTTGACTACGCAGGGCTAGTGTGTACTTGAATGAAATCAGTTAAACTTCATTGTTGTGTCTGTGTACAACAAATAAATGAATTGGCTATACCAACCTCATATTTATAAAATTAACTATTTATTTTAATTTTCTCTTGCATGTATTCCAAAGAGGCAGATCAGCATTGAAAAATATTTAGCATGTGCAGTAGTGTATAACCAGTTATTTATGCGAGATTGAAATCATATTCAAAGTTGGTCCTGCTATAATACAGTCCTACTCAGTGTTAATCAGCCTCACTCATCTGCCTGTATTCCCCTGCTTTGAAGTCAACAAACACCAGACTGTAGCATGATCAGCACACCATGATAATGCTGTGCTCCTGCTAGTCTTAATGCACTCTCTACTTCAAAAACCTATATCTACTGGCTCTATAAATATATTAATGTGGAAAATCTCTCTCTGTAGCAAGGCGGGAGAGAAAAGTATTTATTAAATTTATAGATGGCTAAATCCTGCACCTTCCACAAAAGCTAGTGGAAGGAAAATGACACAGATAAGTCAGAAACCTGAAAATATTCTGCAAATCTCAATACAAATGGTAGCCAGCTACACACCAAGAGACAAGGTGATGACAGCAGTCCAATTACTTTAATTTAGTAAAGGCAAAAACAGTATCCCAAAAGTCTACTGATTCAGGCAAATATCAGATTACTCTATCAGCTGTTTCTTAAAGTTACAAACAGTGCTAAAATTCAAAGCTCAGATACCAGGTGAAATATGTAATCTTTGAGATGAACCCATCATGTCTGCAACTTGATACAACTCATAACACCATGAATTATATTGTTAGCCTGATGCCCCAAAGGGGAGACCTACCCATCTCCTTGAAGGACTGTTATGTTTCTGCAATGCCCACCTTGTAGGGCATTGATATGTTTAGAAAGTTGGCATTGTGTTTGTTTTTGATGATGTTTCTTCTTATGTGTTGTGTTAGGTTTCTTTGCATTTTAAAATATTTGTTCTGGTGGCTGAGGAAATGTAGTCCATTTTCTTCACTGTTTGTAATATCTATTTATTTAGCTGTTCATTTATTTAGAGGGTTTTAGATGGCTTGCATTGGTATCTTTTTAGTTCTAGAATTGATATTCTTTTCCAGTGTCTTTTGAGTACTTACACATTTATATTATTTTGTGTATTGCATTGTCTGTTTTTGTGCACTAGGTCTGGGGATGAGGGAGTACAGGCTTTATTAGAAGTGCATGTTACCTTTTTTAATGTATTTTTAAAAATGAGACTTCCTTATCTATACTGAACTGGGTACAAGTCAATGGTATGGGCTCTTAAAGGATTTTTTAAGCTAAGGGTTGAAGTGCAATAAAAAGTATTGCTTGCTTATAAAAAATTGATTTATGAATATTGTTAAAATGCAGTGAAAGAAAATATATTGTATGTTTATGAAAACTGTAATTTGTGAATATACTCACATTGTAATGTGTTAGTAATTTATATATATATATATATATATATATATATATATATACATACATTTTTTTCTAGAAAATATATATAAATTATTGCTGAAGTATATTAAGATCTCATTTTTTCCTGCAAGTAATGAAAACGAATAGTTTAGTAATTTTTTTTCTGAAAGAAGGGTTTTTGCACATGGTTTGTAGAGGCACAATGTTACACAGGCAAACTCTCTATGTGACAGATCATAATTATGAGCTTACAGTTTCTCAGTGTGTGTGTTACAGTGCTGTTACTACTCACTTTAGGCTGTTATTTGAAATGAAAACTGGAAGTGGCGAGCAGATTTAATTGGAATTAGTTGCCTTTATGCAGCCAGTAATACTGAAAGTGAGTATATGTGTCTGTGGTGTGTGTGTGTGTGTGTGTGTGGGTGTGTGTGTGTGTGTGTGTGTGTGTGTGTGTGTGTGTGTGTGTGTGTGTGTGTGTGTGTGTGTGTGTGTGCGTGTGTGTGTGCGTGTGTGTGTGTGTGTGTGTGTGTGTGTGTGTGTGTGTGTGTGTGTGTGTGTGTGTGTGTGTGTGTGTGTGTGTGCTTGTGTGTGTGTGTGTGAGGGAGAGAGACAGATGGAATTCTAGCAGAGTACAATAACAAACTGCAAGAACGTGGTGGGCATGTTTTAATCTTGTAGTGAGGTATAAAGTATCACAGATCTAAAGTTTTGAATTGCACTGTCCAGATCATGAGATTCCAGCTTATTTTGTTTGCATGTGAGCAGAAACTTTAAGCAGACAAACCACTGCTTTTGTAGTCCATTGCCCTAACATATTGTTGGAATTTGCCATTACTTATTTTATTTTTATGACATGTTTTTGCAATTGACATGTTTTAGTCCTCTTACCAATATTCTATTAATTCCACTGCTGAATATGATGCTTATTGTGACAGTGTGATGCCCTTGCACTGCCCAGTAATCAAGGAACCTCAATCCTCACCACTAGCACCGCTGAGTTGTGTCCACATTGGGAGGATAACAAGTACACACACACACACACACACACACACACACACACACACACACACACACAGTAAAATACAATTTCCCCTTAAGAGCACACAGAGATCACAGTCAGTCTGGGGCTGGTTTCTCCCTTTCTCTCCATATCCCCAATAAGGCTCCCCACTGGCACAGCTATAGAATTCAGATCTCAGCCAAGTGGTCAAGCCAAAACCTCCAGCAACCTATCCGTCCAACCAGTGCTTTGTGTCCCTGCCCAAGTAGCTGACACACATACACTTTGAGATTTGAATTATATAAAAACATGCAGACACTCCTGGGGAAGGCTGGCACAGGTTCTCCAGCTATGCCCCCTTCTGCCCAGACTATACGTTAGTATGGACTGCCATCAACCACTACTTTCAGCTACAATAAGGCCCTTACCAAAGGATGTCCAATTCTACATTGCAATGCTATTATAATCAAATTGGCAAGTGTGACTGAGACTTGAAGGCTATTTAGGAGTGGCTTATACAGTATCACCAAATACATGCAAGTACTCTCAGAGCTTAAATTATCTCTACACAAAATAGCCACAGTTGAAAGGTTTAAATATATTTAATAATAAATAATAAAAACACAATATAATACTTATTAACTCAACACAATGACATTAGAGAGTTCAGAAATCACAGGAAATACTGTAAAACAACATAGTAAGACAGTCTGACATAAATATAGAAAACAGCTACACTAATCTTACTATTTCTATCTATCTATAAGAGAAATAACTGTTCTGCATATCTTACTTAAGAGCAAGGCACAGTGCTGCTGAGTTGTCAGATTCAGAACAAGATATAAAATGCTACTCTTACTTTCTGAGATAGCCTTTAAATTGATAATACACATTACTGCTGAGTCATTTCAGATTACATTATTTTTCTTAATTCTGCTGAAGTTTTCCAGGCTGACAGAACTCAAAATTTTAACATTTCTTTTTGATCTGCATGTGCCAGGAAGCCACAGCAATAAAAGACACTTTACATGTGAGACCTAGCAATTATCTATGTCTTAAGACAATAGAAAGAATTTCTAGCTGTAAACATCCTGTCTCTGAGCTGGAGATTATACACAGTTGTAAAATTATTTACTTATCAGCTTTCTTCCAGCATGGTGCACTGTGGTAACATTTTGAAGCTTAGCACATAACACAGCTTTCTTACATTTGTGAAACCAGCCTGTGGATCATATTAATATTTACAATGACATAGACATAGAATTATTTACAAAATTCTATCTGGCTGAGCTGGCAGCCCCTCAGTTTTTCACATCCCCTCCCTGAGAACTCAAGCTAGTTTTTCAAGTGTCCCTTGAGAAGTGTTGCTCGAGAGGATTGAGTCTATCTGGGTATACCTTACCCCTTTCCTTGTCTTGAGAGCCCATCTGTGTTGGCATTGCTAACCCCACTGTGGTGCTGCAATGACACAGCATATGCTTGCAACCCTAGGGTCCATCTTAGCAACTTGGCATTTTGCTGGCTGGCTCGATGTAACCACTTTAGGATATTGTGATCTGTGACTACAGTGAATTTCCTTCCATGCTGATAAGGCTGAAGTTTCTGCAGTGCCTGTACTATGGCTATACATTCTTTTTCTACAGGTGCATAGCATTCCTCCCTGGGTTGGAGCTTACTACTGAGATAAACCACTGGGTGCTCTTCTCTCTCTGAAGAAATCTATATGTACAGCCTCCACCACAGGGTTCAAAGTATCTACCTGCACAGCAAATTCTTTGCTATAATCTGGACTTGCTAACACAGGGGATCCTCCCAAAGCTTCTTTAAGCTTCTGGAATGCCTGCTCACATGCTGGGGTCCACGCTACCTTATCTCGCCTGTTTCTTCTTGTCCAGTCAGTGAGCGGAGCAGCTATGGTACTATAACTGGGGACACATTTTCTGTAGTACCATGCTGTCCTTAAAAATGCCCTCACCTGATTTTTGGTAACAGGTACAGACCATGCCTGAATGGCTTCTACTTTGGCAGGTTCTGGCTTGATATACCACTTTCCACTCTGTGTCCCAGGTAGGAGACCTCTGCCATACCCACTTGACATTTGCTGGGTTTAATGGTCAACCCTGTCCTCTGTAGTCTGCCCAGCACCTTCCTGACATGCTGAAGATGCTCTTGCCAGGAATAGCTGTAGATGGTAATATCAGCTAGGTAAGCAAGGGCAAACCCTCCTGCTATGGATAAGATATGATCTAGAAGCCTCTGGAAAGTTTCTGGGGAATTTTTCATCCCAAAGGGCATCTTTGTGACCTCATACAAGCCAAAATGAGTTACAAAGGCTGACCTCCCTCTTGCTCTGCTAGTCAAGAGCACTTGCCAGTAACCCTTGGTAAGATCAATGGTGGTAAGATACTTAGCCCCACTCAGCTGCTCTAGGGCTTCATCTGTCCTAGGCATGGGGTAAGCATCTGTCTCTATGTGACTATTTAATTTCCTATAGTCCACAAAGAATCCAGTGATGCCATCTTCTTTGGCACCAGCACCACTGGGGAGGCCAAGGGACTGTTGGACTCTTGAATTCACCCTAGTTCCAACATTTCCTGTATCTCCTCCCTCAGAGTCTGTTTGGCTCTCTCAGGCACCCTATAAGGGCCTGCCTAATAGGGCTTTGGGGTCCTGTATCCACCTAGTGCTGCACTGGGTGGGTGCACCCTGGTTTCACATTGAACATATGCCCAAATTCCTGTAACACTGCTTGGATTTCTAGAACCTGGGTAAGAGATAGCTGCTGGGACATTGCTAATCCTTCCACTGAGGTGTCAGTCTGAGCCTCACTAAGGAGAACAGTCACCAGATCTCCCTCAGACTCCTCCTGCAATCCATTGTAAATACTCATCACAAGGGCCTTCCTATCATGGTGAGGTGTCATCATGTTAACATGGTACAATTTGTGTTCCTGCCTCCTGCCTAACAGTTCCACCATGTAGTTAGCATCACTCACCTTCCTTATCACCTTGTAGGGTCCCTCCCAGGCTGCCTGCAGCCTGCTGTGTCTGACAGGGATGAAAACCATTACCTGCTGCCCTACACATTACTCTCTACCTTGAGCATTCTTGTCATACCAGACCTTTTTCTGTTGTTTGGCTTCTGCCAGGTTCTCAAGGGACAAGCCCTTGAGTTTCCTGACCCTTGTCCTGAGGTTTAGGACATATGCCACAACAGGCTCCTTGTGAGATTCACACTCACCACCTACTCATCTTGAATTAAATCTAGAGGTCCTCTCACCCTATGCCCATACAGCAACTCAAAGGGTGAAAAACCTGTGGATTCCTGAGGGAACCTCTTTGTAAGGAAACAAAAGATGGGGTAAATATTTCTCCCACTCTCTCTTAAACTGAACTGCAAATGTCCATAGCATGGACTTGAGTGTAGAGTTTAACGTCTCAACAAGACCATTAGTCTGGGGATGGTAGGGTTTGGTCTTTAGGTGCTTCACCCCACTGTACATCCACAGACAAGCCAGCAGGTCTGACATGAAATTGGCACCTCTGTCAGTCAGTATTTCTTTTGGGAAACCTACCCTGCTAAAAATCTCTAATAAAACATTTGCCACCTTTTCCGCCTCAATGGAGGACAAAGTCACTGCCTCGGGGTTTCTTGTAGCATAATCTGCTACCACTAGGATATGCTTTTTTCCCTGAGGAACTTAGGGTACTCAGAGTCCCCACAATATCTATAGCTACCCTCTGAAATGGCTCCTCAATCACAGGCAAAGGCATCAAAGGAGTTGTCACCTTGTCTCCTTCCTTGCCTACATTTTGGCACTCTTCACAGGTCCTGCAGTATCTTGTTACATCTTTGGAAATCCCAGGCCAACAAAATTTCTGCATAATACATCTCTTCATAGTTTTATGCCTATATGACCTGCAAATAGAATATCATGTGGTATGGCTAGAAGTGGCAGATGGTAGGCTCTAGGTACTAGCAACTGCTGTATCCTCTCACCTTCTAGCCCTGCCTCAGGGGTCCACTCTCTATACAGTAACCCTTTGTCCCAGTATACAGAATCCCCCTTCCCTTGAAAATCAGGTGTCTCACAAACAATCTGTTTCAGGCCTTGTAATGTAGGGTCTGAGAGCTGAGCCTGTCTCAACTCTCTCTTTGTAACCCTTCCCAGCTCCCCTTCCACAAGAAGTCTATCTAACTCACTCCTAGTAGCCCATCTTAATATACGTAGCAGTAACAACAAAGTAACTCAACTCCAAGCTCTATTAGACGTCTACTCTTTTGATATTCTCTGCTTAACAAAAACATGGCTAAAACCTGTAACCAAAGAGAATGAAAATATCCCACCTGGATATAATATCTTGAGACTCGACCGGGTAGCCAAGAAGGGTGGTGGGGTAGCTATTCTATTTAAATCTGGCTTACAATTAACCACCTATGACTGTAAACTACCTCTAGATTCCAATGCAGAAATTCTCATCTCCAAACTTCATCTTAACAATGCCAAATCCATCTATATTATCTGTATGTATCTACCCTCTGGTAATAACATTGCCACCATGGAAAATATCCTTTGCTGGCTATCCCAACACCTGCCCCAAGAAACCATAATCCTAGGTGATATAAAAATTGATTGAAACTGCTATTGTAGCAGCCTCCCTACCATCCACATTAACCTATATGGTTTTTCACAAACCATTGCCTCCCCCACCAGGATAAATAAGGCTAACAAGAAAGCAAGCATATTAGACTGGATTCTCATAAACAATCATCCTCACATTTATGATTCTGGAACCCTCCCTGATGATATAAGTGACCACTCACTTACATACATCATTGGGCATAAAGCCAATGCTCCCATTCCAATATCTATCAGAAATATCAGATCCAAAAAAAAACTTTAACCCTGATCTATTCCAAAAGGAACTAAGAGCATGCAATTGGTCTCCCTTAAGACACCTCCCTTTAGCAGAAGCCATTAAATACTTTAACTCTAACTTCCTTGCCATTCTTAACCACCATGCTCCAACCAGATTAATTAGAATTAAAACCAATCCTGCTCATAGCTTTCAAAAGAAACCAAACACAAAATCCATCTTAGAAATGCATATTGGTCCAAATGGAGAATGACTAAAAACCCGGCAGACCAACAAACCTTTAGACAGTTAAGAAATTACACTAAGAAAGCTACACTCTGATAAAAAAACAGCTACCTACAATTTCAACAAGCTAACTAAAACAACCCACAACAACCTGTCTAAAGCATTTGACATGGTAAATCACCAGATTCTCATAAACATACTCAAATCCCTGTCATTAGATGCACTTTCCATAAAGTGGTTCCAGTCTTACCTAGATAAAAGACAATAGGCTGTACTATGGCACAAGACTCTATCTACCCTCCTGCTCGTTACCCTTGGTGTCCCTCAAGGGTCCATCCTAGGACTTCTCCTTTTCTCCATATTTATTAATGACCTTCATCTAGCCATCCCCCAAGCCACATGCATACAATATTCTGATGACTCCACACTAATATGCTCAGCCACATCCACTTCTGAACTTCACTCTCTTACCCAGAAGGTATTTAACACAGTTCAACAATGGTTCACACAGGATTGCTTTCTCTTGAACCATGAAAAAACTAAACTCCTTCTATTCATTCCTACTCACAAGTCCTCTCCTTTTGATTTCTCAGTTACATCCACCAATGGTACCATTATATCACCAGATCCAACCACCAAACTACTTGGTATCATCATTGATAACAATCTGAACTTTGGCATCCATATCAACAATACTATTAAAACTGTCAACAAAAAACTTGGCTCTCTCTATAGGATTAAACCCTTCCTTTCACGTACAGCCAAAACAAATATAGCTCACACTCATCTAATCTCTACAGTCCGCTATACCTCGCCCATTTTTACTAATCTATCTAAAAATAACCTCAGCAAATTGGAAATGTCCTACAATAACATTGCCAGATTTGCTACAGGCAACCCATTTAGAACCCACCATTGCATTAATATAAAGCAGCTAGGATGGCTTGAACTACAAAACCTGATTAAATTCCACCAACTAACCATTGCCCATAACACTCTTTATAAACCTTCCAATACTCCTATTCTATCTACCCTCATGACCCCCTATAAAAATCCGAAGTCCTTACGGTCATCACACAAACTTCTTGTACATACCTCTAAACCTAACAACAAGGCTGGGGATTCTCTCTTTTCCAATGCTGTTGGAAAATCCTGGAATCTTCTCCCCAGTGACCTTTCCTCACTTCCCTCTTTATCACTCTTCAAAAACAGACTGAAACTTTAACTCAGAACACACTGGTTATGCTCCTGTACTAAACCTGACTAGTCATCTATCCCTTCAAACTTGGCTCTGCCTACCCCATACTATTCATGAACTGCTATACCTTCCTGATTGACTATAAATACCATCTCCCTCTAAATTACACTATTTCCAACTTCTGTGGATACTTATTATTGAGGGAACTCTTTATTAATATTACTGTACAATAACCTGCCTTCTTTTTTTATTTCTTTATTATGTATTGTACCTGTATGTTGTATTGTACCAGCATTTTGCACTGTTATGATTTTTGCCCTTCCTGAAAATTCTGTGTTAACTTGTAACATGCATTGTATATATGACGTTTGTTGTTATTTGATATTTGTTGTTTTCTTGTTTCTGTCTTGAAGCTTATCTCCCTGGGCCTCTACTGAAAATGGACATATATCCAGTTAGACTAGCCTGGTCAACAAATGTAAAATAAAATAAATAATAAATAATAAGTCTGGCATCCTCTGACAGCGGTGCCTCACTGTCAACCTGGGTGCTACTACTCACCTCTGCCCTTGCAGCCACTCTGTCCAAGGGAAAATCAATACCCACAAGCAGCTGTGGCTCACCTTCAGTCTCACTGCTACAGGGTAGATCACTCCCTGAAGTAACCCCCTCATCAGTCATGGCTGCAAGTATGGGGTCTCCAAGCCTGACTGCATGTAACTGCATTAACATATGGTACTGCATTATCAAAATCCTTCTCTTTCAGGGCATTTGCAGGATGGTAGTTGGGTAACCCTGTTGTCTCAAGACAACCTACTATTGGCATTTTGTCACATCCCACTGCTACTTTCAATATGTTCTTTCATACCTGTGCTGATAAGTGAAATAAAACAGGTGTAGTATTCACAGATCTATATCTACCTCTTTCTCTCTCTCTCTCTCTCTCTCTATATATATATATATATGTATATATGTACATATACAGGTGTACTGACAACACAGGGTCGACAAAGCTAATGTCAACAGGGCACTATGCAAGAAACATCCTTGCCACATGCAAACTGAAACTTAAAACAAAAAAGAAAAACATTGTTTTTCAGTGAGTCAAGCCCCCCCCCCCGCATCCCTCATGTGGGGGGGGCTGTATCCCCCAACCCTCCTATGTATACTTACTCTGAATTTGCACAATTCCCAGGTAAGGGCATATTCCCCATATCCAGAGATTGTTGATCTTGTATACCTGTCAACCATTTGCATTGTCAACAAAAGTGTTTTGGCAAAACAGATGTTGATATTTGGGGGTTTCAAATATATATATATATATATATATATATATATATATATATATATATATATGTGTGTGGGTGTGTGTGTGTGTGTGTGTGTGTGTGTATGTATGTGTGTGTGTGTGTGTGTGTGTGTGTGTGTGTGTGTGTGTGTGCGTGCGTGTGTGTGTGTGTGTGTGTGTGTGTGTGTGTGTGTATGTGTGTGTGTGTGTGTGTGTGTGTGTGTGTGTGTGTGTGTGAGTGTGTGTTTGTATACACATTATCTAATTCTTAGGATGGCTTGCCAGTTTGCTCTTAAGGAAGAGAATAGCTTTTTCCTGTTGTTAACCAGAGATGTGCATATAAAAAAATTACTTGGGGCAAAGCATGCATAGACATTAATACCTTAAGTAAAACTTTATGTACCACATCCGGACCATTTTTTTTCCATCTAGGAGCCTTTATTAATTTTATTTCAGGTTTTTTTTTCTGTCTGTGATCTCATCCCATTTCATATCCTCTGTATTAGAAATCCTTCCTCCTTCTTTTAGCTCTTCTATTTGGCACTTTTATCATGTTCAACATGGTCTTCATAAACACTTCTCCAAAATGTACTGATTTCTTCTTTCTAGGTGCTGTTACTATTAATTTTACTTTACTTTATTTTTATTTTATTTTACGTTTGTTTATCATGAAAGTCTGACTGGGTGAGTACCCATTTTCTAAAGAGGCCTGGGGAGAAAAACTCCACACAGAACAAAACTTGTAATACAATAACATACATGACATAAATTTGCTACAATATATCTGTATAGCTACAGATGTATTTCTCAGTATACAAAATACAATATATGAGACTTACATTTACAAAATTTCAATAAAAGTACGTTGTTTAAAACACAGGGAACATTTCAAGTTGAAGCCCTGCTAGGTAGTAACTATACTATTGCACACTATGATTAGAGTTAGTACTAATAGTGTGACCTACTGATATTTCTATTAGTTTTTTTGTGACAGAATAGAGTGAAAAGATTGGGAATTTATTAGCCTGGGCTGTAGCATAGGCATAACCACATGGTAGATAAGTGATTTTTGGGAAGCTTTTTAAAAGTGTTGTGATTAGGAGTGTTTTTAGTGTCAGAAGGAAGAGCATTCTAGGCTTTTGTGACTTGTGAGTAGTAAAGGGAATCACCAGCAGAGTTAGTGTATTTGCTGATTGTAGGAGTGATTTATTAGCTGAGCGGAGAGGATGATTATTGGAGTAGGGTTGTATAATGTGTGATAGGGCAGGAGTTTTATCTGGCTGGTGCAATAATTAATGGTCCATGGTTAACTGGCTGTAAGTCAATAGCTGAGGGAGCTCTAACCAGGACAGTATTTTTAAGGCAAGACAGTGGTGAATTCTATGTGTGGAATCAGTTGCAAATTATGCTATTTTGTTATAGCATGTTTTTAATTTGTTTAAGTTAGCTTTTTAAGATTAGTTAGAATGAGGCAGCTGTAAAGGAGTGTTGACAGAAGGTGGATTCTAGCAATGGTTACTCTTGTGGAGGCTGTAAGAAAACATTTGTTCCTCTAAAGCATTCACATCTTTTTGTGGGTTTTCTTGATTGTCTGTGCCATGTGGAGGTCAAAATTGAGCTTATTATCAATTGTTATGCCAAGTAGCTTAACCTGAGATTTGGGAGTAATGATTGTATTGTTACTGAAGGTGATATGGAAAGTGGGTGGAGGGTTTGAGGGACAAGTGGGGTGGAATATCATGAGTCTGGTTTTATTGGGATTCAGTATTAGCAGAGAATTGGCTAACCAGATTTCTATTTCACTAAAGGACTTTTGTGTTGTATCTTGGAGCTGTTGCATGGTTTTGGCTGTGCATATCATTGTTGTATCATCTGCATATTGGATTATGGAGGCTTTGGAGGTGGCACTGTTTAGGTCATTGGTGAAGGATAGGTCCAGGTATAGATCATTGTAGGATATCTAATGTGACTGGCATTATGGGGATAGGTCCTGTTGTCACTTTGTAGCTTGTTGTCAGCCTGTTTGGTAGCTTTAAAACCAGGCAAGAGTGGAGGGAGAATTTGTTTCACAATTCTTAATAAAACCTTTGTGGATTTTCAATAAGTTGCTTACATTTATCTGAATATCTTTGCTTCTGCAGTAGTACTTTATCTGTTGTTAGTTTAGCTCCACATAATTTACTCTATGTTATAGCACATGATTATTTCTTAACAGTCCCAATTACTGTTCCTTGTTTTGCCAGTCTTCTAACATTCTGGTTGTATTCATTTTTCTGTAGTGTCTTTCATTTATCTAACTTAATATGTGTGACCATTTCTATTAAATCATGCAGATCACTCCTTAGAACATTCTCTTTAAGAATGAGAGCATCCTCCTTCTTCTCTCTTTCTGCTCTTTCAGTACAATTCTAACTGCACCTTCATATAAGTTTCTTATAGGGAATTCCAGAGTTTTACTCTGTGGCATATAATCCATTAATATTCTATCTGTTACACTAGTTCCTGGGGATTTAGTGATTCATCAAGTTATGCTACTGATTGTTATTAGAGTCACCACAATAAATCCCTCACTCCTCAGTTGGTCTGTCACTTCCAGTTCTATTTGTTGAGTTTCTGCTTGACTGAACATTTTACTTCTCAGAATATTTTGCTTTTGTTTTCTTAGTCTTTCCTTTGTAAAATTTATCATGTCTGGATGTTTTAGTCCATATATTTTCTTCAAATATCTTTGGAGCTATAATAGGCATATTGGTCACTACATTTTTTTTCATTTCTGCACCTTGTCTGATACCTTTTTCTGTCACAAGTCCATGCTTTCTTTTTATACAGTTTGATAGCCTCTAGTTTTTTGTTCTTTTTCATATAGCATTTCGTCAATTATATCATTTTGCAGACAATATTTTTCTTTAGCTAAACATTGTTTTGATCTGATGTGTTCCGAGTAAAGAGCTTGCATTTTTGTTTGTAGTTTCTAAAAGTTTCTTAGTCAGAAATGTTTTATCTTTCCTCTAACTTGCTTAATATCCTCTCTTTGGAAATACTGGATTTGTCATTTACAATGCGCAATTTCCTTCTTATCCTCAGCAATCCTCTTTTCTATCTCTATGCCTCTTGCTTGGCCTTTCAAATTTTTTTTTTTTACTGTTTGTCTCTTCTACCATGTAGGCCATCCCATATCCCATCTGTGGCCTAACACTGTGGTAGGAATACTGCCTTTTTTCCAGTCCTGGTACTAGGCCCTATGCCAGGAGTGGCAATTTTTCAACCTGAGATCAGTGCACGCATTCTTCTTTCTTATTTTTGGCCTACTTTTCATCATGATATATAAAATACAGTTATTTATATATATACATATTAGTGTCATATTGGTCTGCTTTTGTAAAAATCTCTGTTTAATTTATCCTACTCTTTTAGGTTTCTAGTGCCATGATGGGAATGGACTCCATTCCTGTGTCAAGGTGTGATTAAAGTTCATCAAAATAGCATTATGTCATCTTTGATGGTAGCCAGAAGTGCTCTTTGCAGCACCCACAATGTGCCCAGAACTGACTCCTTCTGTAATTTATATGGAGTTACATGTATTGGTATAACATATCTAAGTACAACTGTAAATTATTTTTTATAAAACCCATTGCTTCTGCTACTGTTGGGACTGTCTGGGTATCCGTCATCTGCATTACCCTCATTTCAGTCTGCAAATCCTGGTATTTTATGACTTTGTACATCTCTCTGCATAAGACACTGTAATCACTGGGTGTATCAAGTTCATTGATCAATGCTACTTTTGTCTTCATTTCCTGGACGACTATATCAGGTTTTCCTCATATCTGTTTAATGAACAAATGGTAAAGGGTGATCCCATGTGATATAAACTTCACCATTCACTATAATGCTTTGTGTCATGTTTCCAATGTTGTTCAGCTACTTCAGTAGTGCAGTGTTTGCATACACCCTAATGCAACAGTCTTGCCACATTATTATGCCTTTCAGTATACAGGCCCACTACAATTAATGTATCACACCCAGCAACAAGGTGTGTGACTGTTTCCAGGTCTGTTTTCCAGAACCTGCATTTGTCTGTTTCTCCCATATGTTCATTGGATTTTGTAAACCAATGCGTACATAGTCCACTGTCCTCTGGCTGCTAATATTAACTTTTAATCTTTTGGGTTAAATTCTCCTCTCCTTAACCATTCCTGCATCAGATCCTGATTGACATGAGGTTTGTTAAGGAGTTTTCTGCACTTGCAACTATATTCATGCCTTTTCCACATTTCTGGCCTTCTCATCTGATCCTTCTCCTTACATTTTTTCTTTCTTTCTTTCTTTTTTTTGCACAATCAGTTGCCACCTGAATTTTGTTACTTCTGGTTTGATTTCAATTGCAGCTTGACATCGATCTGCTTCTGCTAAACTAACATGGGAAGTCATCTTAGAAAATTTAAAACTTTCACTATGTTTGGATCTGGTGAGGTCAGCAGATATGTATGCTGTCCCATGATTGCAGACCTGTATATGTCATCAATTTCAAGGAGGGCCATACCACCTCCAGATCAAATGATATTTAATCTTGGTACACACTAATTTTTATATATCATTTGATAAGCATGAATAATTGTTCTTGTTTTCCTTTCCAACTGATCCAATACCTTTTATGGCCAATCAGTCACCTCAAAACTGTAAGTTAGAACAGGAAGAGCAAATCAGTTTTAGTTTGGACTTTGTTCCTAGATATCAGGGCCATTTTAAATATTAGTTTTAGTCTTCAAAAATATTCCTTACTGACTTTTGCTCACATTGGTTTATGTTTTATTATCGGTCCTTCATCAGTTCCCAAATATTTACATACTAAATTATGCTCAAGTTCCTTTATATCCCATTCCTGTCCAAGACTGATATTTTCTTGGTGCTGCAGCTTCCTTGCTTTAAAAGTTGCTTTTGCACATTGATCAAGACCAAATGATATTCTTATATCATCTGAGAAAGTTTTAACCACTACCAGTTGTGCTTTCAGCTCTTCATCTGAGGCACTATACAGTTTTAAATCATCCACAAAAAGAAGAGGAAAAGTCTTTACACTTGGTTGTTTTCTGAGAGACAAATTGTAATCATGACCTAATCTGTAAAGTAGACAGCTTAATGGGTTAAGGACAAGGCAAAAGAACAGAGGTGGCAAATAGTCATCCTGGAATATCCTCCTTTGAATTTTTCTCCCTGGGATAATAATGTGTCCTTTATCATGGCTTTGCTGCAAAGTGGTTTGGCACTGCTTCATGGTTACTGTGATGTAACTGATCAATGTAGGGTGTATGTTATACATCTGTAAACACTCTTTTATCTATGAATGTGGGATTCTGTCAAATGCTTTTTTTGCAATCTATCCATGACATACTGTACATAGATTCTTCTCCTTTTTACAATTCTCCATTATTACTTTATGTAACAATAAATGATCCTTTGCTCCATGACTTTTCTTTTGTTACCCTTTTATTCTATTGCCATGATTGAGTTTTCTTCTAAATGACTCAACTCTGTCCGCATCAATTCCTGTATATAGCTTACACATCACTGGAAGGCAAGTTATTGGTCTATAATTTTTAGGGTGGCTTGCTGGTTCACTCTTAAGGAGGAAGATCACTTTTCCTGTTATTAACCAGGTTGGTGTCTCTTCTGAATGTGCATATAAGTAGTTCTTATTCAGGGCTAGTCCTTCATGTAAAGACTTTAATACTTTTAGCCAGAAGTTAGGTAAAACATCTGGGCCTGGGGTTTTTCAGTTAGAAGCTTTTCTTAATTTTGTTTTAGTTTTTCTGGCCGTTACTTCAACCCATTTCATATTCTGTCCATCTGAACTTCTTACTATTTCTTTTACTTCTTTTATCCATTCAGCATGTTATTTATTTTCCACAGGGTCTTCATACATATTTCTCCAAAATGTGTCTATCTCTCTCTCTCTCTCTCTCTCTCTCTCTCTCTCTCTCTTTTTTCTTTGGTGGTGTTTCTATTCCTTTTGCTTTGTTTGCCGTTTCTCTATAAAACGGTTTTGGGTCATCAGTGAATTGATTATTTTGTACTTTTCCTTTATATTTTCATGCATATCTTCTATGTTTTTCTGCTTTTTAGTTTATTAATTGCAACAGTGTATGATAGATCCTGGTCTGTTTTGATACTGCATGTTGCTTCCATGACATTTGATTTCTTCCCTTCCTTTCTTTTATTGCTCTATGTTTTTGTGGTAGGACATTACCTGTTATTAATTTAGCTGCACTGTAATATATCATTTTCACATCTGTTATAACACATGAATTTCTGTTAATAGTCTTGATTATTGTTCATCTGTTTTATCAGGGTTTTAACATTTTGGGCCTTATTGACTTTATGTAATCTGTTTCTTGTATCAATCTTAATATGTATATCCATGATATTAAATGAAGCAATTCTTCCTTTAGATCATTTTCTTTTAAAATGAGGGTGCAGTCTTTGTTCTCTGATTCCTGTGAGACTTCTATAGAGTTCCAGAACATTTTCCTGTGAAATATTCTCATCAGTTACATCCTGTGTCATCTGTTGCTCTTTCATATGGGAATTTGCTGGTCTATCATTCTACAACATCGACTGCGTCAGAGTTGTCACTTTTTCCTGCTCCTTCTCTTGCTGTACAACTGCAGCTGAACATTTGTACTGGTTTCCTGCAGAGTATCTTCATAGGGCAAGTGATATGATCCTTCCTGTTCTACCTGTTTCTCCATAATTTGTGGACATATTGTTCCATCATGCTGTGACATTATCAGAATTGGATTTTTTTACACTAAATCCTTCATTTCACAGGTAATAAAATAACTTACATTTCAAATTTTCAACTTCTCCATTACTATCGTATTTTCTACTGTCCCACTTTCTTTTCTCATTTTTTGTATTGTGAAACTTTCCATATCCAGATGCCTTTTTTGTATGTCTCTTCAACTATCTTGAATGCTGCTCTTTTTGTATTGATTAGTTTTGCCTTTTCCTTTTGGTAAATATTGCACGATATTAAAATCTCTTTTTCCCCCCATGTCCATATTTCTTCTTAAGATATCTCCTGCTCCACCTGTTTTTCCTTAATTTGGGGACTCATTGTTCCATCATGCTGTGACATAACCTATGTTAGAATTTCTATATCAAATCCTTTACTTTGCATGTATTCTATAACTTCAGCTTCAATCTGTTTAACTTCTACTTTACTAATCTTTTGTTCTAAGTTCCCCTTTGTGATCTTACTTTTTTGGACTGTGACATGTTCCATATCTAGATGCCTTTGCCTGTTATTCTCTTCAAGTATCTTTAGAGCTGCTCTTGTGAATTGATTAGTTTTGCTTTCTCCTCTGCATAAATGCTGCACCATATCAGATCTCTTTTTCTGCCATATGTCCATGTTTTTTTGTTTATTCCTTTCAAAAATCTCTAGCTTTTGTTCATTATATTTTTTTCTGTTCCTCTGATGCTTCTTTTTCCAAGTGGCCCAAATTGTCTTTGGCTTTATAATGCCTTTCATGGAGCTGTTGTATTAAAAACACAAATCTGTATTTGAAGCTTTTGACATTTTTTCTTGTGCAAGTATTTTTCTTTTTAATTTCTCTCTTAATGTTTTTGAAGATCTTATTTCTAAAAATTCTGAGTTTCTTGCTTAATTGTAACAATATATAAGTTATTCCTTATCCTCAATAATCCATTCTATCACAGGAGTGCCCAGGATGCTTACAAGTTGACAGCATATTCTCAGCTCTATTTTCTGAGTTATATTTCTGACAGAAAATTGTAAAAGCCGAGACTCCTAAACTTCTTAAACTTAAACATCAACTTTTACTACAGTCTTTGGAAGTCTACATTGGGGTATTTTGTTTCAATTCTATGATTTTTCTCTGAAATGCAAACAGAAAGGGTTCAAATTTCTTCACAGAATGAGTTATCAAACAACACTTCACAGGACCAGACAATGAAGAAGGAACTGCAAACTTTATTATCTACCATGCAGGATTTACCTTTGAAGTATGGCAGAATAGACACAAAACTTGGCTCTTTTAAAGAAAGAATGCACAGAACAAATGGAGCAGATACAAGAATTAATAATACAACATAAGACTCAGATTGCTAACATAGAAGAAACATTAAATGACATGGAAGGCAGACTCATGGAACAAGAACATCATCTTGAGTCTATCTCAAAACAAAGTACTTTTCTAACAAACAAATTAGATGACCTAGAAAACAGATCAAGGAGAAATAACTTGCGTATTTATGGACTACCAGAAAAGGCTGAAGGAGACAATATGGTAGATTTCCTCACAGCCTGGATTCCAAATGTTCTGAATTTAACTGAGTCTTTTTCTTATGGAACTGAAAGAGCCCATAGATCACTGGCAGTTTCTTCATCTTTCAGCAAAGCAAATAAAAGCCCAAGACCAGTAATAGGAAGATTTATATCTTCTCAGCACAAGGAACTGGTGCTAAAAACTGTGTGGTCAAACTCTCCTGTCATGTACCAAGATAATAGAATAAGATTTGACAATGATTTCTCATCAGAGGTAAACTCTATAAGAAAGAAATGTTTACCTTTAATAAAAGAATTGAAGAAGAGACATTTCAAGGTTCATTTACTCTTTCCAGAGAGACTTAAAATCTTTTTGGTGCAAAGACTTTTGACATCTTGGATGCAGCTATGTCTTTTTTTAACATTTAACAAAACTTTAAATCAAACAAAAGTAATGGCTTGGACCAGTTTTACCCTAAAATGCCAAGCAGAGAGGAATGAATGGAAAAAAGTAGTCAAAAAGAAGAAGAGACTACATGACAAGTAACTTTTAAATAATTGTTTTGCATATTTTTCATTTTACACAAATTATTTAAAAGGAACCACACATTACTCAGAAGAATAATCTAGGAAGCTCCATAAAACGTACAACAGAAATGCCTTTTAACTAATATACTCCCAAAAGGAAAAAGGTAAAAAATAAGAACATTTTATTCTTGTTTCGTAACTTTCTAGGTTACTAACTTGAAATGGTAATGCTTGAACAAATCTGCATAAAACTAATATCTCTCAAAGTATAGCAAATAACAATAGCATAATACAAGAAACTGAACAATGCTTTATCTGCTTATATCTTTTGTTAGAGTGTTTTATGTCATAGTCTCAGACAAGTTGCTTTAAAAAAGAAAGGGGGGAATGAAGCTTAAAGATAATTTAAACTTTTAAGTTACACATCATACTGCATGTTTTTTCTGTGTAGTCTAGACATAAAGAGTTATTTACAGTTTAAAAAGACGTTTAAATGAACATTTAAAATGCGTATTTGGACATACAGTATAATACAGATTTCTAAATAAGTTCTAAACTCACAAAAAGCAGAAGATATCTGCCTGATATTTTTAATCTTTGTCTATGAATGTTTAATGGTTTAATTGTTTTAATGATTAGTACATGCTTACACAGAAAAATAAATATTTTTCTTCCTTTTTTATATGGAATGAATAAGGCTTATTACAGTTGAAATAAAACTTGTCTCAGATAAATGTAAACTTGATTTTAACTACAGAGATATGTTTGGGCTTTACAAACAGCCATTTATAAGGAGAGTAAGTTCTCCAGCACTCCTTGAGCACTGGAAATGTTTAGAAGTACTCAAAGTGCTTACTTACTTGTTTCTCGGCTTCCCACCAAGGTCACGAGCTAGGGTTGCCACCCCTCCATTTTTTTTCTGGACTATCTGGAAACCAAACTGATTCTCAGGTAGTCTGGAAAACACTGTACAAACTCCAGTATTCTGTTTCAAAAAGGAAACAGATTATCAGAGTTTGTAAATCGGCTGATTTACTATGCTTTTTTTTACAGAAAAGCATAGTAAATCAGCCGAAAGCAAGCAGCAGGAACGGAAAAAGAGGTTGTTCCCTGCAGAGTGATGTCATCACGCCATCACAAAATGGGCGAGATGTGGGCGGGAGAGGGGTGGAGTGGGCGGGGGGCAGTACTCACCAACTACATGTACCCAAATCGTCCTTGTATGTGCCATGCTACACAGTATGATCCTGCGGGAACAGCTGCAGCAGGGGCAGCAAGGGGCAGGGCCACATAGCCCCCCACCAATGCAAAGGCCTGTACAGGCACATAATGACTCAGAGGAGGAACAACCTGAGCCTGCCCCAGTAGGCAGAAGGAGGTGTGCCCAGTATGCCCTGGCCCTGGCAAAGAGGCAACACATAGCACATACTCTGACACGGGAAGGCCCCAGGGAATAGCACCTCTCTCTGACTCTCACATACAGTGAAAGGGATGCTAAACATTACACTACCTGTACCTAACCATGTGTAGGCACTGTACTATGTGCATCCGACATAGGCAGCCCTGCAGCACCACCCTCAATACTGGGACATACACAAGATAAGGGACTCACACATGCCAGTCAGGAGGGGGGGTCACATACCCAACAACAGTCACAGCCAGCAGGACAGGTGTAGACAAACACAAACAAATGCCGTACTATGGCCTCTGAATGAGGGGTATGGGTAACCATCTCCCCAGGCCTACACAGACAGACTACAGCAGGCCAGGTAGTGGGATGTCAGTTGTGACAGCTAGGAAGTCAGAAACTAATGTGTATTTAATCAAAAGATAAGAATGGTAGTACACCGGTATGGCTTAGCCAGCATGATAGGTAAGACTACTGACTGAAATGGACTACAGGACATACCAGTACAGTCCTAGCAAATGTGTACAACTGTCAGGTGTGCCTCCCCCCTACCCTACATGGACATATAGTAACATTCAGGTGAGCCCTGCACAATCCTGTGTAGAAACATAGAAATAGTCAGGTGTTCTCCCCGCTATGCAAACATGTTGCAACGGTCAATCCCAAATGATCGATGGATACCCTGCAGACACAGCATGCTACCTGTTGCTGTACAACACAATGGTCAGCAGTGCAGTACAAACCACCGGACATGATTCACACATGCAAAACAGATGGCCTTACCAGGCAGGCTCACACACTTAGAGAAATGAAGGCAATGCCAGTCATCAACATACTGAAAGGTCATACTGGGCATGCTCACACACTTAAACACATGAAGGCCATGTATGCAAACACTAGTGGACCAAACACATCCGCCGGATGCAATTGTTAGTGCAGACACATGTCAATATGCACCACTCATGCCTTGCATACACAGTGGATAGGAATACAGACATATATGTAAGGACAACACACCATAATAAGCCAAAGGTAGATGGATATAGATGTGTGGAAGAGGGTGACCATGACAAGGAGCCATCCACACCTGTCCCACCCAGCACACAGCCAAGGGGCCCAAAATGCATTAGGTGCAGATGTCACACACTGCAGTTACTAGCAATCAGTACCTGTCAGCACAACAGACTATGTGGTCCACGTGCCAGCTGTGCACCATGGCTGTACAAGGACATAGTCATCTAGTAACCCAATACATGTACCTGTGACATATGACCCCATGTGTGGCTGCTTGTGGCGTGTAACCCTTACAAGAATGGTTTATGGGCCATGCACACACCGCCCACCCCATAAGGCTACCCTGACAAGCCTGCTGAGGTTATCCAATGTGAAATACACCTTTGGGACAGTTGTAGCCCAGTAATCTCTGTGGCGTGTCCCATAACTGCGTACTGCTGCAGTGTGATAAACATATTAGGTAGAAGTTCTAACCCCAGACATGGCAATTGTGAGTGTGTGTCAGTGTCTGTGTATGTGTGTCTGTCTCTCACTGACTGTGTAGAGAAGAATGCCTTTTAGGCTACTCACACACCTTACTGTTCACATACCCACCTTTGGCAAGGCTGCTGATGTCATCCACCTAGAAATACTCCTCTGGGAAGGCTGTGGTCCAGTAATCTCTGTAGCACATGCTGTAACTGTGTACTGCTGTAGTGTGATAATGTAGTTAGGTAGGGGGTCAAACTGAAGACGTGACAACTGTGCATGTGTGAGTCTGTGTGTGCATATGTGTCCGTGTCTGTCTGTCACTGACTGTGTAGAGAGCTATGCCTTTTAGGCCACTCACACCCCTTACATTTCACATACCCAACTTTGTCAAGACTGCTGATGTCACCCACCTAGAAATACACTCCTGGGAAGGCTGTAGCCCAGTAAACTCTGTAGCGCATCCCATAACTGTGTACTGCTGCAGTGTGATAAACTAGTTAGGTAGGAGTTACAACCCCAAACCTGGCAACTGTGTGTGTGTGTGTGTGTGTGTGTGTGTGTATGTCTGTCTTTGTGTGCATGTCTGACTGTGTAGAGAGCAATGCTTTTTAGGCTACTCACACACCTTACAAGTCAAATGCCCACCTATGGCAAGGCTGCTGATGTCACGCACCTTGAAATACACCTTTGGGACAACTGTAGCCCAGTAGTCTCCATAGCACATCCCGTAACAGCGTATGGCCATAGTATGATTAAGGAATTAGTTGGGAGTGCTAAACCCAGACCTGCCAACTGTGTGTGTGTGTGTGTGTGTGTGTGTGTGTGTGTGTGTGTGTGTGTGTGTGTGTGCATGTCTGACTGTGTAGAGAGCAATGCTTTTAGGGAATTCACACCCCTTACATTTCACATACCCAACTTTGGCAAGGCTGTTGATGTCATCCACCTAGAAATACACCCCTAGGAAGGCTGTAGCCCAGTAAACTCTGTAGTGCATCCCATAACTGTGTACCACTGTAGTGTGATGAACTAGTTAGGTAGGAGTTCCAACCCCAAACCTGGCAACTGTGTGTGTGAGTGCATGTCTGACTGTGTAGACAGCAATGCTTTTTAGGTTACTCACACCACTTACAAGTCAAATACCCACCTATGGCAAGGCTGCTGATATCACACACCTTGAAATACACCTCTGGGACAACTGTAGCCCAGTAACCTCCATAGCATGTCCCGTAACAGTGTATGGCCCTAGTATGATTAATTAATTAGTTGGGAGTTCTAACCCCAGACCTGCCAAGTGTGTGTGTGTATGCGTGCATGTCTGACTGCGTAGAGAGCAATGCTTTTAGGGTACTCACACCCTTTTACATTTCACATACCCAACTTTGGCAAAGCTGCTGATGTCACCCATCTAGAAATACACCCCTGGGAAGGCTCTAGCCTAATAAACTCTGTAGCGCATCCCATAACTGCATATCACTGTAGTGTGATAAACCATTTAGATAGGAGTTCCAACCCCAAACCTGGTAACTGTGTGTGTGTGTGTCTGTGTTTGTTTGCATGTCTGACTGTGTACCAATGCTTTTTAGGTTGCTCACACCCCTTACAAGTCAAATACCCACCTTTGGCAAGGCTGCTGATGTCATGCACCTTGAAATACACCTCTGGGACAAACATAGCCCAGTAATCTCCGTAGCATGTCATGTGACAGCATATGGCCATAGTGTAACTAAGGATTTAGTTGGGAGTTCTAACCCCAGACCTGCCAACTTTGCATGTATGCGTGCATGTCTGACTGTGTAGAGAGCAATGCTTTTAGGGTACTCATACCCCTTACATTTTACATACCCACCTTTGGCAAGGCTGCCAATGTTGCACACCTATAAACACACCTCTGGGAAGGTTGTAGACCACTAATCACTGTAGCATGTCTTGTAACTGCATACTGCTGTATTGTGAATTAGAACCATGGTAAGATTCCATCCCCACACATGGCAGTTCTGGATGCATTGTGTGTGTCACTGTCTGTGTAGGGAGAAATGCATTTTAGTCTAGTCTCTCACAGTAATTTCAAATGCCCTACTTTGACAATCCTGCTGATGTCAGTCATTGTGAAATACACTTTTGGAGAAGGACTACTATAGTAATATCCTTGGCGTGTGCTATAACTGCGAAGTGCTGTTAGTGTAATACACTAGTTAGGTAGGGGTGCTACTCCCAAACATGACAGAGGTGTGTGTGTGTGTGTGTGTGTGTGTGTGTGTGTGTGTGTGTGTGTGTGTGTGTGTGTGTGTGTGTGTGTGTGTGTGTGTTTGTAACCCATATCCTGTGCAGAGGTGGTTGTGACCATACTATATATCACAATGTCCACCATACAGGGATAACACATGCAATATGGCTGAGAGGCTGGGATGTAAAGCCATGCCCAGACATGTGACATCAAGGCCAGGCAATCACAGTTAGCAACCCCAGTATTACCCAGACCACACTCTCAACTCATGTGTCATATACACACACATGCCTCGGTAACAGCCAATATGTGGGTAGTACACTGCATATTGGCCAATGATAGTAACTATGGAGTGACAGCAGTGGGCCACAGAGGGCATGTCACCCTGTCCATCTGTCCAGTATGCACATGAGCGCAGACAGTGTACCTCCCCCATGTTCCCCAGTGGACACCTGCACCACCTGTGGTGTCATCACATGTGACCCACAACAGACATGCCATGCCTGACAACATGCCCATATGGGCAGATGCCACTGACACCAGCGAATGCTGATAGCATGCGCTCAATGTAGGTGCAGGGTAAAGCTGCTGGCCATTAATAGTTCCCATCACAGGTGGGCAGGACTGGCACTTCTGATGATAATCTGTGTTCACAACATGGGATGGACACCCCAGTTACAGTTCCATATGTCACTGTACATGCATGTGGTAGGTGCGCTCATCCCAGACGCCATCCATGTCATGGATGAAGGAACACAGACATGACAAGCAATGCACAGCTTTGGCCACACACAATAGTCACCCAGGTGAGCAGATGGAGGATACAATACCCGCCTGAGTAGGCAAATGCTGACACTACATCCCTGAGCCACAGTGCAGACCATTGTCATGTGGCCTGATGCCTAGGTATACCCATTACCTGGCCTTGGACAGCTGTCTGGCGCAGTCAAACACCACACACCTGTGCAGACATGCACTCATGCATGTCAGTACTGGCACCATGCATGTTTTTGTGTGTGTTGCATGCAGCAGATGTTCACATCCACACTCCCTACAACCCCCATACCCTTTGCCCATACAGCCCCCATATGACCTGTGTGGTGCATGGAATACCTGCACAGTGATATGATGTGGCAATCCCACAACCGATGAGTTGTACACCTGGCCCTGCTATGTTTGTCACTGTGTGTGTGTCCTTGTGAGAGTGTGGCTGTGTTGACACTGGCACCTGTTCATGCTGACAGGCACATGTATGTCACCTACAGTACAGTTGCAGATGTCACTCACCATCACATATAGGTAACCCATGTGGCACATCCAATAATTGTATCCAACTGTGCTAGCACTACATAGTTGTCAGGGCTTTGATACCCTGTGCTGGTAGGTGGTACGGGTGTGACACAAACAAGCTTCAGTTTTACCCACTCACCCTCCCTGACACGTATTTGCCTCTGGCTGTGCCCCCCACCCTTTTTCAGGTGGACATGGAGACCTACACCTGCTTTGCTTAAGTAGCAGCATGTGTAATGTAAGTGATGCTGATGATCAGCTGATGTCCTCTGCACAAATCACAGCCCTCCCATAGCTGATTGCATGTGAAACAGCTGTGGTAACATTCCCATAGCCAATTGTATGGAAACACACTCCAATACTTAGAAACATCATGGTGGTGGTGGCCCTTTTCATCCACTGTGAGCAGGAACTAGATCTGCCGTGTGGCAAACAGCATCTCAGATGGATTGCGGTGTACTTCTAATAACATACATTGTGGAAACAGTGCAACAAACAGGAGTGGGGGGGTGTGCCTGACCTGACTATAGAATGTAAGTGCCGTTATACTGCATTTGGAGTAATGTTGCTTTAACAGTGTTTGTGCTGATATGGCAGTTGTACATGTCTCAATACCTCCAAAAGGTAAATAAAACCACAGAAACTCAAGCCAGCAAGAGTCAAACACCAATAAAATCACCACACTTTATTCACAGTTGTTTAGCGCTTTCTTCTCCACTACAGAAACTTCCTCAGAACAATGTCCCACCCATACCCAGCAATTTAAATACCCACCCCCAATTATTCAATTAACATTTTCATTTTCATTAAAAGCAATACACCAAGATGTAAGTTTCCACATTCCTTAAATCTTGTAGTGCATTCAATAATGTGCAAATTGTGTTTTATATACATTGAATTGAATCCACAGTATAAAAAGAAATATAACCAAACTATAAATTCTTTCAAACCATAAAACAATCTGTTGTAAAAATAAGACAATTTGTCCTTTCATAAAATCCCATACCTAACCTGAAATTTGATCGAGCTTTAAAACACTAGAAATACTAATAGTTTCATTGATGCCAGGGTACTGGGAGGCATTAAAATACAACTGCCATCTCAGCTCCATAACATCTAAATGGATATCCAAAATGCAACCTTGTTCATCCTTCACTAAATGGTGTATGACTAAAAATTTAAAGTCATGACCTTGATTTTCTTTAACATACCTACAAATGGCACTGCTACTCCTACAATGTCTCAAATCACCCAAGTGCTCACCAATTCTTAGTTTAAACCTTCTACATGTTTTACCTATATAAAATATAGGACATTCATCACACTTGGCCATGTATATAACATTAATGCTATTGCGATTATAGTGTCCTTTAATATTAATAACCTTACCATTGACCCTAATTCTCCCTCCTGTTTCCAAAATGAATGGACAAAAGGAACACAAATTGCATTTATAGTTGCCAATCTTTCTGTTAGCTTTATTTTCATGTTTTACACCCTCCAAAATATTTTTGATAGATCTATCTCTCCTAAAGACAAGTTTCAGACTCTTACCAACTTTAGCCCCTACATTGGCATCAAATTGTAAATTCTCCCAATTACCTTTAATAACTTTGGTAATGATGTTAGCCATCCTGATGTATGTTAAAATAAAGGTTAAATTAGAATTGATCCTATTACTGTTACATCCATCACTTTCCAAAAACCCATTGCCTAATATAGGCCTATAAACACCTTGTTCCTGTTTGTAAACTACTTCCTTACTGACATCACTTAAAAGGCAGTCTGGATAACTTCTCTGTCTAAACATCTGAATGATGTACTCAGTTTCCACCAGGAAGTCAACATTAGAACTCACCCTTCTGGCTGCACACACCAACTGGCCTTTCACCACTGCCCTCTTTTGATGGTGCGGGTGCCAGCTACCATAATCCAAATATGAGTTGGAAAAAGCAGACTTTCTGTGGATCCTGGTATTAAAACTCAAATTTGTCCAATCAATCTCTAATTCAACATCTAAATAAACAATTTTATTCCTATTGTATTCATAAGTGAATTTAAGAAAATCAGTACTACAGACAAAAGGTGTAGCAATGGGGTGTGCCCCCATTTTTTGCAAACCTGATCATGTCCTATTGGGAACAGGAGTATGTGATGAATAGTTGCTACAATTCTCAGATTATGCACTACACACGGTTTTTGGATGACCTTTTTCTGATTTGGAAAGGCACTGAAGACAGTCTAAATGAGTTCCTTCTTTATATTAATGAAACTGTTGATTTTCTTAAATTCACTTATGAATACAATAGATAGTGTGAGGATTGCAGTCAGTAGATGGTGAAAGCTGTGATAGTCACAGACATCATATGCCTCAAAGGACATATGTTCCAACAACCCTGTAACAACAGTAAATGTATGTGGTTATCACAGCAACATGTCAATACTGGCCCTGTGTATGTGCTTCCAGCCACACCTCTGTCAACCTTTGTACATATGTCGTGCATGAAATGGTGCATATGGGGTTCCTATTACCTTGTCAAAGTTCTGAAACTCCGAACACCATAAGGTCAAAACCTTATGTTCGAAGTTTCAGAACTTTGACAAGGTGAAAAAAAAAAAAAGAAACATGGACAACTCTTGCAACAGTTAACTTGCTGTTAGGGTTTTTATTTATTCATTTTTTTTATGATCAAATTTCTGGAACTTCAAACATCTGAGTTCGATGTTTTCATCTTCAAAGTTTCAGGAATTCAACAAGGTAATAGCAACCTGTGCATATGTGCTATACACCATAATTTGTGGCATCATATCTGAGAACAAGCTACTGCTATATCTGACTGCTACATATAGACTGTGGTAGATGACATTGCTCTAGTTCCCCTACTATCAGATGTTACATGCTGCCCCACTGTATGGTACTGTAGTGGCGTACATGTTTGTAGGGCCATAAACACACATGTCCCATACCACAGACAGCCATCAGATCAAACTGTGTAGCAGGCCAGTATATGTAGGGTCAGTATGTGAGTGACACATATGAGGATGGTGTAGAACACATAGTCCATATACTGTAATACCATACTAGCTAACAATATGAGGCTGTGGCTGTGTTCACATTGGTTGTGGATATGCACTGTCACACAGGTGTATCGTACCCTGTGCTGTGACATGCCTGTTGAGCCTGCTTTATATGCAGGTACATGTGCATTCCCCCTTAGGAGATGTAGGCCAGTGTTGAGCCAGTCTGCCTGCAGCCTGCACAGTGCATTGTGAAATGTCTAGCAGCTGAGTGTATTTATCCAGTGGGATTTCATGTGCAGATACTAGCCAGATGTCCCACTGCTGGCCCTCCCTTAACAGTCATGTATGTCAGACAGGGCAGTGGGATGCAGTGCAGATGTATGTCAATACCTATTGGGTAGTATGTGGCCATGGCATCCCTGTACCAGCAATCATACAATGTCAGGCCAGGCAGACATCATATACTGGGGTCGTTATGTGTTATACCCATCTACATGGCCGTCTACATCCATATTGTCAGGCATGGTACATATGTGTAGCACTAAGGGCTTATGTGTATACCTCTGGACTGTACAGACTGTGTCAGACCCTCCACATATGTTGGTTAATATCTTTGCTGCAGTCCACAGTGGCATTACATGCTAACAGCGATACTGTACAGTGATGTCCTTTGGATGTCTTTCAGTAATCAATGGCACACATGTTATAAGAAGATGTGACCTCCCACATACACCATGTCTGAGAAGGCAATCCCAATGACAATAGCAATAGTCTACTAGTATACCTGCTATACATACCTAACATCCCCTGCAACTACGACATTGGGAACATACGGGCTGGGGTTGGCCTACACTTCATGTCCAAGACATATGGTGAGAATATATGTACATATGCTTATCCAGATAGCCAGATATGCATGATTACACGTGTGCTACACCCAATTAACACTGTCATGGCAACCACCTACTATAGATCCCCACATCATGTGTGCGTGGTCCTATTAAATCTCCTGTGTGATGGACATCCGTCCTGTGTGTGGGCAGCAATGCCACCGACAGCATGTAGCAATACCCCTTACAGGAAAACTGGCACACTCAGGGCAGCTACATATTTGTAGGAGGATCAGGAACTGCAGACAGACTGCGAGTAGAGTTGTGTTATGCTTTGTATAGTACTGGTGAGGGTGTGGGTGTATATACTAGTTTGCCGTGGAATGCAGTCCATCTGCATAGCACACAACTGTGAGCCTATCCTCATGCCAGCCAGAGCTATGCCTATCATGTCTTGTCTGTCCACCACACAGGTCTTGTGTCAGATATTACACTGGCAGTGTGTGTGTTGCATGTTGTCGGTACATGGCTACATCCATGTCCATCTCTACCCTCAATTCCCTGACTAAGGGTATGTTACAGAGTATCCTGTAACATCAGCACCTTGTGTAGTGTATGGCAACAGTTGTCCACATATGTGCCTGTATTTCAGCCTCTGTCCATCACCTACATACCAAGCTTTGCACATATCTCATGATGTCGGTGATTGATCCATAGTGGGCTGGGAGTATGATACACTGCCAGTACTGCCATTGGTCCACTGCAATTGTAACCCCCACACATATAGTGGGGCTGGGGCCATATATGTGTGGGCATCACCTACATAATACATGTGTGCCCTTATGCACTCAGGGCCCAGTGTATGTAACAGTGGTATATGGCCCTGTATAATTAAGTCTGGGGGGGAGCACCATAAATGACCTAGGCTGCTACAAAATGTGGGGGTATCAGGGCTGAGCTACCTTAAGGCATCTGGATGTACAGTACCATGTACTTCACCTATATATACATTACTGACATGGATCTGGGTAATGCAGGACTACTGCCCCCTGCCATACAAACTGTTCTGTTTGTTGGTGTGCTCATAATGGTGTCAGTTATGCCATGTTATGTAGCAGTTACAACCCATGTGGTCATATGACATCTATACCACCTACTGAGTTTGTACAGTGTGTAGATAGAGGCTGCTGAACTACACACATGCATTACATACTGTTGATTGTTAGGTATCCTGCGGCCCAGTGTGTCTTTCCTATTGTAGAATGTGAATGGCTTGGCCTGGACAGCAACAGCTGTGAACTTTTCCAGACTACTGTATAACTGTAACTGGTCTACAGTAGCATCACTCTGTTGATATAGTTGTCAGTGTCTGAACAGCTATATGGCATGGCATGTAGAACTGTAATAGTACATGATTAAAGGTTTCCATGTCTGCAAACCTGTGGGTGGTGATTTACCTATGACCTCTCTGTGGGTGTATGTTACAGGCAATGATTGTCATTTGTATGGGTGGCACATACAGTGTCCAGTCATTCAGGGGTCAACTGTAGGCATAGTGGCTGTTCTATATTGTGTGCACCTTCCATTTATGTATCTTACTGTACATATAACTGTGTGTGTATGTGTAGTCACATGTATATGTATATATATATATATATATATATATATATATATATATATATATATATATATATATATAGATAGATAGATAGATATAGATATATAAATATGTATACCTGTATCTGCATATCTGTGTCTGTGTATCTGTATCTTGGGAATGTTGATGGCTTCCACATAATACATTACCCATGGGAGCCATACTGTAGTGCATGATATGCTACCAATACCAGCCTGACATCATACAGGTGGGATGTAGTACAGGTAACATTGTGTACCCATTTTGTCACAGGCCCTGGTTATGGGATCTCCAACACTTGGTAGTGTATTGCAGGCTGGACGTGTTTGGCTGGGGGGGATGCCTATTTGTACAACTTGTATAGTGTGTGGTGCCTCTCAACCCTATTAATGAAACATGTAGCTTGTTACACTCCTCTCCCTACAGCTACATGTGCCTTGCAGTACCAGCACAACAGTGTTGTACCAATAGGTCGATAGGCATGGGAATCCTATTGAGGTCTGTCATGTGTGTGTATGTGTGCATGTGTGCATATCTGTAGTGTACACCATTCCGAGGCAACATACTCCTATTACAATACACATTGCCACACAGTAGTACAGATATTGTTGTTGTTGCCCATAGGTGTGGCAATGCAATGCAACACCCTACTATGCCTGTGGCTTGTGCATCACATGCATATCCCTGTGGTACCACGGTTGTGTTATGCAATAGGTTGTTTTAGCGTCGTAGCCAATGTGTGATAGTGGGTATGTCAGAGTATCAAGATGGGTTCCAATGTGTACAATATCCAGTGGGGGATGTGGGTGCTATGTACACTGTCTTTACACCATGGTACACCTGGTATATGGCCTACGTACCACTCTCTGGTGGCCACTGTCACCATCACCCATACAGGTAACAGACAGCAGGATACAGCCCAGTTACACATGTGCTGTGTGCAGCCTACCTGTAACACATTGGACACATGGACTAGTTAGTTAACAACAATACAACCAGGTCTCTAAGATGTGTGTCTACCTGTTATGTGTCAGTCAATGTGTATATGATGGTATGGCACACTGTGTATTCTCCATATACAAACATTACATCCGGCATTACCATATTGTACATGTCTGTGGAAGGTCTGCATGTAACATGTGACCTGGTACACACGTCACCCTATAGATGGTGTTCTGTGTGCAATGACAACCACACAGTTCAGTAGCACTACATACCTGGGTAGGGGTCTAGGCACAGTGTCGCCAAGTAAGGATGTGTGTGTATGTGGATGGGTTGACATAAGGGTGCAGATTATACCTGTACCAGCAGGCCACCAGTCAATTTTGCACTGGCAATAACTGTTATACATACCTGTAGCATGTGTGCAACTGTACACCAGATATTTCAAGGCCATGGTGTCACTACACTGACATATCCTTGTGGAATATGACTGCAGACCATCATCCTGCTGACACATGTATGCCTACAGCACAAATGGATAACAGTATGGGGATAACAAGTGGTGTTACCGACAGCTGAAATGCATCATAGCTGCATGGCTACACTACCTGACATGTATGCATTACACATTACCCCTGACAACATCTTACACTGCCGTACATTGCACCACTCTATTACAGTCACCATGTGCATCAGGTATCATCATATGCACAGAGTGTGTGAAAGTCATCTTAGCTGCATGGCTACCCTACCTGACATGTATGCAGTACACAATACCCCTGATTACATTCTACACTGCAGTACATTGCAGCACTCTATTACAATCAACGTGTGCATCAGAACCATATTAGCCTGTCCCTGCATTGATGTTATGGATGACAGGGATGTGGCACAGGTATCACCATATGCACAGGGTATGTTGCTGGTGTGCCATAGGCCGAGGGTGGTCCAAACATGTGTCACCATGTGTGTGGCTGAGGGGTGTGGTTTATTGATTGGGGCATGGTGATGTGGTGCGTGTCAGTATGGGGTCGCCATAGGTGTGGTTGTATAGTGTATAGATGTGCATGCACACAGTTCGACCATGTGGCTGTCCTGTACGGGTGATGTTGGACAGCAGCAGACCATACCTGGCAGGGTGTGCAGTTAACTGTCTTCAGCCACAGACACATTAACTGTGCCA